>NW_026067930.1:20996402-21040934 GCF_014885135.2 Alexandromys fortis | reverse complement strand
GGGGGGGGGGGGGGAGGAAAAGGGGAGGCGGCGGTGGGGAAGAGACAGAAATCTTTAATAAATAAATAAATTAATTAAAAAAATGAAAAAAAAAAAAAAAAACACAGTCCTAGAGTGTTCAAGGCTGATGCCAAGCCAGGCTCACATTCTTGCTAACAGCTTCAGTTGAGAACCCAAGCACTCTGAATAACTGCTTTGTTGTATAAACTGGGCTTCTGTTATATTACAACCCCAAAAGCCCAACCTTAAACATATGCTTCCCATAATATTCTTGCGAGAATTGAAATAATGAAAATAAGACTTTTGAATGTATGGGACATTCTATGAATGATCACTACTCTTCCCTCCCAAAATCCTTAATGAGAACATCTATAGTTGGTAGCACTTAATCAAAATGATCTAGAATTTGAATGGAATTTAAGATTTCTAAGCGAGTCTCAAACCACTGAAATTTCATGAGTAATATTATGCTAATGAGATGATTAATATTTAACCCTTACATTACTTCAGAATGGGGCTGACTACCAGATAGACTAATCAGTGACTAGAGGACTTTCAACCAGCCCAAACTCTGGAAATGAGAGAGGTTCAGGAGACTGAATTCAGCCATTTGAAAAATAATTCAAACATGCTTTGAAAGAAAATGTCAATAAAAATTCTGGAACTCTAGAAACCCAAGCTCATGGAAGTTCCAAGATGGTAAGCAAATACAAGTACCTTCCTGAGCTCTGTGAAGTTACAGCACCTAGCAAGAGTGTGTGTATAGCCTGGTGATTTGTCTTTCGGTAGCACACAAACACAATGGTCTTGTTGGGCACTGAGCCCTTTAATTTGTGAAGTCTTGCTAATTCCAAGTGTTTAGTGCCAGAATAAAACTGCACTATAATACATTCAAGACAAAAACAACATGTGTAGACAAAGAGAGAATTCTGACATGAGAACAATAATATCTACTTATAAGATTTGTACTTTAAGTATTACACATGCAAACTGGAAATCATCATTTTGATTAATTCTCAGAAAGAATTTCTAGAGGTAAAAGCTTTTTCAGTGAAAAGACATGAGACTAAGAGAAGCTGATTGTTTCTGAATTCTTAATCACATGATCCTGAGACCAATGGAAGCAATATATTAGTTATCAAAAGACAAGCTTTCCTGTCATCTCCACAAATGAGTCACAGGGTGAATTCATGGCTTTGGTCGCCAAACACTTCAAAGACTAATAAATATTTCTGACTTGATACTCAGTGTTTACTAGTGCTGTTGAGAAATATTTTTAGAAGAGTTGGAGTGTATTTTTACCTTCAGTGAAGTTCAATGGCAATGGCACCGAGACAGTGTTTGTAAGCGTTAGTAAGTTCTCTCCGCTAACCAGAAAAGCAAGCTCCTCAAATCCAAGGCATGTTCCCCACACAGGAAAATAGTCTCCATCGTCATAACTCTTTGGGAGAATAAAAGAGAAAACTATGTTCATTCAAACTTTGCAGGTATGTCTTTGTCTGTCATCTGTCTCTAACAAGAACTGCACTTTATTGCTTGTTATTACTGCAACACAGATTTCTGTAGAATTTTCTGGGATTCATAAGTAGGCTACACTTAATCTGTCTTCAGAAATACTCTGAGGCAGGTTGGAAAAAGGCAGTTGTAGGCACATTATGTCTTGACCCAAAGAGTTTAAAAGGCCATGAGTTATTTAGTCTAGCCAGTAAAAGTTATTAAGCAAGTATCTCAAAAGAGTTGTTATTGAGGAAAATGTTTAGGAGAGGCCAGAAACAATAAATGAAAAATTGCTAACAATATTTTAAGGGAGAAACAGGAATCTAAGAAACTATGGCAGAAGTGCAAGTCCAAGGTGAGGCATGTATAGTGGCTACGGGCTCTGCATGGCTAACAGACAGGGCCCGACATATGTGAACTCAAGTTCTCTGATAAAGCCACATGTGTCTTGCAGAGTCTAGACTGACTAACTAGAACTTTGTGCCTGTGTCGAGACAGCATGCTGCAGACTAAGAGCCCGAATTATCCTGAGCTATCTTTAATCTGTTTTAATAGGCATTTATTACCAACCTCTGTGCCTCACTTGATATGTTTATTACTATTAGCTACCGTCTTTGAAATACAATGCTGAACATAGCAAATATCTGGCTTTCCTCAGCCCTAAAGCTAAAACTTTTGTAAGCTAGCACCTGAAGCTCACATAAGAGACCTGTCTGCTCTACTGTAGTGTGTCACCATCAACTTGGCAAACCAGTTTTTAAACTCCTTTTGTTCTATAACTCTTTATCTTTGACTTGTACTTGGCTCAGAATAAAACCTCTCTAGCGTGAGTTGTGTCTGGTGTCAACATGTGGCTCTGAAGAAGGGTGAAGCTGGATGGAACAACCAAGAAGAGGGTAGTTAGTAGTGCAGGCATCACACCCGGTACATAAAAGAACAGATCAAAGAGAGGGACAAGCTGTACTAGCTCTGATACTAGCTCTACTAGCTACGAGGTGTGGCTCACTCCTAGAATCCCTAAATTACATGAAACAAAAATAACAGGCTGAAACAGACACTTGATTCCTGCATAGCACATGTCTGACTACTAAGGGGAATAAGGCTGGAGTATCTGTGAAGGAAGCAAGACTATATACTGTATGAAAGATAATCATCTTTATGAAAAGAGACAACCCATTTGGAGTGATAAGCAGTAGCAGATTCACCTCTATGGCCTTGTTGAAAAATATTCTGGCTGTATTGGAATACTCTGACTGTGAGATGCTAGCACTTCCTCCAGGAAAAAGGATTCTGAAACAAAATCAATTAAGATATATTTTTCTCCATTCACCAAGTAAATAAATATGCTTCATTTAAAAATGTCATTATTACTATTACATAATTACCATACATATACTCAAGTATACATATATAATATTTATAATTCTAGCCATTCAGAAACTATTGTGGTTAATAATTTTGCACATATTCTCTTAAAACTTTAATAAACAAGCTCGTTGAACAAAATATAATCTGAACAAAACAAAAGCAGAAAAAATAAAGGGAGAGAGACTGAAGAGGGTGGAGACGAAGAAGCAAATCTCCAGGTGTGGCTGGCTATGATTAAGGTGATCAGTAAGGCCAAGCCAACTATAAATACACATCTATTTTAAGTCCCAAGAGAGAATAAGACTACAAAGCACATAATAACCAGAACATTTACTTTGATTAGAATTAAATGTCTACAAGAATTTGCTTCTTCACAGTCCTGACAATTCTTAAGAAATAAACACAGAGCTGGGTGGTGGTGGCGCACGCCTTTATTCCCAACACTTGGGAGGCAGAGGCAGGCAGATCTCTGTGAGTTCGAGGCCAGCCTAGTCTATAAGAGCTAGTTCCAGGACATGCTCCAAAGCCACAGAAAAACCCTGTCTCAAAACACACACACACAGAAAGAAAGAAATGAGCATTGTATTAGGAAATCCTGAAAATCCACAAAATTGTCATTCTCAGAAGTCTTAGATAATTCACAAATGTTAGATTTCTTTTCATTCTACCCAAATAAATAAAATATACAAAAAATTATGATGCTTTTATATCAGGTTTTTAGATTAATGTTAAATGTTTTAATTCTTTAACACATATTGAAATAACCACTATATTGAAAATACAATAATTTTTAATATATCCTTGAGATAGCAAAGGCTATTCAAAAGTGATCTGGCTTTTCTGGCCAACAAAAGTTGGACTAAACATATTAAAGTTCTAAAAATATTTGAATATGAATTTGTAATATTAGTCTTTTATTTTGAATTTATCTCTCTCTCTCTCTCTCTCTCTCTCTCTCTCTCTCTCTGTGTGTGTGTGTGTGTGTTAGAGAGAGAAGTGTATGAACACAGAACATGTGTTCTCTTTCCACATGTGGGGACGAATTCAGCTCACTAGGCTTGTGTGACAAGTACATTTAGGCCCTCTTACCAGCCAGAGGCCATTTTTGAATTGAAGAAATACATTATTCTTCTTCTATGATTCAGGCTTGGCGCCAGCCTGTGACAAGACTGGTTTCCATTGTCAGGAAACTAAGTCTGTGTTGAAACACTACTCCAGACCACAGCAGGAAACCCTGGATGACTAGAGGAGACCAATCCCCATTAACCCCGTATTTTAAAAGCTGCCTCTGACCACACCCAATTCATGGGACCTTATAGTTCTTTATACAGTAAAACTGGCCCAACATCCCCAGATAACATTCTCCCTGAGCACAGGCTCCATACTTTGTCTGGTATGTGTTCTCCCATAAGACAGTGTGAAGTTCACTCCACGTTACCTCAGGGAAAGTATTTTTGAGCTTACATTGTTATACTTTATTTTTTCTGTTTCCATTCAGAGACAGTAAATTACAACTGTCTAGTGTAATTTTCACCAATCTAGTGCCCAGCTTTCAGAGTCTGTGCTGTAGAGAGGGAGTCAGTCTCTGGGAGGATGTCAGTGTCTTAACTTCCTAGGTGTCTTAACACAACTCCTCAAGCTGAAAGCAACGAAAAGTAGTTTTCACTGGATTTCAATTCCCGCTTTATGGGCTAACTACTCACATATTTTATAGTGAAGCAGAGAAATTTTTTAAGAACTATTCAAATTACCTCTCAAAGATGATCAACCAGTAACCTCAGACATAGGACTTGGATATTTCAAAATATTTAGGCACTTAAACAAAAATTAAGTTAAATATCATGGGTCCCATAAGTAACAATTACTTGCTTCCTGCTCAGGACTATGACTAACCCTGAACCTTACGGACCAGGCAAGTCCTCTACCACTGGGCTGCACTCCCGGCCTTCTTGTCTTTTCTTTCTCAGACTGGTGAACTTTCTGCTCTCTTCTCTCGGGCTCCCAGAGAACTAGAATTACAGTACAGGCTTCAGCCTCCAGGTCTTGTCCTACCTCTCATTCTTCACTGCGTCTTTACATCTCCCTTCAAAACAGCCAACAGAAGCACTTGGGAAGTTATCAGAAAACTTTAATATGTGCACACTGACACACTGTATTAAGACTTGATACAATATCAAGCCAACTTACCCATTGATAGATCTGAAAAGTTCTGTATACTGTGTAAGTGGAAGATCGAGCCTGAAAATAATTTAAAAAAAAAGTTTTATAAAGGAAATCGTTTCTGAAGCCTAAGAAAAAAGAAGTCACCACCTTAATTTTTAAACATTTAAATAAAAAATTAAGTCTTTTTAGGTATTGCAGATTGAACCCAAGGCCTTGAACATACAGGGCAAGTGCTACAACACTTTTACCTAAATATCAGACAATACTTCATTTCCACACTAGAGGTATTCTTGTCAAGCTATGAAAACCACAGGATTATACCCAGTGTAGCTAATCAGAAATGTTAATCTGTTTTTCTGGGATTAATTACGTTCAAATTTTAAAGTAGATGCTAATATAATCAAACACTGGACACTAGTAATATCTATTAACCAAGAAACCTAAAAATATTCAGCCATTTTATATAAAGACAAAAAATTTGAAAATTTTATGGGGCTGGAGAAATGGCTCAACAGTATAAAGTTCTTACTGCTGTTCTAGAACATCCAAGTCCAGTTGTTCACACACGTCACGGGTTACTGTGTTACTCCAGATATAGCTCTTACACCCTTTTTGGCCTCTGTGAGTACCCGCCTATGCGCACGGGACACACACACACACATACATACACACACACACATACACACACACACACACAAATACATCTTTTAAAAAGCTTTACTATCACACATCTTCCCTACAGGTGGCTTGGAGAAATGGAAACAGTATGGACACCAAATCCCAACAACTCATCCCCTCCAACCAGCTGCAAAGGACTGAGGACTCTACTTGAAATCCAGAACAATCCAGATCTAACGACACACTACTTACAGACCTCTGGGATTGGCTCAGTTATTCTGAAGCATACTTGATCAAGAATCCTTACAAGATTTCTTAGCAATCACCATATTGCTTATGATTTTATTTCTTTTCCCCAGAGAAAATCCAAAGAAACTAATCCACATACAACTTTTAATTAAATCACAGTGTGACATCTGTAGAAAGTGTGTATGAAACACAATAACTCTCCGACACTGTTTCTACAAGACCTCTCCACACACCTGTCCGCACACAGAGTGATAAAAGCTTGCACTCCTCAGTAGAATGTGGTCCATTTCTGCCCCGGGAAAGAGATACAGGTGGATACAGGTGACTTGAGAACATGGCTCCTGTTGCTACCAAGGGAGCTCTAATTCCTAGCATGTGCCTATGCTCTGCCAGGAAACTTTCCTGGCTCTCCTCCAAGTCGCAGCAAACTCTTGAAATCCACGTGGGTTATTCCAAAGTCATAGTAAACTTCTTTTTGGTTCAGAGCCTCAAAGCCATCAGTGAAACTCCTACAGAATGATTAACTGACCGGGTGACTGTGCCTTGGGGTGGATAAGGAGGGAAAATGTGAGCCCACGTGCTCTCAGTATCCTGACAATTCAGACTGTCCCACAAACCTCAGAATCTCCCTCATGGACCACGATTGGCAGTCACTACCACCAGCTGCATACCAAAGCCCCCTAGCCGGCTAACCAAGTGGCCTCCACACCATGTGTGACTATGCGTTAACCCTGCTCCTCACTATTAATAGGCCACATGGTTGCGGAGTGTGACATGAACACACCTGTCTCAAGAAAATGCCAGGGGAAACAAGGCATGATTTGAACAAAGAGGTCATTTGCTTCCTGTCAGGTGTTTCTAAACACAAAAATTCTCGTCAGGTTGCCCACTGGCCCTATTGCTTAAGACACCATGTACTTTAATTGCACAACACAAAGAAATCAGGCTTGAACTAATGTGAAAGTTTACTCCCTGCTGGTTGGCTTTCCTGGTGCCAAAAGGCAGTATGCAGGAAGCTAGAGAAGAAAAATCATCTCAGTTGAGAATCTTACAGACTGCAGTACCAGTCTGCTAGGCAGGACTGTCCACTGGTGCAGTCATGGCATGGCTGTTGCGGGATAACCAACTGCATTCTAATTCAATGTGAGGCTACTCTAAAGGACGAAAGGACGTTCATGCCTGGTGCTATGGGTGCGGGCAAAGGCCCATGGCTGGGGAGATCACAGGCTCTAAGAGTAAACCTGCTTCTTCTGTTTCACTAAATGGACATGTTGTCAAACTGTTCCCAAAATGTTTATTTACACCTATAGACCAGTGCTGCCCCCAGCCTTGGTCAGAGAAGCTTCATTTTTACAGCAAATGGTGATTAATGCAGAAACTCATAACCAAGGTGATGAGAGTGACTGTTGAATGCCCAGCTCTAAACAGGATACTGGGGTCACTCCAAAGTTCAGGGAACATTGCAGAAGAGACTTAAAGAACTTAAGAGCAGGACAAAAGGGAGGACTCTAAGATGCTGTCTTGTGGATATGACAGAGTCTCCTTATCCAGGAACTCACAGCAGCTGCAGGTGTCTACATAGAGCCTGCACAAGCTTGGGCGAATGAGCGTTCAGACAGTATGGAAAAAGGACTCAGAGGACCTCATCCTTCCCCTGAGAACTAGAGGCAGTCATGGTTGCCTAGAGAAGGAAGGTTAAGTCTTCAGTGGTATAACTACTGTTGAATTGTCCAGGATTGTAGGCCCATATTTCTATATGGTATGGCAGCCAGTCTCTCAAGCCATAGATGGCACCTGAGGTGGTCATGTAGCCTTCCAAACAGGCTATCGCTACCCTAACAAAGGGGCAGGATGTTGTTCTGCTCCTTTGTAATTTGGAGGACGCCTGGGATAGAGATGCTAATTCCGGCCTACATGACAGAGCTGGCATACAGAGCAGGAAGATAGAAAGATGTGACAAAATGGGCATAGAAAGGTGTGGTCAAAGGTGTGGGCATGACTAAAGCCATTCACCTGGTTACCTGGGAAACAGAATGTTAATGAATTTCCCCCTCAGTTTATGTTTTGATATATATGGCTGTTTGGAGAATAAATGCAGAGGAATTTTCAGTATGTGAACTCAGGATTTCATGAGGATTCACTAAGAATCTCCCTGCTAATAAAGCTATGTGAGTTGTGTCTTTATTCCCATGACTCCATGTGGGTCCAGACAGATAGTTTATGTTGGGGATGGACTTCGACACAGGCTCCAGGGGAGAACTCCACACAATGTCCACTGGTTAAACCAGGAGGGTTACAATACAAAAACAAAGCAGACATGAAGATGGGAAGGGGTTCGCTGGGATGAGAGGGTGGTTGGCAGGGGTGGGAGGAAATAGTAAAAGACAAGGCTGCTTACAACATCATACACTTTGGTTGTAGGACACAAAGAAATCAGTCTTGAACTGAGCAGAAAGTTCTCCTGCTGGCTAGCTTTCCTGGCACTGAAAGATGCCACGCTGGCTTCTGGCAGATGAAAGACACCAACGGTCTTACCTAGCACTAGATTCTACTGATGAAATAACAGACCTGCCAAGAAAGATGCACCCACTGGAACAATAGTGGCAAGACTGTCTGTGAGAATAAACAACCATTCCCTTGCTTGAATTTGAATCCTCTCCCACAAGAGGGCTTTCATCAATGGTACTGTAAGCATAGTTAAAACCCATGGCTGAACTCACAGTATCTATGACTACAGGCATGAAACTTACACAAGATCAAGCCAGTTAAAAGTTCCAGCAGACATGGGGGAGGGGCTACCAAGGCCCCACCCCTAGCTAAGGAGCTGATGGCAGTTGGTGGCTGTTGGGAGAGGTGGGTCACTTTTCTTATGAGATATTGGTAGGTTGTCCATGCCCCAATGGATATGAATATGAGCCTTTAATTGGATGTACTGGCTGAAAAATGTATTTTTTTCAACAGACATGAAGTTGAAAGGGAAATGCGCTTGGTGTGGGCTGGGAGTCCTACAGGAAGTTGGAAGAGGGAAGGGGTGAATATGATCAGGATACATTGTATATGTGTATGAAAATTTCAATGAAACTTTGAACTATTATTTTTAAAAGGGTAGGAATGAATGGTATGATCATAATGCATGATATACATGCATGAAACTATCAGAGAAATTTTTAAAAACCTTCTCAACAGTTCATGAGAAATAGCTTTCTGTCTCCACAATCAAAATGAGCCCAATACTGATGGCACAAGTCTAGCTTCAGTGGCATGGAAAGCCATGGAGTCACCGGTGCCAGATGGCAACAGCTCTCCCACTGACAGGAAGACCTGGGGAACTATTTTCAAAAGCCAAAACTTCAGTCTTCTGATTTATAAATGTTCAGAACTATTTTAAATGCTTTGTGAACTAACTGAGCATATTCTAAAATAGATGGGCTGTGGTGTTCAATCTTTCAGGACCCTGTCTTTTCTAATAGTCCCACAGTTGGGAAAGGCAACCTCAAGTCACCATGTCCTGAGAAAGGTGATCAGAAAGGGTGGGCTGAAACCAAGGTCAAGCATCACCTATAGCTGAATTCTGCCCGGGTCTCCCATCCACCTTCTTCTCCCCTCTGAATCAGAAAGTGGCCCCAGCAACAATCTAACAGTAATGCTGCAAAAAACTCTCTTCATTGTACATATAGAATTTCTGCCCCATACATTATAGTTACTACAGGATCACATGATCCCAATTTCAAGCAGTAAGTCTGAAAATCAACTTTAGTGCCAGCGCTGGAGTTTAGCCCACATGCTGCCAATCAGGTTTTGGGTATCTTGTCATAACTGCTAATATTCCACAAGTCATCTGGTTTCAAGACTCCCCAGCTTCCATCACTCCCACCTATTTCTTTCTCTGCACCCTTGTATTTGATGAGTCGTCATTTTTATTGCTTTTTAAGGCCACGCACTTATCAACTCATAACCTCAGCGGCACCCCCATCTTTTATTTCACACCCACACTCTCGGCAGCCTCTGGACAGGACTGCCCACTGTGATGGCTCTGCAGTGTCTTTCCCACATCTGCACCAACCTCTGAAATAGGGGTTTAAAACTTCCATAAACTTTGAAACACTGTACTGGAGACTCTCGGGGGCCTCTTACTCAGCTCTATAACTTGAGTAAATGATTTCACATGAGATCAGATTCAGCACCAACAAATTAAACACGAACCTTAAGGGTAAAGACAGTTGTCAAATGTGAAAGGTGAAACAAGACAATCCTTAGGAATCTCAACATAAAGACTGTTTTTTTTTTTTTATAAAACCTTAAATCTGAGATTCTCAACCTGTGAGTCATAACCCCTTTAGTAAACCGCTATCTCCAAAAATATTTACATTAGGAAAGATAACAGTAGCAAAATTACTTTTATGAAGTAGCAAAAGAAAATAATTTAATAGCGAGGGGTCACCACAACACGAACTATATTAAAAGGTCATAGTATTAGGAATGTTGAGAACCACTGCTCTAAATCATATTTGCCTTTTGAATACTAATAGTATATAAATTATAACTCCTTATTGCAATTATTTGCACAATAGGTTGCAATAGTGTTTTGTGCATGAATTTTCACAATAGATTAGATGAGAATTCTACAAGATTCTCATGCACTGATTTTAGCTGACAAAGTAAGTGTGCTTACTAGATTTTTGTTTAACTTTTTTTCAAGTGAAAAATGAGTGATTAAATCAACGCCTTTGAGCTGAAAGTATAAGATTGTGTTATTTTTCTCAGTCATATTATCATAAAATAAATACTTTTGTAAAGGTGTTTTTATTACTATATTTCTTTAAGCGTGTGTGTGTGTTTGTGTGCATGCACGCATGTGAGTTTGATCCACAGAGCTAAAGCTCCAGGTGGTTGTGAGCTGCCCTACACAGGGTCAGGGAGGCTCTGGAAGAACAACATCAAGTGCTCTTAACCACTGGGGCATGTCTCCAATCCCGAACTGAACTCCTTTAAAACTAAAATACCTCTCATTGACCCTACAGCAATACTAATACAGTCATCACTGACAAGCTTTCAGCAGATGGGAAAGTATATTTATAGTCATCTTCTAAAATATGTCCTTCATTCCTGAAGTGTTCCCTTATGCTAGTAGTCAGCAGGAAGCTGACTAAACTGGAGATTCTACTATGATTTTATGGTGTCTGTGAGGAATGTCTTTTCTGGGGTGAAGGAAGCGATCATGCGCTTCTCAATGCTAACAGACATATAGCAGACATTCAGTGACATTATAGACACACAGAACTTTAAAAACAACTTAATGGGAGTCTACAGGCAATAAGTTTATGGCTGAAATCAAAGGCAACATCGTTCCATTTAATGATGCAATCGTAGGAAAGTCATTTTAGAGACAAAAGACGACTCTTTACACCCTTGGCAGAAATCCCAGAAGCATACCTTATGGGTACAACTCTCGCACCTGCGGACTCCAAGTACTTCACATAGGATGCAGCAATGTAGTATTTTCCCAGGTTTTTCATCTCCTTGGTACGGCATTTTTGCATTAATACTCCTAAATTTTAAAAATGTATTAATTTCAAGCAATGTAATTTGCTTCTTCCTCAAAACTGAATGGCGGCCTAATGCAAATGTCACTATTTTGGTTTCTCAGTTCACAGACCTGCATCTCCTCCAAGTCTACGTATAGTCATTGGGAGAGCAGCGGAAAAGGGTGATCGCAGTTTGTTACCACACCAGGAATGTTCCAGAAGTCCCCAAAGTACGTTTATAATAGCCCCAGCTTTCTTCACACAACCGGAGACAACTCACTAAGCCTATAGGGTGCCAACCCCTTGCCCCACAAAGACACATTTCTATACTTGTCAGCAAAGTCAAGGTGGAAATACCTTTCATCTCCATCTCTCTAGGTAACCAGCACTCACCAAACCCATCGACACTATTAACAGGTCTTTATTCTTTCTGAAGGAACCCTCACACTTTAGTTTCCCACAGAAATAAAGCTGACGACATCACCGTCGCCTCATCCATTCACTACGGCTTAATCACACTGTATGCCAGGCACTGAACTAGGTACTAAGGACACCGGAATTAAAGAAAAAGAAAAGAAAAATCTTTACCCTGCAGGCTTTAATGCTAGTGGGTGGAAGAGGAAAGAGGTTAAGACAAACAATACAGAGATTTGTTTTTAGATCCAATTATGAGGGCTGGTGCTTGTGTCAAGAAGGAAGACAAAGAAATAGGTGTTCCCTTTACAATGTCCCTTAAACATGGTGGCAAGTCCTCCCTGGGAAAGCAGAACAAGTCTTCAGAGCGGTGGAGAAAGTCCTTCTGGGGAAGATACAATGTGCCGCTTAATCCAAAGCATCAGTGGGGTGGTGCAATGAACCATACACCTACATGTGGAATAAGAGAAATTCAGGGCAAAGAACAGTACCATGCCAAGGTCATGAGTTAGCTGGTCACTCTGCAAGAAGTCTATCAGACTGGAAATATGTCAGAGAAAGCAAGAAGGCAACCGTTAATGGATGGAGATACGCAGGCCAATGGGGGCTACCATCTTCATTATATTCCTCAGAGGTTACTGGAACTTCATAAGCTCTGCGACTTCATGTTCTGTCCCTCTCATCTCTCTGAATTCCCCTTACCAGCGAAACCCAAGTCCAGCACACTGACATCCAACATGTATCAATGAATGACAGGGCATGCTTAACATGTACAGTGTCTTGGATCCAGCCCTGGCCTCCAGAAAGTAAACCACGAAAAAACATTACATCTGCGCATTGACTATCTGTGACTCTGTGAGACAGCCTGTCACTCAAACTGTCTCAGTGAGACAATCGCATTGGTATTCTTGGCGTCTTACAACAGTTGACAGGAATCGCTCCTGAATATCAAATGTCCGAATGTGTCTAGTAAGAATGTTTCTCTCCTCCCCATCAGATAAGAGAGTCTTCACAATGAAAACTGAAATTTGGCTAAGAAGAGCACAGCAGTACCCTGGGAGACAGAGTGATGTAAAGCAGGAGGGGAGGTGCTACAAGGACTGCATGAAGAATCGTGGGAACCCAAGTGCCTGCAACAGTAAATCAATTCCACCTTCACACCCAGCCCATTCATCCCTCCCATTCCTAGGCAAAGAGTTCAGACTGTAAGCCCTGTCTCTCAACATGTGTCCCCAATGCCATGTGCACTTCAGGCTATCTCACAACTTCTGTGGCTGTCTTGTCCTTGAATCCTTTGCGTTTCCTAAAGTAGTAGCTTACACAGACTATGTGCTCCATCAACTATATTATCTTAATTGATTGGGTAGAGGAGGCTTCAAGATGGCTTAGCAGTAGGTAGAGGCATTTGTTGCTGAGCCTGAGGAACTGAGTTCAGTCCCCAGGGCCCATATGGAGAAAGGAGAGAACTGACTCCTAAAGTTGTCTTTTGACATTCATAGGTGCATGTGACAAACATACAATATAGCTGATAACTGTAAATATAAAAGAAAAATAACTACACATGCAAAATAATTATAAATATAAAAGAAAAATTGCAATTGATCAGGTTAACCAAAAGCATGCTTTTGCCATACTCAACTGAGAGCTGCTTCGATTCTAAAAAATAAAATGAATCTTCTTTTTTTTTTTTTTTTTTTTTTTTTTTTTTTTTTTTGGTTTTTCGAGACAGGGTTTCTCTGTGGCTTTGGAGCCTGTCCTGGAATTAGCTCTGTAGACCAGGCTGGTCTCGAACTCACAGAGATCCATCCGCCTGTCTCTGCCTCCCGAGTGCTGGGATTAAAGGCGTGCACCACCACCGCCCGGCTAAAATGAATCTTCTGTCATCGTTTCTTTTTTCTTTCTTGTCCCTAAACCTACAAATACAATTCACTACATATGTTACATGATTCAACTTGAAGAACCTAACCATCACCAGAAACAGCTTTGGCAGTAAGGTTCCAAATGTTAGTGAGCAACCCATTTGAAAACTGGGTCATTCCCGAATTCATAAACAAATTTTCTAGTTTCTGTTTAGTGCTCAACTGTAACACCAATCAAACGGCATAATCCTACTTATGCTTACCCATAAACACCTTTTGTCCAATTTTAACCAAAATTTCTCTCCTTGGTGGCTTTTCAAATGTCTGCCATGATTGCAAACCAATTTTACCATCTGAAATGCAAATATGCTGGAAACTATTACATGCTCCGCTGTTCAAATAGAACTGGCATTCGGATCCTCAGACCCACTGTTGTCACCTGATGCCAAGAACGGCAAAGTCCAAGCCACGTTTTAATTCCTTACCTATTTCACTTTTCTATTTTATTTATTGTGTCTTCATTTATGTCCTCAACCAAGGAAATGTGAGTAAATTTAACCATGTGCAGAATTTCTGGGACAAGAAAGGCAGGGAAAATGGTGGGGACACAGGGCAGGAAAAGTACCCCTCACACTGGAGTCGGTTGAATCCTCCCACCAGCTAACACTCAAGAGTGGATTCATGTTTATAAGAGTGTTTCTCCCTTCTCTGTGGTACACCTTTAATTTTCTAGGAGTTTCACATCATTTGCAGTAAGACATATCCTAACCCCTTACTCTGCTCAACCCTTGAAGTTCTGGTTTTATCCTATTCAGAACATCTCTGCATCCTCCTTATAATCTTAATTATCATCATGGAAAAAGAGAACAGGAATAGAGAGGGAGGTCCTGTGGACACCTCGTGAACAATGACCACTTGGTCATTAGAAGTGGAGTCTTCTGTGTAGACTCCATGCTTTTCATTTTTACCCTGAGTCTTAACACTTTTGATAAATCCCAGTTCGGCTTCACAACTCGCTCTCCCTAAAATTCTTTTCGCTCAAAAGCGGAAGCCTCAAATCCAGACTTTGCCTGAGCTGTGTGCTTCCTAAAGTTCATGGGACCCACCCCAGACTGCTTTGATGAGAAACAGCGGGCGTCGGGGATCCGCACACCTCTCCGGAGCGGTGACAGCTTCGCGAGCTGCCCCTTGTCGACACCCGTCCCCACCCTGAGCGAGTCCTAGCCGTGGTCCCGGGCCTCCTTACCGATGATGGGTTTCTTCGGGCCGCGCTTATGGGGTCTGGATAGCCCGGGGCTCGGGGGCCCGCACAGCAGCAAAGCCAGCACGCACAGCAGGTGGCCCAGGCACGCCATCGCCCCCTGGCCTGCCCGCGCCTCCGGCCGCCTTTCAAAGGCTCTGTGGCGCGGCGCGCGCACTGGTGGGCTCGGGCGGGGGCGCGGCCCCGCGGCCTGGGCGGTGCTCGAGCCTCGAGGGCGCGCACGGCCGCGCCGCTCAGGCCTATGGGAAATGCAGTCCGGGCGCGCGCGTGCGGCGGCCGCGGGGCGGGGGCGGGCGGCTCAGGGAGCGTGCTCGGCGCCGCCCCATCGCCCTGCGCGCGACCCGCGACCCGCGGCCCCGCGAGCGGCACGCGTCCTGCGACCGCTGCCGAGACTGTGGAGACGCGGCGGGTGGACTCCTGCTGGCCTCCGCGTGCTGTGAGTTCTCCCTGAGAACTATTATGTCTCCGGGAGAGGTCACCCACACCGAACCACAGAACCGAGGCGACCAGACCAGGACCTGAGGGCGACCTCGGGTCCCGCCTGGCTCTATGTGGTAACCAAGTAGCGGAGGCCTGTGAGGTTCTAGAAGTCGCCAAAGAACTCTGCTGCATAACAGCATAGGTCCCTGGCTCAGATATGCTGACAGCATTCGATGTTAGGACGCGGGATGACTTCCTGGAGACATTCTACTGATCTCTATTTATTTGGGCACACGGACTTCTGGAGGAACTGAAGAGCAGACCACAGAGGACACGTTCACGCGCCGGTCCCCTTGCCTTAGAACTGGGATAAGGGAAGGACTGACTCCTGGAACCTACCCCAAAAGGGCACGATCAGGCCACACTCAAAGGAAGCGTGGTCCTTGATGAGCGTCGTTGTTAGCGCCAGTCCCAGAAAAGTACTAGTCATCATATTAAATAATGACAAGAGCAATAGCTAAGCAATTAAAGGTTCAGGTTGACAAATGTATTTTGAAGGTACAGGAAGAATGCATGCGTTCATAGCCTGCAGCACGGAAGTTCCTATTTGCCAAGGCTCAGTTAGACTCCAGATTAAAATCGAAAAAAAATCTATTGAAGATGAACAGATCTATTGAATGGTGTCTTTCTGTAAAAGGCTTACACTTTAGAAAAAAAGGCAGAGTGTGACTTGTGGAAAGAACAACAGCAAAGTTCCGGCGTGCAGCAAGAAAAACAAATGCAAAGGAAGAATACTGCAGAAGGGTGTGGTGAGTGATAAGTCCTAAAGGATGTGGTGAAAGATAGTGAGAAAATGCCAAGCAGGTTTGAGCCTCATTGAGTTGATAAGGATCTATTGTAAGTATGCATCTATGCTGGAGGAGAAATTGACTCTTCACAAAGGGAGATAATTGCCTGCAATTAATCAAAACAATCACCTTGATTTGGAGAAGTGATAAGTGGGAAAAGTGAAGTACTAGACTTTGGTAGGTAAATATAGGTGTATGTGTGTCTTCATAACTTTGATGGTCCAATGTGTTCATAAAACCAGCTTACGACCATCAAAAACCATTTACAATGAAGTATTATTGAAAATGAATGGGTTGGTCCATGATAAAGTGGTAGATTGCTAGTTATTTTAACTCTTTTAGGAAGGTATTAGGTAATGTCAGATACCACATATTCTGTAATCTACCACTTCTCAGATAATAAGTATGTGCCTACGGTGTAACCTTGCTATGGTGTGGCACCCTTCTCCCCTCACACATATGCTTGAAGCTTTGTCCTCAGTGAGACCATGCCAACATGGAAAATTTAAAAGGTAGGGCTAATGGAAGGTAAGTAGGTCAGTCCGACTCCACCTTCATTAACCAACTGATATTATCTCAGAGGTGTGGATCTGGTCTGGTTGGAGTGGCGTGTTACTGTATGTGGAGTAAGAGTAGCCCCTTGGGGGGTCTCCTGCTTCCTCTTTTCTACCATGTCAGCTCTTCACTTCCTATGTGTTCTGCTAACTCTAATGGCATTGGCCATAAGGCTCACCTGAAACCAACAAATGCTAGTTTCTCTTAGAACAGAGACCTACCCTTTAGTTAAAACCTTTTTATTTAAACAGAAAAGGGGAGGGGATGTGGGAGTCCCCTCTGTGTGTTGCTTGTATTGGTTAATGAATAAAGAAACTGCCTTGGCCTAATAGGGCAGAACTTAGGTAGGTGGAGAAGACAGAACTGAATGCTGGGAGGAAGAAAGCAGAGGCAGGATTTTTTTGGTAGGCCCGACCTCATGGTGATATGCAGATTAATAGAAATGGGTTAAATTAATATGTAAGAGTTAGCCAATAAGGAGTTAGAGCTAATGGGCCAGCGGTGATTTAATTTTAAAAAAAAAAAATGCTGTTTACACTAAGAAGCCAGATCTCACAGCCTAAAGAAATCAGGCAATGCAACTCTCTCCCTGAGACAGGCAGTCAAGAAGTTGCCACAAATCTGTGTTCCTAACCACAACCTGGCTCCTCTGTGCACTTTGTCACATATGTAATCCCGGATCAAATCAAGTGATGTGAAGTGTCCTACCAACCATCAAAACTAATTTATAAAAAAAGAAAGCCAGGTGTGTGTTGCACACCTTTCATCTTAGCACTCAAGAGGCAGAGGCAGCTGGATCTCTGTGAGGTCAAGGTCAGCTGAGGTTACACAATGAGATGGTATAGATAGCAATGTGTGTTCATGTGATGTATATTTGAAGTATGAAAGCCACGTATTTCCCATGTCCAGTGGATTTCTCTGAAAGCTCCTCTGGCTTCCCCTGTCACCATGCTTTTAAAATCTCTTCTCTAACATTAAGCTTTCCCTCTTACTGAAACACCTGTCCAGGATTTAAAGAGAATCCTCTCATTGTTGGGCCTGTTATGTTGTCATTTAGTCATTTGCCTGGAACTTAAAGAGTTTTTCCTCCCAAGTGCCAAGATTAAAAGCATTTACCACCACTTCTGGTTCCATGGTGATTTAAATTCCATCAAGTTGGCAATTACGATCAACCATTCCAAGACCTCAGGAAATTAAAAGGCTTTGGCCAGGCATGATAAAGTGTTAGTCAAGTGAGGAGATAGTCTACCGAGTAGGACCAAGTCTTTACCAACTGTACATCTGTCAAGGACTGATACCTAGAATACATTTTTAAAAATTCAAAAAATATATACAACAGCAAAAATTAAACAACCTAATCAACAACTTGAGTAATAAAATAGTTCTTAAAAGATGAAACACAAATAACTAATAAATACATGAAAAAACATTCAACCCGCTAGCTGTCAGAGAAATATGAATTAAAACTACATTGATCCCTCACCTCAATCAGAATGACAGTCATTAATGATATTAACGAAATAACAAATGCTAAGTGAGATATGGACAAAAGGAACTAAGGTACTGTTGACTAAAGTATAAAGTAGTTTATCTTCTACACAGATCAGTATGAAAGTATTTCCAAAGAACAAAAGAGGAACTATTTGAAAATCTCAGTGGATATTGGGTGGTGGTGGCACACACCCTTAATTCCAGTACCCAGGAGTCAGAGGCAGGCGGATCTCTGTGAGTCCAAAGCCACCCTGGCCTAAAAAGCAAGGACAGGCTCTTAAGCTACACAGAGAAACCCTATCTCAAAAAAAAAAAAAANACAAAAAAAAAAAAAAAAAAAAAAAAAAAAAAAAAAAAAAGAAAGAAAGAAAGAAAGAAAGAAAGAAAGAAAGAAAGAAACCTACCTCATTGGGTAAAGGTGTCTATCACCAAGTGTGACGACCTGAGTTTAATTCCCAGGACCTACGTGATGAAAGCAGAGCATCAACTCATTGAAGTTATCTTTTGACCACATATGCACTGTGGCATGGGCATGCTCACTCCACACAGACAGAATAAAATGTAACAAAAGTTAATTTATAACTAGGTTAAGAGTAGATCTATCATAAATCTAGCTATAGCATTCCTGGGTATTTACCCAGGAGACTCCAAGTCAGCATATCACAGAGATTATTGCATATTGATGTTTATTGCAGCACTGTTCACAATAGGTGCATTATGTAACCAACCTAGAGATGGAGCAACAAAAGAGAAGATACCAAAGAGGTGGTATATATACACAATGGAATTTTTTCAGCCATAAAGAGCAAAGTTATGTCATTTGCAGCAAAACGGATGCAACTAGAGATAATCATATTAAGTGAGTTGAGATGGTCAGAAAAGCAAATATTTAATATTTTATCTCAGGTATGGTTTCTAATCTTTATAAAGATATACAAGATCATTTATGTATATAGGGCATGAAGTAGAAATTTTCTAAAGGAACCAAAAGAACTTAAGAGATGAGAAGGGGAAGGGGAAGAGTTAAGAATAGGATGAGGGATACATTCGGCATGCAATGTATACTGTTAATCCCACTAGCAAGAATACGACCATTAGGGCTGGAGAGATGGCTCAGTGGTTAAGAGCACTAGCTGCTCTTCCAGAGGTCCTGAGTTCAATTCTCAGCAGCAACGTGGTGGCTCACAACCATCTGTAATGAGATCTGGTGCCCTCTTCTGGCCTGCAGGCATACATAGAGACAGAATGTTGTGTACATAATAAATAAATAAAATCTTAAAAAAAAAAAAAAGAATACGACCACTATCACAAGATAAATTTGACGCAAACTTTAATTAAATACTGGCCAGGACAAAAGACACTAACCAGGTCCATAACAGGATTCCCAGAGAATGGCCACAAATTATGTTAGGTGCTTATTAAAGGCACTATATTCTTCCTGACTTCAGCCAGTGGGAGCAAATATACATCCTGATAAACTTCTTGCCTATGTGTGATCAAATACATCCTGTGCAGTTGGGGCAACCAAGCTTGTTTATAGAAGTGGAAACACCTGGCTTGTTATCTTACATAAACAGCCCCCAGCATTCCAGGAATTTATCTGTCCTTGGGCTAGTGGGGCTTACAGGTTAGACTTATTTCTATTTTATAGATCTCTTAATCACAATAATTTAAACTTAAAACATACTTTAGTCCTTAAATACTTGTATGAAAGTGTTCTTATATAATGCAGAACTGTGAACTACCACTGACTCATTGTCTACAAATCTACTGTGCATTATCTGTAATATTTAATGCTGTTGGTATGCAAGGCCTCCCATATTCCAAGATGACTGAGCCACTCTCTCATACCATCCCTCTTGACAACGCATGGCTGTTTACTATTCTCATAATTGTCCTACTTGTTCCTCTCTTTGTCTTTGCCCGTGTTGTTCTTTCTTGAATGAAAATGGCCCCACAGGCGCATGTTTGAATACTTGTTGCCCAGTTGGTAGAACTAACCAATTAGGAAGGATTAGGTAGTGCAATTGTGCTGGAGGAGAGAGATGTGTCACTAAGGACAGGCTTTGAGGTTTCAAAAGACTCATGACATTCCCTGTGTGCTCTTTGTCTCGTACTGTTCAAGAAGTGAGCTCTCAGCTATTCCTGCTGCCATTGTTGGAATTACTCAGATGTCCTTTACTACAGAATGTACTGTTACCCAACTATTTCCAGTAGACTGTTTTCTCTCTCCTATGTAATATCTGCTTATTGCTTGTAATGGATATCTTTGAATCCATAGTCACCAGGGAGTGAAACTGTAAGGATTAGGAAGTGTGACCTTGATGGAGGAAGTGTGTCACTGGGGGGTGGACTTTGAGATTTCAAAAGTCTATGCAAGGCCGAGTCTCTCTCTCTCTCTCTCTCTCTCTCTCTCTCTCTCTCCCTCCCTCCCTCCCTCCCTCCCTCCCTCCACCCTGCCTACTACTTCTTTAGCATCATGCCTTCCATGCCTGCTGCTGCCTTGTTCCCCTGTTGAAATAGGAGCGGCGGCGGGGCTGCGTCCCCAATACCCCGGCCGCTTGGCTAGCTCATGCCCAAAATAACAACACACAAACTGTATTCATTTAAGAACTGCTTGGCCCATGAACTCTAGCCCTTACAGGCTAATTCTCGCACCTGGACTAGCCCATTTCTAATGATGTGTGTAAGCACCCCAAGGTGCGCTTACCAGGAAGAGTCTAGCCTTCGTCCATCCTGGAGTCTCTGCTCCAAAGAGCAGAGCTGTCCGGTCTCTCCGGGAGCAGAGCAGAGTCTGACCTCACTTCCTCTTCCGCCCAGCATCCTATTCTGTTTATTCCACCCACCTATGTTCTAAGCTATGAGGCCAAGCAGTTGGTTTATTATAATTAACCAATTACCTTCCTCCATCATTCCCCACCACGATGATAATAGACTTGCCTGTGAAACTCGCCCCCAATGAAATGCTTTACAAGAGTTGCCTTAGTTACAATGTCTCTTCACAGCAATAGAACAGTGAATAAGACAGAAGTTGGTACCAGGAAGTAGTGTATTGCTGTGATAGACTTGCCCAAGCTGATTGCTTAAAGAATGTGGAAGACTCTGGGACTTTGGACCAGAAAACCAGAAGCAGGGCTTCAAGAGCCATACTAGTAGGAGCAGAGGAAATCATGCTTAGGTTTAGCAAAGGTGTTAAGGGCAATGTGAATTGTGAGGGCCCAATCCAAAGGTTTCAGAGGGGATGAATATTATCTGCTGACCTGGAAACCATTCTTGTTCTAGTTTGGTGAAGAATGTGGTTGCTTTTTGTCCTTGCCCTAAAAATCTACCTGATGGTGAATTGAAGAGTTTTTGATTAATGCCATTGGCAGAGGAGATTTCAAGATGGCGTAGGATTGACTGGCATGTGGTTAGTAGGGCTCAGTCTTAGGCAGATCTACAGTGAGGGACAGCTAAGAAAGCACTCTTCTGTACCAGGTACCCTCCTTAGGAGCTGTTGGCCTTTGAAGCCACCTGCACCCTCCCCTGAATGGTGTGGCTACTGCGTGGTAACCACTTGCCCTGGCTTTTGCAAACCTGCTTATCTCTGTGTAAGCAAGGGTGAGACCGCTTTTTTATCACTGTGTAGCAGTGAGCAAGAGGGACAACTCCTCACAGCTGAGAGGTGTGACACCCTTTCTCAAGCACCTGCAAATTCCACCTTTAAAAACTCATGTGTAGCTCCTTCTGGGTGGCATTCCTTCAATCTGGCTCTACGGATGTTTCTCTGCTAACAGTAATAATAAACTCAGTCATAATTTGGATTGAGTCTGTGGTCTTTACCCATAGTCTCAAAGTCCATAATAAATGAAAAAGAACAAGCACAGCAAAAAGAAATATAAAATACACAGTTTGAGGAAAAAAGGAATAATAAGAATTTTTTTTTAATTTTTGAGGCAAGTCCAGTGCTCAAAGACATACAAAGTTTAAAGAAAAACCAGATGCTAAATAGAATTAAAGGGAATACTAACCTCAGGGCAAGACCCCATCCAGCTAAACTTCCAACTTGTGAGAAGGAAGTAAAAGAAAGCAGTGAAGGAAACCATCAACAACAGAAAGCTGTTGCAAATGTAATTGAAAGCAAGTAGCATCAGCAAGCAGCAGAACTTGGCAGACATGGCTATATAGGGCTGGCTTTAACATCTAAGATACAAGAAAGGGGTTTTTGACTCTCCCTCTGCAGCGAAGGAAAACCACAGAGGCCAGGTATGTGTTAGGCGAGGTCTCTCTGCGTGAAGGCCCAAAGAAGCCACTATGTGAAACTATGAGGGTAATGCCTGCATTGTTTTGTAGACCGCTAGATGTGGGAGATGCCAGAGGCATGTGATTCCTGCCAAGAAGAGCTGCACACTGGTTCTTGAACTGGACCTTGAGAGAGAAGTGTGTTGCAGTCCGCAGACCTGAAAGGAAGTGGAGATTCAAAGGGCACTTTGATATCAGACATGAAATGCAGAATTTGGAGTTTGCCCTCCTGGTTTTTTGGTCTTGCTTTGGGCCAGCATTTCCCCTCTATGCTCCTTTTCATCCCTTATAGAATGGTAGTATATATCCGGTCACATTTTATGTTGGAAGCGTATGATTTGCTTTTTGCTTTTGTTTTGACATGAGGTTGCAGTTAAGAGATTGCCGTTGGGACTTTTAAACAGTTTTGGGTCTGAAAGACTATGGGACTTTTAAAGTTGGACTGAATGCATGTTGCATTTTGATATGATTCCTAGCCCATAGAGACCAGGGAGTGAAATGTGGTGGTTTGAATAAGAATGACCCCCTTAGGCTCCTATGTTGGAATGCTTGGTGGAACCATGGATAGAACTGTTTGAGGATTAGAAGGGTTAGTATGGCCTTATTGCAGGAAGGGTTCAAAAGTGCATGCCCGGCCCAGTCTCCCTCTCTCTGCCTGCTGTCTGTGGATCAGGAATATAGCTCTCAGCTACTGCTTCAGCACCAAGTCTGCCTACCTGCTGCTATGCTCCCTACCGTGATGTCAATGGACCCACCTCTGAAGCTGTATGCAAGCTCCCAATTAAATGCT
Source organism: Alexandromys fortis (assembly GCF_014885135.2). Classification (NCBI taxonomy): domain Eukaryota; kingdom Metazoa; phylum Chordata; class Mammalia; order Rodentia; family Cricetidae; genus Alexandromys; species Alexandromys fortis. Next base: position 21,017,595 of record NW_026067930.1, on the reverse strand, counting down.
TTATTTTATAAGAGCTGCCTTGGTCATGAATTTTTTTTATTTTTTATTTTCTATTCTTTTTTTTTTTAATTTTTTGCCACAACACAGAATTTAATCCACAGGGCTGTCAAAAACAAGACATGTGGGGCTGGAGAGGTGGCTCAGCAGTGAAGAGCACTGGCTGCTTTCCAGAGGACCTACGTTCAGTTCTTAGCAGATGGTAGGCTTCAGGCATCTGTCACTCCAGTCCCAGATGATCTGGTAGCCTCTTCTGGCCTATACAGGCACCAGGCACATATGTGGTGCAGAGAAGTATATGGAGGCAAAACACCATTCGCAGAAAATAAAAGTAATAATTAAAAAGTAGGCAATATGATTGACTTGATGAGAAAAGAGCAATTAGTCAAGTGCTGAGGCTGGGGGGGGGCGGGCACTGAGGCCTCGTGGGAGCATTGAGGCTGTGGGGGGAGCGTTGAGGCTGTGGGGGGAGCCCTGAGGCTGTGGGGGGAGCCCTGAGGCTGTGGGGAGAACGCTAAGGCTGTGGGGGAGCACTGTGGCTGTGGGGGGAGCCCTGAGGCTGTGGGGGAAGGGCTGAGGCTGTGGGGGGAGCACTGAGGCTGTCCAGGGGAGTGCTGAGGCTGGGGGGGGGTGCTGAGACTGGGGGGGGAGTAGGCAGGTCTGTGTCTTGGTTAAGCAGTGGCTTCCACCAGTCTTAATATGGTTAGCTTCACTTCTGGTTCCAGGTTTGTAACTCCCAGTTCCCCCAATTCTGCCATCTAACAAAAGGCAAAACTCGGCATATACAGTCTGTGAGGAGTGTTCCAGAAAGCATAATGCTGGTTGGGTTGGTTTCTTTCTATAATTTAATTTTTGATCTATATATTTAATGTAAGTAATAAAGAGAATATCTCGAAAGAACTTTAATTCTATTTCCATCAGTAAAATCTAGTTTAACCAATAAAATCATGGTCTGGGTTGGTAGGAAACAGTTCTAAAATTGGATTATCTACGTTTTATGAAATGCTGGGACTAGAACCCATGTCCTCAGGCATATACACACAAGGAGCCACAAAGCTAATTGTAGAAAGCTAAGCCATGCACACTTGAGTTAAAAGTCTAAGCAACATGAAAATAAATCTGAAAACCACAAATCAGCGTGCTACTGTATCAACCAAATGATTTGCTTTTCTTGACTAGGTTTTATTTTTTAGGTATTTTTTACTCTCTATGTAAAATTGCACATGAACTCCAAAGACAGATAACTCCAGGCCAGAAATGGAGTGTGTGGCTCAGTGTCGGTACTTGACACCGCCAAGGCCACCAAGCTCAGCAGCAGGATAAAGCAGCCTGCACCTAAGACTTAGAAAGAAAGGAATCAACATTCATATAATAGCAATGAGAAGTAGTTTGTCTTCATTATTTTCTGAAAGAAAAAGCGTTTTTTAAATAGTGCCTCATTTACATTTTAAATAAAAAAACTGACACCATGGTGTATGAGAAAGATATTTATTTTTAACAATATTAAAACATTATTGTGAAGTTCTACTACATAGTAAACACCTATGGAATTCACTTTCCAGAAAACGCTTCTGGCACAACTGCAGTGAAGGCACATAAAGAATTCCAGTTATTTGCCCAGAACCATTCAGAACTGTCTACTCACACTGTTCATCAATGCTCTTCATTGAACTGCTACATTTTAGAAAAATTTCATCACTAATGCACACACTAAAAAGGCATTTGCAACATTAGTCTTTATAGGCATGTGCCATTCCTCCACAGAATCATGCAAGTGATTGAATAGCCACATGTAAGTAAAGAAACATCTGAGTTTCCCTCCAAGATGAAAAGTTTCACTAGCTGGAGGTGTTTTATTGCTGTTTAGTCCTTTAGCTGATTTTCTATTTTTATTTATATAATTTTATGATTTAATAAAGAAGACTAACGTTTTAAGAAAAAAAGCAAGATTTTCCTTTAGTAAAATTAATAGTAAAAGTAGCATCGAATTGCTAAATCAAAATTAAACACGTTCTCTGAAGAACATCTGCACCTCTTTGATTTTGTCAGAAGTATATGTACAGAGAATCATAAGTATCAGCTCATCTGATTAGACTCATTTTCTTATAAAGAAAAACACCCTGTGCAATGAAAACTTTCCTTGCACAAAGATACTAATATATGATTAATATTGAACACATATTTAATAAATTCTCTACTTTGTATTCTTTCAAGTTTAAAATAAAATTAATAGACAACATTGAGTACAAAAATTATGTCAGGAATTTAAGACTGAACTGAATATGGGATAAGATTACATCTTTCCCAATGAATGAAAGTCTTAGAAATGAACCCCACTGTGGCACAGACAGCACACCCTACCTATGACTATTTAAATTAAACGTGAATCATGGAACTTAGACTATTCTGAGATAACAGGAAAACTCAAATTCTTTTATGACTAATCTGAAAAGTGCTGGTTATAAACTGCTGATGGCTAAATATCATGTAAACTCTTTCTTTGTGTAGCTCTGTTTTTTTTTTTCAGGTATACGCAGCCTGTGTAGAACATAAACAGAAGCCACAATTCTATCCTCTACTTATTTGAAAACACAAGACTGCATAAGACAGCATCAACTGTGGCCAGAATATTTTCTAAAGTTTTAAATCAGTTCTATCAGCCATAGTGATTTCATTGCATACAATGTGGCGACATGTAGACTTACATTCAAAGGCTTCTTCTGCTGTTCATATGCTAACATAGGATTTTCCTGAGATAAACTATCCTGCCGGCATAAAGCTATATTCAGATTGCCGTCTGAATTATAATCTGACACCATCCTCAACTGAGCACGGTTTGTTTTTCCATCCCTCGATATGCACAGTATCTTTGCAGTGTTCTAGTTATCAATCCAGTATTAAGCAATGTGATCATAAAATTTTGCTTAAAATGAAAATTCCCGAACCATACAAAGACACATGGGAACAGGTGCTTTAGGTGTAGCTATGTTTGTTCTTCGCATGTGAACAGGAATCTCTTCTAACATTAATTAATTCAAAAGGAACAGAGCATTGTAGAGTTAAAACATTCCCCAGATATCCATGTTGCATGTTTAAAGGTCTGATAAGCTTCAATTCATTTAGAAGGTTTGCTCTTGAATTTAGTCACCAGACAGGATCCCATCCTTGAAGTTATGAGGAAGTCATTCCCAGGAGATAACTTCTCATTGGATGGTCTCAGAAATGCTGCTGAGATAATCTTCAGACTTCATTATAAAATTTGTCCACTCCTGGCAAACATCGTCCATGGAGAACTCCTCACCTCCGTATTCCAGAGGAAGAATGTCTGGGAAGTGCTGAAGTAGGCTTGATTTGTCATTGTTCCCATGCAGGTGAATCTGAAAGAGCCACGGTGTTTTAGAAGGTGTTGTCTTTGACTTCACCATGATAGAAGCATTTCCAGTGGAAAAGCAAACCTCACAAAACAGGATACACTGAGCCTGGCAGGAACATATAGGTACCGCACCCTTTATTCTTCTCCTATCTAGGAATGGTACTTCTGTTTAGATTATGCTGATGTAAATGATAATTTTACTGTTTTCTTAGATTTGCATTGGTATATTTACAAAAGGATGATAAAATTTACTACCTGATATTAATTCATAGTAAATAGAAGCATATAGCTGCATTCACAATTAGGCTCAAGAGGAGTAATTTATATGATTGCAGACAATGAATACAATACCATCAAGAAATTATGACAGTTGTGAACCCTAAATTTTCATTTTAAATTTTAAAAAGTGTAGCATAACAGTAAAGGCAAAATAAATCAAGGCATAGAAATCAAAAGTGGATCTTACTAAAGAAAATAAGCAAAAATATCTTTCCCACAGGTAGGGGTGTAGAAGGGCACGAGGCCCCCAGGCTTACACTAGAGAAACAAGAACTGCTAAACACACAGGCGTTTTTCTTCAATGGGCTAAATTGACATCTGGGTGACATCTTTCCACCCAGAAGGCTGGAGTGGATGCTGTTTAACAATCTGGTAACCTTTAGCTGTTCTGTTGAGCCAGCCATCACCTGAATCCCGCAGGCTCCTAAGTGCTGTTTCTCAGTCACTATAATACATTCTTATGAAAAAAAGCCCCACGTATTTTGCCAGAGAGGCTTTTTTAAAAAGATTTATTTATTTATTTATTTATTTATTTATTTATTTATTTATTTATTGTGTACACAGTGTTCAGGTCCTATGCCTGCAGGCCAGAAGAGGGCACCTGATCTCATTACAGATGTCTGTGAGCCCCCATGTGGTTGCTGGGAATTGAACTCAGGACTTTTGGGAGAGCAGGCATTGTTCAGAATAGAACCCCAAATAGATATGCTTATTTTTAGAACTTTAAGAGTTAATCAGATGGTATCCAACGTTACTAAGTTACACTGAAGGGACAACAAAACAGCCTACATAAAACACTACATGCAAAGTAGCCAGAAGTGGCCAGCTTCACTAGAGCTTACAATTTAGAGACGATTTTTCTGAAAGACAGAAAGAAATTAGCCTGGAGAAATAAGAGTGCTTGAAGCGCTTCCAGAGGACCGGAGTTCAGTTCCTAAAACCTGTGTCAGGTGGTTCCCACAATCTCCAGCTCCAAGAGATCTGACACTCTCTCCTGGCCTACAGGGACACCTGCACTCATAGATACTTACCTCCCCAAAGACATACACATAACTAAAGAATAGAGAAAATCTTTTTTTTTAAAGACAGAAATACCCACTGGAAGTCAGAAATAGCAATTAAAATACAAGAAAGAAGGAGAGGGACTGGGTAGGAAGAAGTAGTTCAATAGCAGTGGGGTAGCCTGAGAAAAGGGTAAGGGGTGGGGGAATGAGCAAAATAGATGAGATACATGCTTAGAATTGTCAATGAATAAGGAAATAAATTTAAGGAAAAGAAAGAGAAAGAAATACCAGCTGGATCACCTACACTGCAAAGAACCTCTATAAGATCATAATATTCTCACCAGGTAGAAGATGTTATGTTTTCTAAAGATGGAAGAAAAGTTTCTAAGTATCTCATTATAATTACTTCCATCATAATAAATGCCATCACTACTTATATTTTTTAGGCTTAAGTCACAATGTTCTTCCAGAACCATTTGTATCAGGCAAATGGTGTAACCTGTGCATCCCCCAGCGGCTGAGAAAGCTGAAGTGAGAGAGGTCACTTGAACCTAGAAGTAAGGGACAAGCTGGACAGCTTAACAGTACCCTGAATGGAAGCTGTAAGAATGTTCCTCTGTGGATCAGTGCAGGGAAGCAGTTGCTGTTGTGAAGAACAAACTTTTAAACTTTTCAAACATTATAAACAACAAAATTTGAATCAAAAAATTCTACATAAAGCTCAGCAGGACAGGTTTGTGAAAGCCAACCCCTTTGATTCAGCTGTCATACGTGAAATCATACTCCCCAGGCATGATATGTTTCAGTTACACGTGTTTGATACTTAAGACACTATGCGTTCTTATTTATATAAGCAACACATTCACATAACTTAGAAATCAAAACAAGATTAAAAACATTCAGGGATTTTGCTACTAACTCTGCCTTCACCCACCCTCACTGGATCATTTGGAAATGACCCATATTTCTGTTTATCCTGACAAAATACATTTTGGTGCAAACATAATTATATGTTCTTACTCTCCCCCTTTCCCAAAAAAAGGTAGCCTAATATCAACACTGATCTGCATGAAATGTATCTCATCTGAAACACACCCTGCAGTCTTGTGTGAATTTATCACAGTTACTTCGACCAGCCCCTCACAGCGAATGCTTGATGGTTTTAATCTTTTTCTGTATCTCTGTTTTTGTTGGTACACAGCTATAGCTAGCTGATGAATTTCCAGGAAATGCTGACATAGTTTGTCATAACTCTTACCACACTGCCCTCTACAGGGAATAGATTTTACTCTCCAGTGATAAATGCACGTCAATTTCCCCAGAGTCTCACAGCCATAAATGCTAGATTTTTTTAAGTAAATTTTAATTTATAAGAGTCCTTGACATGTTTGATAAGATTTTCAATATTTTTCCAATGGTTTATGGCCAAGGGACATGGGAATATAGTAAAACTGTCCTTAAATGGGAAGAGGTAAGAATGTTCTCAGGAGATAAAATAGCTTGAATATATTTTACTTACCCGGCCCTTAATCTTCTCAGTCAGAAATGGTTTAATCATGGAAAAGACAGCATGGAAAATGACTGGCTCGTTTATTAAATGGATGCCACGAACTTTCAGTGGAAAGGAATCCTTTTGGAAGGAAAAAGAATCGACCTTAATAACACAACTTAAATACTGCAGTTACATTCCTAAAGATAAGTCTCTTCCACGAACACATTAGAAGTTTATGGTAATGGTCTGGAAGATGGCTCATTGGGTAAAGTGATTCTATGCAAGCATGGAGACCTGAGTTCAGTCCACAGGCAGTCACATAAACAGCTGTCATGGCTGTGCCTGTCCCCAGAGCAGAGGACCAGAGGCAAGCAATCCCTTCTCTAGCCGGCCTGGAAGAAATGATGAGCTCTAGGTTGATTTTAAGACCCTGTCTCAGAAAATAAAATGGAGAACAATAGAAGACATTAACCTCTGTCCTCTATGCATATGTGTGTGCTCATGCACACATACAGACACATACACACATTTACAACAGACTCTAAAATGTGACTCCATTTTCAAAATGGTTGATTCCATCAACACAAAAGCCTGGTTTATCTATCACTTCTAGTGGACTCAAAAAAGATCTGTAGGAAGGCTTTATCCTCCTAGCTTTGGCCAAGTATTTTAATAGCCATCTACACACTTTGATCAGAAAATCCACTTCCTAGTCACACATAAAGCTTCTCCTAAAGAAACAATCACAACTTGAGACATTTTTAACTTAGTATTTTTACCAAAAATATTTTTAGAGGAAAAACATCAAGCACCCATGAAAACTGAAACAATATCATAATAGGCACACATATTAAATTTTTTACATTGGTATATATCTTTAGTGTCCAAGTCATACACTGCTTAGGAAGCTTAAAAGGTTAATACCTAAAAAAAAAAAAAAAATAAACTCATTCAGTTTTCTTACCTAAAAGTTTAGTAATTGAGGTTTATACATACTTTTTTCTCTTTTATTAAGAATTTTTCCCCTTCTTGCCATTTTGAGATGTATTATTAATTGGTTTTTTCCCACAGTCTATGTATAATTTTATTTACACTTAACTGCCTTCTTGCACTCTGGCCTGTCTCATTGTTGCAATATAATTTGTGGTGAGCATTGTGAGTTTTAATGTTGTTAAGATGGTCCATCAAATGGATGTCATCGTTTAAGTGCTCACTTTCTTATATTTGGGCAAGTAAGTTGGATCTAATTTTTTTCGACGTTATGCTGCAAGGCACTGTCTGTGTCTAGGAAGAGAGGTGACTGTAGAACAGCTTTTACACTCTGCAGACCTGCACTAGGATCCTGAGGTCACTGCTGATTTGAAGTGATCATTGTCTGCCATCACCCAGGGTGGCCATTAAGTATAAAAACATTTGGAAGCCATAGGAAAGTATCTAGCACATAGTAAACGATTATTGCTGCAAGGTACAGTGCCCGTACTGCATTCAAGATTATTCATTAGCTGGGTCCCAGAAGTAGTATTACCAGGTTAAAGATAATGGCATTTTAAAAAGACTTTGGGGGCTAGAAAGATGGCTTAGTTACTCATATGCTTGTCATGCAGACATTAGGACTTGGGTTTGTCCCCTAAACCGATGAGTTGTGGGGAACTGAGCATGTTGGTATATGCTTATAGTCGTAGCACTGGAGTGATGGAGAAGGCCCCTGTGGTTCGTTGACCAGCCAGTCAGCCTAATCGGTGAAGACCAATGAGAGATAGTGTGTCAAAATAGAGGAAATGGCAACTGAGAAACGAAACCTAAGGTTTTCCTGTCGCTTTCTTACATACATTCATGCATGTGTAGGTATACACACACGAACACAGGTGTATACACAAAGATTTGATATCTGAAGAAAGGCTTATCAATTTATAGCTAGCAAGACATGTGATATTGTATCATTGTTATATTTTTGTAGCAGGCTTTATAGACTGCCAGCCCCCAAACCATGACATAAGATTTATTATTAATTATTAAATGCTCAGCCTTAGCTTAGGCTTGTTTCTACTAGCTTTTTGAACTTAAATTAACCCATTTCTATTCATCTATGTACTGCCCCAAGGCTCATTTACCTCATCTATGTACCATTCATCCTATTGTCCTGTTTCCTATGTGTCTGGCTGACTTGGTCTGAGCCGGCTGCCTAGATGTCTCCCCTTTTCTCTCTGCCTGCCAGTCCCACCTATCCTTCCTCTGCCTTGCTATTGGCTGTTTAACTTTTTATTAGGCCATTCAAATGCCTTAGGCAGGCAAGGTGAAAAAGCAACATATCTTTACATAGTTAAACAAATCAACATGAACAAAAACAGCACATCTTTCCATAGTTAGAAAATATTCTGCAACATAAACAAATGCAACACATCTTTACATAGTTAAACAAATATTCTATTCCACAACAATTTTTGAGTCAAAAATTTGTTATTATTATTCTGTTGTTATTATTGTTCTGACATCAGGTCTCATCAGGCTGGCCTTCTGATCCTTCTGCTTATACCAGCTAAATGCCAGAATTTCAGATATATTCTACCACACCTGGCTTTTTAGTTTAGGAAGAAACCTTAAGTGACAAAAATAAAATAAAATCACTTTATATTTAAATGTATATATTCTATATTTACTTAGTTTGAAAGTATTTAATTTTGAGGTTTGTTACATTTTTAATAAATTACTTATATTTACTATTGACATTCTTTAAATATATCTATCATGTATAATATTTGTTTCAAAAAATGTACAAACACAATTAAATACTGCTATATAGTTAACAGTTACAATGTATACACACACATATATATATACATACAAGCATATATATACACTAATAGTTTCAATATATACTCACTGTAAGTACAGCAGCAATCTTTTTGGCTACAGACGGGGTAATCTGGAAAGCATGAGAAATCTGCCAGCCTTCCAGGTCAAATATAGCCTTGACTCCATTCCGTTGAGTTTCCACCTCCTGTACAATGAGCTCTGATGTAATCAGACTTACACGAAATACATCATAGGCTGTAAAAACTTTTGGGTCCCAGGATGCTACAATAAATTAAAAAAGACATTGCATCTTAGCACTGTGTGAAGAACCAGAAAGAGTCTTTCAGGGAACAAATTATTTTAAGGCCTCAAGGATGTGTAAAAATAAAACCGTGAACAAGGAATCATGAATTAAGTAATAAATAGTTTGAACTGAGGTCCAAATATTTGCCTGCTTCTCCCTGCTTCCTTAAATTTCTGGATATGAATAGATTTTAAGAACATGGCCTAGAATCATATCCAGAAAGGCAGATCAAATGTGGTTGATAAATGCGATCACATCAGCACTTCAAGAGAGGGTCGTGCCTGGAAATGAACATGTTGAATGCCTCTGACGGTGCTCCAAGATCAGAAATAAAAACGTGTGAGCCTGGGTTGCAATCAGCAGCAAGAATCGCAGCCGCTTGTGGTTTGGATCTGAAGTCTACCCACCAGCTCATGTCCATCAGTGTTCAGAGATCATGCTGTCTAGAGGGAACTAGCTCAAGAGGACCCTAAGCTCATCCGTGAACTAAGGCATCTATGGATTCATAACTTAGTGGACAGGTGGCTGGCACTGAGACTTTGGAAGTAGAACCTGGTTGGAGGAAGTGGGTCATTATGTGTTTGCACTTGACGAGGATATTTTGTCTCTTGTTCTCAGTTGTTGACTTCTGGTCACCATACTCTTGTCACGTTCTCCCTGGTACGGCATTCTGCATCAACACTAGCCCACAGTAATGACGCTGACTAATGATGGGCTTAAACCTCTGGAGCCAATCTTTCCTCCTCTCACACTGATTTCCTCAGGAACCCAGTCACAATGATGGACAGATGACTAACACAGCAACCAAAGAGGTTGCTAAAGAAAAAGCCTGTAGAGCAGAGAGACAAGCTGGTCATCTGCCAGATCTCAGGGATCAGCACAGATCAGTCATGCCCCTACAGGCTTGGGCAGGAAGCTTGGCTTGAAATGGCAGCTATACACACACCCAGAGAAAACACAGTACCTATGGTAAGAGGAGGTACTGATATTCCTGTCCACACAGCCTGTCCCTCCCCACCATCCTTAAGACAGGTCATGGCAGTCAGAAATGATAGTAGTAACGGTCAGGGAAGGAGGATGTCTTTTAAAATGACTTATATGATACACATACAAGAAGACAGGAACCAAACTCCATAGACAAAGCAGTAAAAATCAAGAAAACAGTTAAAAGAGGAAGCTGAATGAAAAGAAGGAATAGCTTCACAGATGTAAGGGATGAAGAAGAAGCCATTTGTAAGGATAGATAGGGCCAGGGAGATGGTTCAGTGGGCGTAGTCTTCTGCCACCAAGTCGGACTGCTTAGCCCGATACCAGGAAGCAGCGTGGTAGAAGGGAAGAACTGGTTCCTGATAGTAAAGTAGACTTCTGACCTCACCCATGATGTGACACCCCTGCACCCACACAAGCACACACACAACAAATAAAGAAATGTTTCGGAGAGGGTAATTATTGGCGATAAGACCGTATTGCTGAAGACACCACACACTTCCGTCATCACGGGACCTGGAAGCCTCCTCATCGCTAGCTAGCTTTCATGGAGCTGAAAGGTGTAATATATGCTACTGCAGGATAAAAGTCATCAACACCCTTACCCTGTCTGTGAACCCAGAGAGGTTCCGTAATAACAGACCTAGCCAGGTCCGCCCACTGTGGCAATAGTGGTATAACCACTACGCTAGCAACTCCTTCCCAATTATATGTGAGGCCTGCCACATACCTGTATTGTAAATCTGCTCACAAGACTATAGACAGGAAGGTCATAACCCTTGTGGGGGAACCTAGTACTACGATTTTACTAAATGGTTATAGTATCAAACTGCTTTCTAAATACTTGTCTTTCTACACGTAGATTAGTGCAGCTCTCTGCCCTCATTGGAAAAACTTCTTTTTGCAGTGGATGGCAGTTAACACTGACATTTACAAACTGTCAAAGTGGAGAGACTAAATGACTGTGGAGTAGTAGAGTCCTCGGCCATAAATGGGACATCTATCACACACATGCGCGTGCACGCGCACACACATACTCACACACACCCCTCATCAGGGACCATCTCAGAAGACCTAGTGGAAAGACTGTAAGAAGTAGAGGTTGGCACGGACTCCTGGGAAGCCCTGTCCTCTGGGTGTGGCGATACTGGTGAACTCCGGACCTCATGACACCAGTGGTAGTTGTGATCAAGTCAGTGAACATTCTAGTGTGAATAGGGGAAGGACTCAGTGTGCCCCCAGCCTGGCAAGAAGCTATTGTCAGATGACCTTTCCGGGAAGGGATAGCCTCTTGTCCTCAGGGATGTAACCCCTGCTCAGCTGCCCCTGTTCCAGGGGATGGTTGTATACTCATTTGCATATGGACAGCACCAATTGGACTTGAATAGGTTATTAAAAAAAGACAGGAGTTTGGAAAGGGGATGTGGAGTGATGTCTGAGTGGAGCTTGACAAGGCAGATATGATCGAAATATACACATGAATGAAATTCTCAAAGAATAAATAAAATATTTTGTTTTATAAGAGAGGCTATTTTTAAAAATTCAAGAGAAATCTCAGAAATAAAAATTAACTGAAAAGCATCAGTTGATGGGTTGGTTAAGTGGCAGCGGAGAGCCAATCAGCGAAAGAATAATGGTTTAAAAAGTCAAGTTGAAGAATGTTTCCCAATCTCACATAAAAGAACACAGTCTGGTACCGTCAAAAAATTGAGACCAAGGCAGCTGACTCTGGACATTTCAAAACCCAAATAAGTCAGAAACAATCAAACAAACAAAAAAGCAGGAAACATGAAAGGAACATTAATGATAGAAAAATTTTCCTTAGTTGAAAAAAATGCATAGCAATTCAGACGAGTCCACTGAATGCCTCAAGGGTATGTGAAGCAGAAAATGTTTCAGGTTGGGTGTGGTGGTGCACACCTGGAATCACAGCTCTTGGAAGGTAGAAGCCAGAGAATTGGAGTTCAAGGTCATCTTCGGCTATGCGTTGAGTTCAAAGCCAGTCTAGGTTCTGTGAGATCTTGTCAAAGGAAGGGGAGAAAGGAGGAAAAGAGGGAAGGCGAATAAAAGAAAGTTTAATAACTAAGAAATTGAAAAAGCACAGAAATTCAAATATCCTTGCTTTGGCTTCCAAGTAAGTTGGCTGTGCTATTTATTGAGATCGTGTTTGGGGGTAGAAAGATCATATGTACACATTCCACAATGCTGACCAGAAGACTGCCAACTGGATTCAGGAAGAACAGAAAACCCATTGTATTAATCTGAATCCCCAAAGAATAAAACATGGTAAAGACACAGTTCTGGTAATCATTTGTGTTTATATAATACCTGTGATAGAGACTGTCTAGACTAGATCTGTTTTCCTCCTTTATAGGAGAGAGAGATAAAAATACATATGAGAAACTGATGGGCTGGAGACATGACTCAGCAGATAAGAGTGTTCTATTCTTGCAAAGGACCTGAATTTCATTCCCAGAACCCACGTTTCTCACAAGCAGCTCACAACCTCCTGGAACTCAGCTCTAGGGGACCCCATTCTGCCTCTGGTCTCTCTGGCCATCTTCACTCGTAAGCACATACCTCTTAACAGATATACACAAATGCACATAACTTTCTTAATTTTTAGAAATAAGATACGTGTGAAATGAAGACTGAGGCCAGTGTCTCAAGGAATTCCAGAACTGAAAGGCTGATGAAAGCAGGTACTTGCTGTGGTAGAAATGAAGAAGGCCACTCTGGATGAAGGAAAACCTCCTGGAATGCATGGTAACAGAGACACAGAACAGTGGTTCACAGGAGAGAAGTGCTGCCTTACTGCAGAAGCCAAATAGAACTTGGCCTGTTGAGCAGATTTTCTGGAAAGAGGATTACTTACCACAGTTGCCTAAAGTCCTTTCAGAGAGTTGGGAGGGAAATGAGACCAGGGCTTACATGAGAATCTTGAGAACCATGTCCGGTGACTGGCAGGAACACAAAGAGTCTGGCTGAGGGCAGGAAAGTTGAGACCAGAGGTGGCAGGTGGAGGCTGGAGTGGGACCAAGGAGGAGGTTTTGTTTTCAGAGGCTGAGACTTAACAGCTCTAAATGCTAGTTTGTATTAGAACGCTGTGAGGAAAAAGATAAAGACCTAGAAAGGGAAGAGATGGCCATGAGATTTGCCTTTGATTACAGCAACTCAGATTCTTGGTAAGAATATGGGAAATATTTATTCAGCTCACAAACTGGGACACTACAGGTATGCACAAATGCACGTGACTTTTTAATTTTTAGAAATAAGGTGCACGTGAAGCGAAGTCTGAGGCCAGTGTCCTGAGGAATTTCGGAACGGAAAGGAATTTCACAACTGAAAGCAACAATGATGAAAAGTGAGCTCGCAAAGGGGATTTGCAGACTATAAAACAGTTTCTGGCTAATTTCCAAGCCAAGTGACCTGTCAGACCTGTTCTTCCCTGTATTCACCTCCTGTGACTATAAATTAAAAGTTCAGTTCCTCAGCCCAGCAGCCTCAATTCTACTTTTCTATATATATGCTATAGTTATGTGCAGGCTAGTAGTCACTGCCAAACAGGGGCATCACTGAGGGTTCTATTGCACGGTACTAGCTAAGTAAGCGCTATAAAGAAAGACATGAGAAATTAGAATTTTATTTCTTCCCTAGATCTACTTATCATTTATTAACTATTGTGTGTCCGTTAATGTTCTTATTATATGTGTGTGTGTGCGTGTGTACATATATATGTGCATGCATGTGCTATATAAAATAAGATGTAATTCTCACAGCAACTCTGTGTTTATAAGTTTTTACTATGTGCATTTTGTAGATTTCAATAAAGTCAACATGCCCCATAGCTTCAACTCATAGTAACTCAATTATGATTGAAACTGAATCTTCATTGCTAAAATTTGCTTTTGCTGCTATAGTATGGTAGTAGCAAAGGCTTCAAATTACATCCTCTGTCATGGTGCTGATAGAAGTCCACACAGAGGGAAGGACTCTGCATTTTCTCACTGCTTTTACCGTGCAAACATAGTACAGAGGGGAAGTTACTGCACTGGGCTTCTAGGGGAAAGTTTATCACAGATGCAGCTATTCCATCAATTCAATTAAATTGAGAAAATTTACAAAATCTTATTCTGTCCTTTTATTTTATTCATAAAATATTTCTAAGTTTCTTCCTTTTATTCTAGAATAACATAACACACAGGAGGCTTGTGATATACCTTCCTTTTCTGACCTTCCTTCAACCTATGTATCTTTGAATTTAAATATCTTTGAGTTAACAACACCTCTCTCTCTCTCTCTCTCTTTCTCTCTCTCTCTCTCTGTGTGTGTGTGTGTGTGTGTGTGTGTGTGTGTGTCTGTGTGGCTATACATGGAGGTCAGAGGTCAATGGTGAACATCTTTATCATTCTCTACCTTATGTTTTGAGCCTCGAGCTGACTGATTCAGCTAGACTCATGGGCAGCAAGCCCCAGGCAGCCACCCGTCTCCATCACCAGGATTATAGACACGTACTTGGGCGTGCACTAGCTTTTTACATGGGTTCTGGGAATCTGGACAAACAAGTGTTCATGCTTACATAACAAGCTTTTTACCAACTGAGCTGTTATCCCAGCTCCTAAATAGCACACTTTTAAGTAACTATACTTCCAGAAGCCTAGGCTATACAATAGACCTGTTAATATGCTATTAAGATATTGGTGATTTAAAAAATCATATTGGCTTTCTCACTATAAAAAGTTTGTTTTCACCTATTTTGTCTCAGTATCTAAACTAGAAAAACAAAGCAAACAAAAACAAATGCCCAGCCAGGCACTCCAAAACCCAGACACTTAAAAGGGGGCAGAGGGCTAAAATAAAGCAGCAGGATGTTTTACTTTTTATGTTCTCGGGACTTAAGCACAGTTGTCGCATATAAGCACCACTTAAAGGTGATCTCAGATAAACTGGGTACAAGATTTAGTATAAGTGTGTCCTGGCAACACTAAAATCTTCTTTGTGGTTTATCTGAAATTTGAATTCTACTGTTAAACCCTGAGTTTTTGTAATATGTTATTTTCTTTGCTAATTCAAACATATATGCTGGCCACCCCATCCCTAAGAAGCTTCCTTTGGAATGCATGGAGCAACAGAAGGACAGGAAAGCCACTACTGTGTGCTTGCTGGTGATACATTAACCTGGTACAAAAAATGCAGACTCCAGGGATACTCACTTACATCATACATTCAAGAATTAAAAACAGTATCTTGATCCTGACAAAGCAGCAAGCCATTGAGATAAAGGCAAAGGTCTTATGTAGAGGTAAGTAGTGAACACTGATACATGTGCATTTTAAATCTTTAAAGAGAGAGCTACTGGGTATGGTACCTGCCTGTGATCACACTGAGTACTAAGAGGCTGAGGCAGGATGATCACTTGAGTCCAAGAAGTTCAAAGCCAGCTGACCTCAAAGTTCAAAGTCTGCATGTAGTTTGAGACTCCATTGAGGCAGGCAGGCCGACAGAGATAGTTCTTCATAAGTATATTTGAAGGAAATTCTGCTCCTGAAATGTTGGTTAGCTGCATTTTTTTAAATGGACCATGAGGCAGAGCTGGGAGAGTGAGAGTCTCTTCTGTCTACTGGAAGTTTTAACCACACAGAACTAAAGAAGCAACGGAAATTACAGGTCACCAGTGACAGATGTGAAATTTTATGTCTCCTCCAAAGTCATATGCTAGAAATCTACCTCTAAGCTCTTGGTAGTGCTTTGCATACACCCCTCTGACACACACACTCGCATACACACAGAGAGAGACAGAGAGAGCCATACAGACAGACAGAGTGAACGCGTGCCAAGGTTCAAATGTAGAAGTCAGAGGATAATTTTAGGCAGTCGGGTCTTTCCTTTCATTATGTGTTCCCAAATTTGTACTCAGGCCATCAGACTTTTGTAGCAAACACTTTGATTTGCCTAGCCATCTTAACAATGTAGTTCATGGTGTGGAGAAGTAGATTTGGGAAGATGATTGGGGAAGAAAGGTAGAGTCCTCATGAATAAGATTAGTGCCATTTTAAGATGCCCCAAGGGCTACTATATTTTTTTATACTATGTGATGTCAGCCTGAGAAAATCTCTGTGTACAAAAAAAACGGTCCCTCATCAGATCAAAATCACTGGTGCTTTGATGTTGGATTTCACAGCCTCCAGCAGTAAGAACTAAAATACAGTGTTTCTAAGTCACCAGTCTATGGGACTGTACTATAGCAGCCTGATGAGATAAAACATTGACAAAAAAGAAACACCAGAACAGAGTGTAATGAAAGGGAGAAGTCAAAACAAATTAGGAGGGAGACGAGCTGCATATGACTTACCAATTCTGTAAATAAGAACTCTACTGCCAGTGGGATCCCTGGATCTCAACACTCCATGGTAGCCAGCCTTCAAAAGTCCAATGATGCTCCGAGGGTGCAGATCTGCACTTAACTCTGGGCATTCTGCTCGCCATTTATAATAGTTCTTCAGTAACTGAAAAATAAAATTAAATGTGTCCATAAATGATGTACATGGTAAACATTTTGTAAAAGAGTTGAAAGACTTGATGTTGTGTGTGAACATTGTCATCTATCATATCAGAATCTGGAAGTTTTTTTTTTTTTCATTATAAAAGACAGAGGTCCTTTCATTAAGAATTTGAGACCGCAAGAGTTGGCCATGAACTCAAGACTCTGTCATTTTTAGTTGCCCTCCATAATAGTCTCCCAAAACAGTCACCAGCAAGTCCAGACCTTCTGATGTATACCTTCCCGAAAGACGTGGAATTGGCTTTGGATGTGAGTTGGTCTCACACCCAGCTTTGTCAGATACTGTAGCTGTGGAAATGAAACTATGCTGGACCCAAAAGCCTGGTGCCTTCTGAGTTTGACCCAGGCATATGTAAGATTACTGGATGGGAGCTGACCACATGCAGAGAAGCCCAGGAAGTGGAGAGGCCATCCTATATAGTCTAACTTCAGTCAGATTCCTACTGGATACCATGAGGAACCAAAATGGATCATTGCCCCGAGCTTTTGCCAAGTCACAGAGCACAGGCAAGTGTGTAATCATGCTGGACATCAAAAACATTAAGGGAGGTTTCCTACTTAGCAATAGATAACTAAAATACTGCCCCTGGTACTTTTAGAAGAAGGACTGAAATCCAATCAAATAAATTAGAAGTAAAGGAGCTAGATAACTACAACTTAGATCTTGGCAAAATATAGTGTAGAGGAAACTCGTTGTGCCACCCACAGAAGTGCCATAATAATTGGCGAGTCAACCAAAAGTTATTATCAATTAATTTTCTTTTGATTTTTGGCATTGTCATATTTCCTAGATTGGCATTAAATTATTTTATGCTTAAAGGGTGTTCTTAGCCATGCCAAACCTCAGTTATGTAAAAGGCAAAGAAATGGCAAGCATTTTGTGGAAATACTAGGAAAATACTGCATGGGAACCTTGTCCTTCACTGACTTAGGGTCTTAGTCTGGGGAATCTTCATCAAAGGAACTTCCTATTTGAAATCTGTTACCATAAACATGATAGCTGTAGCCATAAAACAGTGATAATCCAGATAATCCTCCTGAATAATAGCTTAGACAGAAGGGGAGTTCTGAGCTGGGGAATGAGTCCCTGGCTAGAACTGAGCTGGAGAAGGGCCAATTGGACTGTGAGAAAAGTATCACCATGGAATCCTCCAGGACAGAGCTTCTGTGGTCCTCCCTTCTCTCTCCTTCCTTCCTCTTCCTATTCCTATTCTCATGTTGTCATCTTCTTTTCCTGTCTGTCTCTGTCATTTCTGCATCTAATGAAGTCTCCTTCGCCTAAACAAGAGACTTGCTAAAAGTCAAATGCAGCAAAGTAAGAAAAAAAGAAAATCACTCAATTTGCCAGCAAAAATAATTGGTGACCTAAATAGACATTTCCAAAGGCCGCAAGAACAAGAGGCACATTGTAGCTCTGATGCATTCATTCTGTCCACATACTTGTTCCTCCTGTCCTAGGTGGCATCAGAATCAGTGTCAATAGCGTTTTATGATGCCTAGTTATATTTTGACAATTTCCTCAGACAAAGGTAAGTCTTTAAATCTGTATTGTGTGGAAATGCTGAGAGCAACACCTTGGTGACCATATAGAATAATGTTTTATTGTCCTGGGAATGTAAAAGTGTGTCTTGCTAGAGTGGTCATTCTAATGGAGGCAGCATATTCAGCAAATATCTTCAGACTGTGGCCTCGGGAGATGAAAACAGGTTGAATAGAAGAATAGATCAATGTGTGAAGCCATCAGCTATGCCCACGCTTGAAAAGAATCATCTCTGTAAATATGAACAATTACTGTCATGCGTCTTGACACTTAAATCTTCCAAGGGCTAAGAATCCAAATCTCTCGTCATTTATTCTACACTGATAAACAAATTCCCAAATACAGTTGGCATAAATGTTAATAATAAAACAAATTGCTACTAAGCAATTCTCAGACCAAACTTAAGTCCATAGCAACAGTAACCAAAAAAAAACGCTGCAAATAAATATTTTTTACTATTGTTACTAAAAGCTGTCGATTTCAGTCAAAAATTAGAAATGTCTATTTAAATGTTTGGTTTATGGTGGGTACCCTGTTACATTTTCTGTCTGTTTTCAAACCATGACAGAGACATCAGACACACACACACACACACACACACACACACACACAGTATTCATGCCACTTTTATGAAATACAGTACCATCTTCTTAGTTTTACCTTATAAGTAACTACCATTATCCCATTACATAGTAATGAAACCTTAAGAAATTATGTTTATCCACCAAGAAGAATGAAGATTGAAATTTACATATGGTATGATAAACCTCACAAAAAGAAGCTAGTCTGATGGAAATTGTCAGAAAGAAGAAAAATTGTTTTGGGTTATTGTGTTGTTAATAGTATAACAATATAGATGATGCTACTTACAAAGAGATGAAGTTTATTTTGGCTCACAGTTCTGGCCCAAGGTCTAGTGGACCATGTACACTGTTGGTCTTCTTGCTGACAGAGTCCTCAAAAAATACCAGGCATTATATGGCAAGACTCAAAGAATACATACATACATATGTGTGTGTGTCCGCGCGCATGCGCGTGCAGCGTGCGTGTGTAGTATGGTCTGTCTTGCTCTTATTAAAAACCATCAGTATTTTATTGTGAATCCTTCCAATTTGAGACAGAAATGTAAAGAACAGATGTAAAGATTTTCATGCTTACTGTTCAGACCTGAAGGATCCAGGGAAGCAATCCAGTAGCAAAGGCTTTCCTGAGCTTGAACCAAGTTCAAAGCCCTGAGCCACAGATAAACAGCTATATGAGTACTGATGGGTTACTCTGCAGCTGTGTGAGTACTGACGGGTTACTCTGCAGCTGTGTGAGTACTGATGGGTTACTCTGCAGCTGTGTGAGTACTGACGGGTTACTCTGCAGCTGTGTGAGTACTGAGGGGTTACTCTGCAGCTGTGTGAGTACTGAGGGGTTACTCTGCAGCTGTGTGAGTACTGATGGGCTACTCTACAGCTGTGTGAGTACTGAGGGGTTACTCTGTAGCTGTGTGATTACTGAGGGGATATTCTGCAGCTGTGTGAGTACTGAGGGGTTACTCTACAGCTGTGTGAGTACTGAGGGGTTACTCTACAGCTGTGTGAGTACTGAGGGGTTACTCTACAGCTGTGTGAGTACTGAGGGGTTACTCTGCAGCTGTATGAGTACTGATGGGTTACTCTACAGCTGTGTGAGTACTGATGCGTTAGTTAGTCTCCTATGCCGCAGCTTAACAGTGAGTACTGAAAGCTATTAAGACTAGAAAATACTAATTTATCATAACTTAGAAAACCAGAATAATAAGAAATGTCATTATAACTGAGGGCATTTTGGAATTTTCTTCCTACAAAGTGTTAGAGCTTATATACCATGAGGAGAGATTGCACTACCTACCACTTCAGAAAAAAATAGAAAGTTGCAGACATTTGCCCTCTCCTCTTTCCTTCCAGTTGGCAGACAAGACAGAGAGGTCACAAGCAGAGACTTGGGTTCTGTCCAGCTGACTCAGACACAGTCCTACTAGGCAATTCATCAAGGGTCTGTGCAATGAAAACCATTCAGCAAAAGACGGAATACAGGAAATGTACACATTCTCGCAAAGGCTACGGATAGATTCTATATCCTTACCTGCTTATTCATGACTGTTTAAAAAGCAGCTAAGACCAACAGTTCATAGATTTAGTTATTAGATATCTCCCTGTATTTTTAAGGGCTTCTTTCAAATATAGAGACTGTGTTTTGATATTCAGTAACTGCCAAGTGCATGCTACTGCAGTCATTGATCAGGGTGTTCAGAAACTTCACACCCAGCATGAACAGGAAAAGAAGTGAAGTGGTAATTTAATTTAGTAGGTGCAGCTGTTATTTCATTCCTATCATCAAAATAATCTTACGAAATTGAAATCAACATTAAAAGAAGAGCAATTCATAATCCATTTCTAAAGAAATTGTTGGTAGAAGCATTTATCAAAGGGTTGGAGATGCAGCTCAGTTATGAACAACTGTCCTACCATGTACATAGCCCTGGGTTCAATCCCCAGCTCAAAAAAGAAAGAAAAATAATTTTACAGTACCCCAAACAGAGGGTAAGGGTTTCATACAATAGTATAGTGAGTGCTTGTCCTGTGAAAAACTTGAGTTCAGTTCCACAAGAGGAAAATGCTGGTCCTGTGAAAGGCAACTCACCACAGGAGTGTCAGTGTCTATCAAGAACACAAGGCTCGGCCGGGCGGTGGTGGCACATGCCTTTAATCCCAGCACTCGGGAGGCAGAGACAGGCAGATCTCTGTGAGTTTGAGACCAGCCTGGTCTACAAGAGCTAGTTCCAGGACAGGCTCCAAAACCACAGAGAAACCCTGTCTCGAAAAACCAAAAAAA
>NW_026067930.1:20977241-20995486 GCF_014885135.2 Alexandromys fortis | reverse complement strand
CTGGATGAAGGCATGAGCAGGGAGCATGGTGACACTGGGGTCCCCATCACTGGATGAAGGCATGAGCAGGGAGCATGGTGACACTGGGGTCCCCATCTCTGGATGAAGGCATGAGCAGTGAGCACGGGTCCTAGCACCACTTGGTAACAATCTCCACAGCCACAAAACAGGGAACTGATTAGATATGTTTAATGTAATACCTCCATTTTAAGAGAAAATAGAGTTCAAAAAGTGTAAGATGTGCTCACATGATATGATTCCATGCAACAAGTGGCCCAGAAAAGCCAAAATAAAAAATAAAAACACAGGCACCTGTTTGAAAGAACACATACCACATGCGCGAAGTAACAGGTAACTTCTGGACACTCAACTAACTAAAGTTTGTGGTGGGAAGTTTTCTTTCTTTCTTTTTTTTTTTTTAGAAGTTCCTGTGCACTTTTTACTATTTTGTATTATTTGTGTTGCTTTTGCCATACATAGCACTTATCCAATAAAATTAGTTTCAATAAATTTGGAACTCAGCACCCTAGTGTTTTCCCTTGGAGAAAGGTCTCGGTCATGGTCAGATCTCCCGCTGACCGCTGACCACTTACTCTGTGCCAAGCACAGGGCTGAGCACATCTTGTTCTACGAGTTACAGGTTAACGTACAATTCTCGAAACTACTGTCCGGTCCTCACAGTTACTAAACAAGAGAGCTCTGACGACTCTGTTGGACAAACTCAAGGTCGCACCTCTCCCAGGATCCCTCCCAGGTGTGGTGTGCAGTGAATACCTGTAATACAAAAGAATCGCGCTTCCCGCCCTGAATTCCAAGCATGCCAAACTGCCTGACAGCCCTGTCATTTAGCTCA
Source organism: Alexandromys fortis (assembly GCF_014885135.2). Lineage (NCBI taxonomy): Eukaryota > Metazoa > Chordata > Mammalia > Rodentia > Cricetidae > Alexandromys > Alexandromys fortis. Next base: position 20,994,633 of record NW_026067930.1, on the reverse strand, counting down.
ATTAGCACAGTCCTTTTCAAGATGCCTTCAGCTGTCCATCTCGTCCTTCTCTGACCACTCTTGGAGTTACTTACTCAGGTGTCTAAGGGCTGAGTTTCCCTATCTCCACTTTGCCTAATCCTGGAGACCGTCTTGGACGGAGAGAAGTCCGACCGGACGGTCGGGACCCCAGTTTCCGCGGGGAGGGGAGGAGGGACACCCGGAGGGCTCTGGGCGCCCTTGCAGCCACATCTCCAAGCCCGGCTCCCGTGGATCCTGCCCAGTGCACACTTACCCGCCAGGCCAGGTCCAAATCGAAATCCCGGGCGCGCAGGAAGCGCAGCAAGAAGGCATCAGTCAGCGGGTGTGGGGTCTGCGGGACGCCCGCCTCTTCCGCTCGGCGCCTCAGCTCCCTCAAGCCGGGTTGTACCAGCGGCGAGTTGTCGGGCAGCGCGTTGAGCTGTGGCCCGGCCACTGGCCCAGACCGCATCTCTGCCATGCCCGCCGCGCCACCGCCGCTGCCAGGGCGGCGGGGGGAAAAGCATGGGCCCAGCGCCACCCTCCGCCCCTCGCCGTGGCCGCCGCCCCACGCACACTCACCCAGGCAGCCCTGGACTCTCTCACCCCGCCGGGGCAAGGGACAGGGCAACCTCTTAAAGGAACCCACGTGGTGCCCTCGGGTGCTGATCGCGTTCTTAGGGCTTTCTGTAGTAGCCCGAGCCAGTCCCAGTTAAGGAAAGTCCTGGTGTTGAAAGTCAAGAAGTTACTTGGAATGTTTATGAGTAGGCTGCCAGAGGACCTTTCCCACCCTTTCCTTTTTGCCTTGCCCCTCTGATCCTTTCTGCAAAGAGCCTTTAAACAGCTATCTAACATCCTGTGGCAGAAACTCTAGGCGCCCTCCGCACTACTCCTTCCTTAAGACTAAGTGAGTTCCGGTCATCTCCGGTATTGTAACTCTTCCAAACTGCAATTCAAGGAAACAGCCTTGGCAGTCTTATTGCTCCTCCCACTCCTTGCTTCTGTCCAGGAAAATGCTTCCCAGATCTTGGCATCGAGCTCTGTTAGAGTCATATACAAATTTCAAGGGGGTGGGGGTGGAGGCAGGCAGTTTTTAAACATCATAAATGTATGTGTCTAGATTCCATCACAAAACTCTTAAGTGATGGTATCAGGATGTTTGGTGAAGAAGACCACGCCAACAGAGGACCCGGAAACCTGAAAATGCATAAAAGAACTTTTTTTCTTCACTTCCATCCATCGAAATTATCATGGAATTGAACTGCCACTTAGACAGAGAGACTCCATAAAACTAATTCCTCTTGAATGTTCAGCACATGCTCACAGAAGGCTGGTCTTGCGGGTGAAAATAGACCCTCGCCATCAAGGAACTCAGAAGGGGAAGGGAGCGAGAATGTCAGATGTTTCGGTCATTGTGAAGTGGTTCTTGGGTGGCAGCCTCTGAACAAAGCAACACTCGTCTTGCCTTGGAGAGGTTTTCATTCTTGTGTGGGCTGGGGGTAAAAGCAACAGAGATAAATCATATATTAACAAGGGTGTTTTGGTTTCTTTTTCAACATGACACAAACTAGGCTGACCTGAGCAGTTGAGGAATTACCTCCATCGGGTATCTGGGTCCATCTATAGAACATTTTTCTGGTTAATGACTTATCTGCAAGAGCCAACCCAGTACGGGTGGAGCCACCCAGGGCAGGGGGTGCTAGGTTTTGGAAAAAAGCAGGCTGAACAAGCCACAGAACGCATGCCAATAGGCAATCCGCCTCAGTGTTCCCCGCTTCAGTTCCTGCCTCCAGGTTCCTGTCCTGAGTTTCTGCCCTGACTTCTCCTGGTGATAGATTCCTTCCTGGGAGTATATAATGAAAGAAACTTCTTTCTCAAACCATTTTCTGTTGGCCATTATTCTATCACAGCAACAGAAAAGCAGATTAGAACAAGACAGACACAGCATTTTTTTTCTCTTTCATGAAACAATTTATTTCAAAACTACCTTCTGAACGGTTCCTAGTCTTAGCATCTGCTTCTTGGAACTTAGGAAGAAAGTAAAGTATTCAAGCATGTTGAATATTGCATCTTTTTTGGAAAGTTCACTATATGTGTTTGTTATTTATGCATCTGTAAAATTTATACTCACAACGTTAGTCCTATTGATTCTATTAAGGTTATGCAAACAGAGCTTACTGGCAGCCCATGGGCAGGTGCAAAGGTTTCAGAATACACTAGAAAGTGTAGGGCGAACTTTGGAAACCAAGCCACCCGAGGAACACTGTTAGGGCAGAAAGGAGTTGGAGAAAGGGTAGTGGAGCAAATATGCACAGAAGGATTCTTACAGTAAAAATCAATTACTTAATGGAAAATGTAAACATCCTGATTTTTCAATAATGAATCCTGAATCTATATAAAAACTTCAGGATTCTCATATGTCATTAAGGTTTCTGATTGTTGTTTGTTTTGGCATTTTGAGATACAGGTCTCATTTTGTAGTTCAGGCTGGCCTGAAACTGAGGTTTAATATTAATTATAAAAGTTTGGCCTTAGTTTCGGATTGTCCTATTAGCTCTTATACGTTGAACTAATCCATTTATTTTAATGTATGTCCTGTCAAATGGATTATTGCTTCATCTCTCTGTGCTGTTCAGGCTGCTTCCTCCATGTCTGCCTGGAGATCCACCCTCTTCTTTCCTTTTTTTTCTCTCTCTCTCTCTCTCTCTCTCTCTCTCTCTCTCTCTCTCTCTCTCTCTCTCTCTCTCTCTTTCTCTCTCTCTCCCCTGAAGTCCCACCCATGTCCTGCCTAGCTATTGGCCATTCAACTTTTATTGCAGCAATTACAGCAATACATTTTCACACAGTGTAAAAATATCCTACATTTTCCCTTTTATCTAAGTAAAAAGGAGAACAATTTTCATAAGAATTTCATTCACAATGTCCAGTCCATTTCTATTTGGCAAATTCAGAGAAACAACTCAATTATCTACCTTATCTTGGTGAGTCCAAAGTGTTATACCTAATTCACTATCGTAACTTGTATTAGCAACTCAAAGCTACCTTTTTAGACCTCAAAACATTTTCCTAGATAAATAATTTAAGCTTTTATGTCTCTCAACCTTATACACTTCATACCTCCTTTGTGAGTTTCTTTTCAGAATTCGGTAGCGAGGAAAACTATAACTATCTAGTCTTCAACCCCATCAAAGACCCAAAAAGGATGTAATATTACCTGCGTAAACAGGAAGTGCAGAGCAAACAGATTCTAAAACTATAGAAATGACAGAAACAGCTGGCTGCCTGGAGAGTTACCCAAGGTTCCTTTGCAACATTTGATGCATCTATTTTTGGCCTTCATGCCTAGAATACCTGACAGACTTTTCTGTGAAGCAGGAATTTTGAATTCCTACATTGTCTTAACAAAATTTGGCAGTCACCTCTTGTGTGTTGCTCATCTGATTTGGACAGCATACTGTCAGCAATTGAGGCAAGAGCAGTTTCTTGCCCAGTGGCTAACTTCTGCACAAAGAAAGCAAACTCCATATGGAGGTGCTTCAATACCCACCATTCTTTCACGAAATAATTTGGTGCTGCCAGGAGCAGATGTGTCTCACTGTCATGAAAAGCCTTAGGTTATTCAAACACCTTAAATTGCCATATTCTGTAGAGCTCTGAAGTGTTTAAAGACCACCCATTTATCTAAAATATGTCTGTTTGACCTTGAATACATCTCTGCTTAATTTGCCACATATTGTTGCCCTTATATAGTAACCACTGAATACTAAGCATGTAATACTCAACTCTTATTATTTAGGTTTCTAGTAAACAGCAGGATAATAGTTAGGTTAGGTGGAAGTCAGAAGGTACAGTTTGTTTCAGGAAGACGGTTTAGCAATTAAGGATGCCTGCCAGCAGGCCTAACTACTTGAATTCATAGGACTCCGAGACCCACATGGTAGAAGGACAGAACAGACTTCAGATGCTGGAAACTTGTCCTCTAACCTACATATATGCACTATGGCTCATGAACACAGGCACCCATACACAGGTATGCACACAAAATAATAAAAGGTAAAAAATGTTACAGACTTTAGGTGTATGTATGTCAGTGTCTCTAATCTCCATCTTTCAGATTATTGTACAGCTACTTAAATACTTCACGTTTTTACAAAATATAACAATATTGATTTTTACCTTGTAAGTATAGCTTTGACTACATATATGTCTACACCATGTGCTTGCAGTGTCCTCAGTGGCCAGACAAGGGCATTGGACCCCTGGGACTGACTTTATGATGCTTCTGAGCCACTAAGCAGATGCTAGGGATTGAATCCAGGTCCTCTGGAAGAACAACTAGTATTCTTAACTGCTAAACTATCTCTTCACCTCCAGTATGGATGCGTTTAACATCTGACTCTCATTTGACAATCTTCAAGAGACTGTACCAGTTAGGGTCACAGCAGGAAATAGACAACACGTGCAAAGGGACCAGTTGACTGGAGCTTAGAGAAGGGAACTAATTCACAGATGTAGGCAGAGAAATCACCAAGGGAACGTGAGACATAACAGAGTCCACTACAATGGAAATCACTGATGCTACTCGCTTGAACAGGAGAGGAATAATTGTACAACCCAATGAGACCCAAATTGTTAGGAAGGTACTGTCTCCACCTACAACCCATACTCTCCATCCTATCCTGAGTCTTCACTTTTCACTATATGAATTATCAGTTACTCTCAGTAAGCAGATCACGTCTCCATCCTCCCTTTATTATACCTGTGCTTGTCAATATAGAGTAGGAAAAAGATTGCTGTACCATCCTGAGCAGAGTATCAATATGTCTGTTGATTCTCCACCTGAATTTCTGAAATCATCATGAGAATGTGTCCATTGCAGGGTGATACCTGCAGCAAAGCCAAGTTTCCAAACTGAAGCTATTTCAGTCAGGTGATTCTTAGTCATATGACTGAGCCAGCTAGATCAGCAGAGCCTGTTAGCCAACCTTGGCTGAGCTCAGAAACGCAAGCAGTAAACCTATTGAAGTTGCCTGTTTTGCAACGTGTTGATAATAGGTAATGAATTAGTTTTATCTAAGTTAATATTAATGGCCACCTCATCTGTTATCTATCCCATGGTCCCTTTATTCTCTCTCAGTGGCACAAAATTCTTTACCTGAAGAGATGGTCCAAACCTTTGTTTCTATGGACTCCAGATGTTAGTGGGTGGAGCTTCCGTAGATTGCTGCCACAGATCACAGGACTCCTGAGTGAACTTTCTGGTTGCAAACATAGTCTTTTGTCCCTGTTGTGTAACAGAAAGTCCTTTCCTATGGTGATTTCAAACAATCACTCCCCTCTTCTAATGGTTTTAGAAGCTTTGCCTGACTATTGGAAGTTTCAGTTTATTTACTGGAATAACTAAGTTACTGTGTTCCCCAGTGAGATTTTTTTTCCTTTATGAAATTAAGATCTCCACGTTTTCTAAGCCAAAACTTCAGAGTTTAGTATGTGGAAACATTTCTGTAGTAGTAGGTTAGATGTTACAGCAAGTGGAACGTGATCACTGCTGCTTCCTGAGTAGATGATGGATGCTAAGGCAGTAGGTAGTGACTGACCCTGTTTAAATTATTTCTAGATCTTTGGGACAACTCACCAACCAAAAGAATGTCCTTCCAGGTAGAACTGAAACTAATCCTTAGGCTGCTCTTTCTCAGTTTTTGCTACTGTATGAGTTCCTTTCTTGCTACTGTGACAAAAGGCCCAACAAAAGCCACTGAAGGGAGGAATGGTTTATTTGGGATTAGAGTTCAAGGGTGCCGTCCGTCATAGTGAGGAAGTCAGAAAGTGGGAGCTTGAGGTGGTGGTCAGAAAGCACAGAGAGATGAACTCCCAAACTTAGCTTGCTTTTTCTTTTTCTTTTGGTTCAGGTCCAGAGAGGGATTTCCAACCTCAATCAACTCAATGAAAAAAGTCTCTCACAGGCATGCTCAGGAGCTGACCTACTCTAATAAGCCTTCAAAGGCTTATTAGAACCTGCCAAGTTGACTCAATATTAGTCAACACAACTGGTTTTTGAGTCAGTGGCTATTGTAACTGTAGGGATAGAAAAGGCACTGCAGATTCTATTTGTGTGGACCATTGCTAGTCTTCTGTGCTAAAAAACAAATTTTGCAGTCAGGGAAAATATGTATGGGAGACCACACTGAAGACAAAGTGTCTGTGGGGGCTGCTTGTAGGACCATCGTGGTTTCTCTGAAACTACTCTTATAAGAAAAGTAGACACATACATATTAGCACTGTTTTAAGGACCTGTCACTGCTTCTCCCAAATGAAAGCTTCTCAGGGCAACCAAGGGAAAGGGTTCACGGGTGACTCCAGGAAACAATGCTACATTAAGGTTGAAAGCTAGTTTTTATTGAGGGTAAACTGGTGAAGAGATTATACAAGTTGTTGAAAAAAGCCCATGTTTTTGAGTTTTGAGTCCATGGTTATGTTATTTTCCAGCCATAATTCACACATGGTAATGGATGCATTGAGCAGGACCAGATGAAGAAGAACAATCAACTCTAGGAAGGGTTGCTTTACCCTCTGAAAAGGAAAGCATCATCTCAGGAAAGACCCTTGGAGGACTTTTAACTTCACCTGTCCACTACAAATATAAACACCATTAGTACTCAGCCTGTGCCCATTCAAGAGGTACAGCTAACATATGTTCTCACCCATTGGCCCGACACTCAGTTCTCCAGGACGGCTGCTTCCAAGTCCCTCATTTGACTCCACCATTGGCCACTTTCTGAAAGTCAGATTAAAAATGTCATTCGGGCCTGAAGTCCTCCAGTACAAAACAGACAGATAACTGAGCTCTACCCCCTGAACAATGCCCGGTGGTAGGTTTTCCTTCACTCTGTCAAAATTAGCTTGAAACAGGACGGTCATGCAATCATTGTCCATACCCAATTGATGCTGTTGTAGTATGTGCCTACTTGGAAACTCTGCCATGTGATTCTTTCCTCCATTTAATTACTTAAGGGGCATCTCCATGATGCCTCAGATGGGAGTGATGGGAGGGATAACAAATCAGTAGAAGGGAGTGTCTTGAGAATTTAGGCTGCATTCATATGTGGTGTGGGTTGTACAGTTGGCTACAGTGGTGGTTCTCAGCTTTCCTGATGCTAGGATCCTTTTATACAGTTCTTCATGTTGTTACTGGTCCCGAACCATAAAATTATCTTTGTTGCTACTTTTTAACTGTAATTTTGATACTAGTATGAATTGTAATGTAAATATCTTCCTTTTCCAATGGTCTTAGGCAACTCTTGTGAAAGAGTCATTGGACAGGTTGAGAATCGCTGGATGAGAACATAACAGCATTTTGCTACAACACGAACAGTATAGGTTGGTGGGTCAGATAAGCTGATAATAAGCAATACAGTACTGCAATTACTCCTTGTTCTATGGCCAAGTATTCTGACTCTAACAGGGCCCAACAACAAAGGAGGATCTGGGGTGTGTGTGTGTGTGTGTGTGTGTGTGTGTGTGTGTGTGTGTTGGTTTTGTTCTTGTTGTGTGGGGTTTGTTTGTTTGCTGTTGCTTTTAATTTGAGATAATTCCCCTGTCTCTGTCTTCCTATATTAAGATTAAAAGCATGTACCACTGTGCCCAGCTTTTTTGTTTGTTTTGAGATGTATCTCACTATGTTACCTAGACTGATATCAAACCTCTGTACTCAAGTAACTGTCTTACCTCAGTTTTCCATAAAGCTAACACTACAGGTACCCAGGAAGAAAACCTGACTAACTGCTGCATTCATTAAAAGGTGTTATAAATAGGACAGGGCTTATCTGACTTATGTTAGTTTTTTTTTAAAAAAAAAAACACACACACACACAATGTGATTCTTTGAATGTGTACATAATTCTAACACCATTTAGTAAGTCAGAATGCCAAATAGCAGGACAGTAGTGCCAGAGCCTGGATCTACAGCTATGTCTTTTCCAATACCAGGCCCCTTTCAACACTGCCAGTCTAAAAGCTGTGTGACAAATGGGTTTTATGAAATATATAGAATTAGAAGTGGTTTTGGATTTTGAATTTAAAATCTGTTGCTATATTTGTCTGCGTAATGATACTACAACAAAAATCCTGCAGGCAGCTAACTTATCAAAAGAAGAATGTTTATTTAGCCCAGTTTTTGAGGATCAAAGTCTAAATATGGGTGACTTTCCAACCACCACCACTTACTTTGCCTCAGCAGAGGGCAGCAGATGGCACCACACAAAAGCAGAAATATACGTAGGAACGAGGTGTTATGACTCAAACAGGAGCAGAAAGAGAAAGAGTATCAAGTGGCAGACTTGATCTTTGTCTACTATCAAGAAAACTCAATGGGTTGCCCAAAGACTGTCTCACATCCCCAGGGACCTGAAGATTTCTCTTGAAACTTTACCACTTTGCACATTGCCAACCCTTTCACCAGAGTGTCCCTGGCAGGACAAGGGCATTCCTATTACACCCAAACATCTGAACTATTTTAGGGATGAAATCCAAGTGTGAACATGGAATTCATGTTTTGGTTTGGGTTTTTTTCAGTGTCCATGGAAACCAGAAGTATCGGATCCCCTGGGAACAGTGTTATAGGCAATTGTGAGCTGCTTGATGTGGCTACTGGGAACCAAATGTGGGTCTTCGGAAAGAGAAAATGCACTGGTAACAACCCTGAAATTCATGTGTTTTTTTTTTATAAACAGGCACAGCAAATCAGGAGTATCTCACTGACTAACATGTAAGAGTGTTAGAGTGTGTAACAATCTCCACTCTCATCTCAAATACATCTTTCCCTCAGCACTGTCTTCTTTGGATATGATATGGTAGACATATGCAGGATCAGCATGGGGCCATGTGTGTGGGCATTCCTGTGAGCAAATGTGTGTATGCATATTTATATGCATGTGAATGTGGGTGCACTTTTTCATATGTGTACATATGGAGACCAGAGGTCAGCATCACATATCTCCGCCTAATTGATTTCTATCACACTTTTTCCATAAGAATTATTGATTTTTATTAAACTCTACATTTTTCTCTTCTTCCCTCCTTGTCTCTCTCCTCCCCTCCCCTTCAACCCTCTCCCAAGGTCCCCATAATCCCAATTTACTCAAGAGATCTTGTCTTTTTCTACTTCCCATGTAGATTAGATCTATGTATGTCTCTCTTAGGGTCCTCATTGTTGTCTAGGTTCTCTGGGAATGTGATTTGTGGGCTGATTTTCTTTGCATTATATTTAAAAACCACTATGAGTGAGTACATGTGATACTTGTCTGTCTAGGTCTGCTTTACCTCATTAAAATGATGTTTTCTAGCTCCATCCATTTGCCTGCAAATTTCAAGATGTCATCATTTTTTTCTGCCGTGTAGTACTCCATTGTGTAAATGTACCACATTTTCCTCATCCATTCTTTGGTTGAAGGGCATTTAGGTTGTTCCAAGGTTCTGGCTATGAGACAAACAATGCTGTTATGAACATAGTTGAGCACATGTCCTTGTGGCCCGATTGAGCATCCTTTGATATATACCCAAAAGAGGTATTACATGGTCTTGAGGAAAGTTGTTTCCTAATTTTCTGAGAAATTTCCGCACTGACATCCAAAGTGGCTGTACCAGCTTGCATTCACACCAGCAATGCAGAAGTGTTCCCTTTTCCCCACAACCTCTCTAGCATTAGTTGTGATCAGTGTTTTTGATCTTGGCCATTCTTACAGGTGTAAGACGAAATCTCAGAGCTGTTTTGATTGCATTTCTCTGATGACTAAGGATGTTGAGCATTTCCTTAAGGGTCTTTCAGCCATTTTAGATTCCTCTGTTGAGAGTTCTCTGTTTAGGTCTGTACTCCATTTTTTATTGGATTATTTCTTCTTTTGATGACCAATTTCTTGAGTTCTTTGTATATTTTGGAGATCAGTCCTCTGTCTGATGTGGGGTTAGTGAAGATCTTTTCCCATTCTGTAGGCTGTCGTTTTGTCTTGTTGATCATGTCCTTTGCTTTACAGAAGTTTTTCAGTTTCAGGAGGTCCCATTTATTAATTGTTTCTCTCAGTGTCTGTGCTACTGGGGTTATATTTAGGAAGTGGTCTCCTGTGCCAATGCATTCAAGTATACTTCTTACTTTCTCTTCTATAAGGTTCACTGTGGCTGGCTTTATATTGAGGTCTTTGTTCCATCTTTACTTGAGTTTTGTGCATTGTGATATAGATCTATTTTCATTCTTCTACATGTTGATATCCAGTTATGCCAGCACCATTTGTTAAATATGCTTTCTTTTCTCCATTTGATTTTTTTTTTTAGACAAATTGAACCTGGAACTCAGCAATTTAGCAAGGCTAGCTGGGTATTGCGTCCCTTGGATTCACCTGTCTCCCTGCCTCCTGCCACTGGGGTTAAAGGTAGGTGTCCTGACATTTTATGTGAGTGTTGGGTATCTTAGTTCATGCTTGCCTAGTAAACATACTACCCCCTGAGCCATCTCTCCAACCCTAAAGTTGACCTTCATTGATTTCCTCAATGTGCGTTTCTGACCTCTGGCTCCTTTGTTTGGTGAACAGAGGGTACCAGCTGGAGAATTTGAGGTTGGCATCATTCCCTTGGTTTTCCACCATGAACTCACAGATTGGATATACTCCATTGCTGAATGCCATAATGGTGCCTAACTTGTAGCCATGATCTTGCTTTCTAGGTATTCTTAACTATCTACCTTTTATCTATTCAAGACTGTATTAGTTCCTGTGAGCTGCTGTAACAAAATACTACCATCAGGGGTGAGTCAACAGAGATTCATCACTGCAGTCCTGAAGCGACTCTGAAATCCAAGGGTTGTGGGGCCTTGCTCCCCTTTTGGAGACTCTGGGTCAGATATGTTACACTCTTCCTGTCTTTTGCTTCCTGCCAAGGTGTTTGATGTCCCTTATCATATAGCTAGCCATATCACACCAATTTCTATGAGCATTTGTGTTCTCTATGTATGCTTCTATAGACTATTTTCTGTTCTTATACTTTCATGTTACCAGGCATACTGAATTAGGGCTCTTAAACAAAGTGTGGCCTTAGTTTAATTTAATCACATCTACAAAGGCCCTATTCCCAAATATATCCAGAGTCTGAGATAATAGCAAGGATATTCACCTTAGGAGAACAGTATTTGACTTAGAACAAGGTAGGTAGGTATTAATGATTTTTGGATTCCACATTTTTTAGTGCTATATACAATTCTTTTGTTAAACCACACTAATTATCTAATTTGATCATTCCAGCTGCATCTGTGCAGAACTACTAGAGGACTATTAAGATTATTAAAGTCACAAGTTTCCAAGGGAAGGAAGCAGTTAAACTGTCCTTCTTATCTGTAACACCAAGGACCGTGACAATTACCAGCATGGCAAGATATGAATAAAAGTGCAGTAAGTGACACTCACGTTGTGTAATTAGTTGTGTAATTGAAATTAAAACTTAGTCAAAAGGAAGAAATTCATGTCTGGTACTGAGAACTTAGCCAGATTCCCAAGGCTAGTGAAGTCATGAACCTTAGAACATAATCTTCTATTGCTAAATCAGTATAGTTTCTTGCTTTAGATTCTTATTGACTAATTCTTACATCTTAATTTAACCAATTTCTATTAATTTGTGTACCGCCACATGGCAGTGGCATACTGGGTAAAATTCCTAGTGCCTGTCTCCAGCAGATCCATGGCATCTCTCTACTCCACCCTTGTTTTCTCCCAGCATTCAGTTCTGTCTTCCCTGCCCATGTAAGTTCTGCCCTATCAACAGGCCCAAAGTAGTTTCGTTATTCATTTATGGTATTCAAGCATACAGAGGGAAATCCCACATCATCAGAGATCAGCTGACCATGAGGATACCAGCTCCAGTGGATACATCCACACTATAGTTCCTTACTCTATGGCTTGGGGAACATCACAGAAATGTGGGGTGAAAGAGCCAGGGTACCAGAAGTCTTGTACGAAACAGTCTGTCCTAAAAATGACTACAGAAACAAGACTGGAACAATGCCAATAGGAATGGACATGTTAACACAGAAGAGGGAAATTTCACCCCTACACAGAACTGCAGGAAGTTAATGATGGCTGAAGTTCCTCTTGGACTGCCATGTCCCATAGTCACTCTTGCAGGGTGTGTCTGGAAGGAACTTTACTTGCTCCCAGCCCAAAAAAATAACCTTACATATGGTAAAATTAACACACAAGCTCACAACTGGAAAATGTACAGAGGGAGAGAGACGTTGGAACAGCCAAGTCCTTAAGGGGATGTCTTGATCAAACCCCTTCCCTCTGGGCTCATGAAGAGGACTCTGAAAGATTGTAAGAGCCAGAGGGGACGGATGATGCCAAGAAAACAGTGCCTTCCAGACACAACAGGACTGATACACAGATGATATTACAGAGATTTATTCAGATGTGTAATAATATAAATAAAGTAAATAAAATAAAATAAAAATGTTTGGTGCCTTTGCTCTGTCCCCTAACAGAAGGCATAAATGTGCCTTAAAATCCCATAAAGGCACTGACTCCATTTAGCATGAGAGGCCCCTCATGATCTAGATTCTGGGCATTTATTTGTCCAGTTTTGAAGACTTCACACTATCTTTTCACTCTACAATAAAAATCACGTAGGCAACAAATAATAAAATTTCACTCTAAATTGTGTTGTCTCAATGCTGCTGGCTCCCACATTGAAGCCCTGAATCTAGATCATGAGGGGCCTCTCGTGCTAAATGGAATCAGTACCTGCCTGCTGGTCAAACTCTCCCACTCACTCAATATCTCAATATCCACCCACCTGTCCTATGTCCTCCTTGTTGCCTTTCCCCAGACTCCAACTGGGACAGAGAATCCCACACTACCAGAGATCAAACAGATGGGGAGAAGCCCAGGTCACATAGACCAGAAGACCAGAAAGTCAACAGAAACCTAGGAACAAAATACCCATCCAATAAAGACAAATTAAGAAAGCAATACCTAGACTTTTAACTACTCTCAACCCAGATGTCTAGAAGTCAGTGTAAGAACACAAGAAACAACAATTAAGGCAATATGTCACCACCAGAACCCTACTATAATAAGCCCTAAATATTCCAACACAACAACAAAATAACAGGAATTAACAATCATTGATCATTACTGCCTTTCAATATCAGTAGACTCAATTCTCCAATTAAAAAAAAAATACAGGCTAAAAGAATAGATGCAAAAAATAGGATTTATCCTTCTGTTACATACAAGAACCACACCTCAACATAAAAGGCAAATATGACCTCAAAACAATGGGTTAGAAAAAAGGTTTTCCAATCAAATGTACCCAAGAAGCAAGCTGGTATAGTAATTTGAGTATCTAACAAAATGAACTTCCAACCAAAATTAATCAAAATGGATAGGGAAGGACACTTTATATTCATTAAAGTAAAATTCCACCAAAATGACATTTCAATTGTAAATATCTATGCCTGAAATGCAAGGGCACCCACATTTATAAATCCAACATTGCTAAAGCTTAAATCACACATGAACCCCACACATTAATAGTGGGAGACTTCAATACCTCACTTTCACCAATGAACAGTTCATCCAGACAGAAACTAAGCAGAGAAATAATGGAACTAACAGATGTTATGACTCAAAATGATCTAACAGTTAACTACAGAACATTTTACCCAAACACAAAGGAATATGCCTTCTTCTCAGCAACTCACAGAACCTTCTCCAAAATTGGCCAGATACTTGGTCACTAAGGAGGCCTCAACAAACACAAGAAAACATAAATAACCCCCTCTATCTTCCAAACCACCACAGGTTAAAACTAGACTTCAACAACAATAGAAACAATAGAAAGCCCACAAACTCATGGAAACTGATCAACTCTTTACTGAATGACCAACCACTGGGTCAAGGAAGAAATAAAGAAACTATATCCCAGAATTCACTGAAAATAAATACATAGCATACCAAAACTTATGAGATGAGGCACAATGAAAGCAGTGCTAAGAGGAAAGTTCAGAGTGCTAAGTGCCTTCATAAAGAAATTAGAGAGATCCCATATTAGTAATCACTCAAAAGCTCTAGAACAAAAAGAAACAAACTCACCAGGAGGAGTAAATGAAAGGAGGCTGAAATCAATGAGACAGAAACAAAGAAAACATTGCAAAGAAGCAATGAAACAAAGAGTTGGTTCTTCGAGAAAATCAACATAATAGACAAAATCCAACACTTCTTCATGATAGAAGTTTTGAAGAGATCAGGGATACAAGGAATGTTTCTAAACATAATAAAAGCAATATATAGCAAGCTGAAACAAACATCAAATCAATACCACTAAAATCAGAAACAAGACAATGTTGTCCACTGTCTCTATATCTATTCCATATCTGTTCAATACTTGAATTTCTCTCTAGAGCAATAAGACAACTAAAAGAGATCAAGGGGATTCGAATTAAAAAAGGAAGAAGTTAAAACATATTTTCCCAGATGATATGATAATATACATAAGAAACCAAAAAAAATCTACATGAATTCTTACAGCTGACAAAAACTCCCAGTGAGCCAGCTGGATACAAGGTTAACTCAAAATAATCAGAACCCCTCATATATACAAATGATAAATGTTCTGAGAATGAAATCAGGGAAACAACACCCTTTACAATAGCCACAAATATAATAAAATATTTGGTGTAACTCTAACCAAACAAGTGAAAGACCTATATGACAAAAACTTCAAGTCTTTGAAGAAAGAATTGAAGATGAATACAGAAGGCAGAAAGATCTCCCATGTTCATGGATTGATAAGATTAACATAGTAAAAATGCCCATCTTACTAAAGACAATCTACAGATTCAACACAATTGAATTCAAACACATCAAAATTCTAACACAATTCTTTACATACCTTAAAATAAGGCCTCAACTTTATATAGAAAAACAAAATCCTAGAATAGCTGAAAACAATCCTGTAATAAAGAACTTCTGGAGGTATCACTATCCCTGATTTCAAGCACTACTACAGAGGTATAGTAATAAAAACTACATTTTATTGACATAAAAACAGATGGGTGGATCAATGGAATCAAATTGAAGACACAGAAGTAAATCCATACATCTGTGAACACTAATTTTTGACAAAGAAGCCAAAATTATACAATAAAACAAAAGGATTTTCAAAAAATGGTGTTTGCATAACTAGATGTTAACATATAGAAGAATGCAAATAGATCCTTATCTATTGCCATGCACAAAACTCAAGTTCAAATGGATCAAGGACCTCAACATAAATACAGTTACACTAAACCTGATAGAAGAGAAAGTCAAAAGTAGGCTTGAATGCATTGGCATAGGAGATTATTTCCTGAATATAACAACAATAGCACAAACTCAGAGGTTGACATTTAATAAATGAGACCTCCTGAAACTAAAAAGTTTCTGTGAGGCAAAGGACATGGTCAGCAAGACAGAACAACAGACTACAGAATGAGAAAAGCACTTCACCAATCCCACATCTGACAGAGAGGGCTGATCTCCAAATATATGGAGAAATTAAGAAACTAGACATCAAAATACCAAAAAAACTAATGAAAAAGTGGAGTACAAATCTAAATAGAGAATTCTCAGCAGAAAAATCTCAAATGGCTGAAAGACTTTTAAGGAGTTGCTCAACATCCTTAGTCATCAGGAAAATGCAAATCAAAATGACTCTGAGATACCATCTTACACCTGTCAAAATGGCTAAGATCAAAACTTCTGATGACAGCTTATGTTGGAGAGGATGTGGAATAAGGTGAACACTCCTCCACTGCCTGTGAGAGTATATATTTGTGCAGCTATTTTGGAAATCAATATGGCAGTTTCTCAGAAAATTGGAAATCTATCTACCTCAAGACCCAGTTATATCAATTTTGGGCATGAACCCAAAGTATTCTCAGTCATACCACATGGACACTTGCCCAACTGTGTTCATAGCAGCATCACTCATAAAAGCCAGAAACTGGAAACAACCTAAATGTCCCTCAAGCCAAGAACAGATAAAGAAATTGTGGTATATTTACACAATGAAGCAGTACTCAACTATTAAAAATGATGATATCATGAAATTTTCAGGAAAATAGATGGAACTAGAAAAACATTATCCTTAATGAAGTAACACTGATCCAGAAAGACAAGCATGGTATGTACTCATTTATAAGTGGATATTAGTTGCAAAATAAAAGATAAGCATGCTACGATCTACAGATCCAAAGAAGCTATGTAACAAGAAGGGTCCAAGGGCCCATTTGAATGTACCTGGGAAGGGGAAATAGAACAGACATCACAGGTGGAGCAGGCAGTGGGGGTGGGAACAGGAGGTATTGGTTTGGGGGCGGTGGGAATAGAGAGTGCTGGAAGAGGCAACTGGATTTGGGCGGCATCTTGGGGATGAACTAGAAACCTAGTTCCATGGAAATTCCCAGGAATCTACGAAGGTGACCTTAGCTAAGACTCCTAGCAATACAGAGCCTGAATGGGCCGTCTCCTCTAACCAAACAAGACTTCCAGTGGAGGGACTGCGGACACGCACCCCGCCACATAACCTTCAGTCTATAATGTGTCCTGCCTACAAGATATACTAGGATATAGACGGTGGAGAAATTCTGAGAGTGGCTAACCCATGACAGTTTGAGACCTTTGCCACAAGAGGGACCCCACCCCTGACACTGCCTAGAAAGCAGAGTCTGGAGACCTAGGATAGAACCAAACACAACTGACCAATAAATAAATAAATAAATAAATAAATAAATAAATAAATAGCAATTAAATTATTCCTAATGATTTTCTGCTATGCTCATAGATTGGTGCCTAACTCAACTGCCATCAAAGAGACTTCATCCAGCAATAGATGGAAACAGATGCAGAGACCCACAGCCAAACATTGCACCTGGCTCAGGGAATCCTGCTGAAGAGAGGAAGGAGGATAATAGGAGCCAGGGGATCAAAGACATTAAAGAAAACCCACAGGATCAACAAATTTGAGCTCATAGGAATTCACTGAACCAAAAACCAGGAGCCTACATGGTACTGACCTAGGCTTTCTGCAAATGTGTTAGAGTTCTGTAGCTTGATCTTCATGTGAGATTCCTAACAGTGGGAACAGGGGGTGTCTCTGACTCTTCTGCCAGCTTTAGCGATCCTTTTCCTCATTTTGTGTTACCTTGTCTGGCCTTCAACTTGATATGCCATGTTTTGTTGATATCCATGGAAGGCCTGCCCCTTTCTGAATAGAAACTCAAGAGAAGGGGATGGTGGGGGCAAGGGGGGGCTGGGGAAAGGAACCAGGAAAAGAAAAAGCAGTGGAAACAGCAGTCAGATGGTAAAATAAGTAAATA
>NW_026067930.1:20944164-20974426 GCF_014885135.2 Alexandromys fortis | reverse complement strand
TTCCCACAGGGCAAGGAACCCTGATTGCTCTTTGGGCTGACGAGGGAAGGGGACTTGATTGGGGGAGGGGGAGGGAAAGGGGAGGCGGCGGTGGGGAAGAGACAGAAATCTTAAATAAATAAATAAATAAATAAATAAATAAATAAATAAATAAAATTTAAAAAATATTTAAAAAAAGTATCTGGACATAAGCCAGAAAGCAGACTTGTAAACAGTATTCCTCTGTCTTTCCTTGACTTTAGATTCTTACCTTGAGTTCCAATCTTAATTTCTCTCAAAGATGAACTAAAATAAAGCTTCTCCTCTCCCAGGTGCTTTTTGCTAGTGTTTTAAGACAGCAACAGAGATACTAACTAGAACAATGGCTAAGCTTTACATTATACACAGGTAGCTCATTTTATAGTCCATACTTCTGTCTGTTCATCTCTCTGTGCACAACTGAATTGTTTCTTCCTCTTGGCTGCTAACAAGGTTATTATGAGCATTGGTGTGCAAATACCTATTTAAAGTCCAGATTTAATTTCATTTGGACATTTACCTAAGAGTGAACTTGATGGCTGCTGTAGTACTTCTCCGTTTAACCTTTTCAGTAACTGACAAACTTTTTTTCATGGAGTCTTCACATAGGTGGAATCTTTTAACCCAAGTGAACTCAAAAGTTAAATGCATAACCCAAAAGGTCATATGGAAGAAAGATAGAAGTTGGTGCTACCATCTACTTATCAACAAACCCAGTGTCATAATAATGTAATTTTACTACTTTCAAAGACAACTTAGAGTTCCGGATCAATGTAACTTAGCTCCTTCATGAGCTGCTTGAACAAATGACTCATCTTGATGCACCAGAGAGCAACAATTGCCTGGAAACTATGTACAGGGATGGCATAACTAAAGGGTGACCCCAAAGAAGGGGAATCTAGGTGTGAAGAAGCTAGAATAGCATTAAGGAAAATAGTGATGCTAACTTGTCACACATTGTGGGAATATTTTATGTGTGTTATAAAAACAAAACCTTTGCCAACTAAGCTATGACATCACACATTGGCAATGCTCACTACACAAAATATACTGCTTCCGGCAATATGAATTCAAAAGAAATGCATACCATACTTGAAAGGGCGTTTTGTTCTATGCAGCTGGCAATCTAACACAGTTATAGTATTGTTTTGATTCAACCTACTTTATTCATCAAACATAATACCCTCCCTCACCAGCAAAATTCAAGCCTGCAGGATTAGAACACTGTCTTAAGACTGAATGTGGACCAAAGGGATACTATGCGACTTTAAGCAATATTTTTCATCCATTTATTAGCCCCAGATATTTTATTTTTTATAAACATAAATGTGTAATTAGTTAAGTGGAATTTCTGCATTCCACTTACCTGAGAACTGGAAAATCTTATGTTTGATGGACCATTTTAACTCTTTCCTACTAAGTTTAAAGAAGTGATTAAGGGGTGACTCACTATGGCCATATCTCTTAACAAAGTGTCTCATAGCTTCTATCCTGTCCACACAGGCACGTATATCTGTTGTAAATTGTTAGATACACGTAACTGGATTTTTCAGGAGCTATTGAGATGAAAGGTACCCTAAAGTTCCTCAAATCTATCAACAAACCAGTATTTGTCAATCACAACAGATTGAAGGAAATACCAAAATCTCTTGGGAACTCTTATTCATAACATGGGCCCATCATATATGTCACCATATTGTAGTCACAATAAACAGTACAATTATGAACCACTACCACAGAGAGCCCAAACTCAACCAATGTAATGCCTTTGGTAATCATGTTCACTATAATTCAACATGACTGCACCACAGAACAGGGGAGAGTCATGTAACTCAAGGCCCACAGAACTTTGAGCGGGAATTTCACATTTCAAGTACACATGCATACCAATAATGTGCCAATGAGAGTACTACAAACTTTATGTGTCTTGTGTGTTACAGATTGGCAGTCTGACTTAAGGGGAGATCAAAATTCTCCAATATTTATTACACAGCAAATTAAACACTAAGCATATGTAGTGCTAATAAATTCATTTTATAAATAATTGTAAAGTGTGAGCTTGCACTGGGCCCTGTGCAAGGCTGCATGGAACTTTATTTTGTAATATCAAACTAAAACAGCTTATTTCAGGACTTAAATGACTGTAGTCAGGTACAGTGACACTCAGGAGGCCAATAAAGGAGGAGTCTACGTCTGAGGACAGGCTGGGTTATAGAGGCAGAACCTGTCTAAAAGGGAAACAAACAAGCAATAAAATAACACATAGTTTTTCTCTTACATGAAAATTATTGACTGTCGTATTTCAGAAATAGCAGAAGTGCCTGAGCACAGTTTGGGGGACAAATGTGACAGTTGCTGTCTGTTGATTCAGCAGTGGCCTTTCAAACACTTCCTGGTGTTGTAAATATCCAAAGACCAACTCGGGCGTGTTTACTCAGCCTTGCCCTTTCAGTCAGTTCTGGAGACCAGTTATGAAAATTAACTTCCGTCCTCTTTGCCAAGTTCAAATAATCCTTTGGAATAGCATTTATGTAAGTTTACACCACATAAAATTGGTCTGTGAGTCTTTTAAATATTTCAAGAAGGCATTTTTATACCATTGTATGTTTGTTTGCCTTTAAGAAGCTTGCATGAACCATGACAAAAGAAACAAAGTGGTATGTTATTTGTAGTGCATCAGGTTACGACTGGTCAAAAGAGAGATATCAACAGATTGTTGACAAAGTCCTTAGGAAACCAATATCTTCACAGAGTTAAGTCAACAGTGTCCATCTAGATTGTCTGTCAATGGGAATCCAAGGATATGCCATTCGACCCAGAGATTTACCTACGGAAGGTGCTCAGACCTGACAGAAAGGTCTGCATTTAAGAAAGTTTATTGCTCAGCTCACTAAATATTTGAAGTTCAATTAAATCCTGAAGTCCCCATGGGAACCCCCTAGCAGATATGACAAGAGGCACCTTCCCACTGGAGCTGGTCAAGCTGTATCAGCATGGGTGGTCTAGGACTGTGACTGTTGAGAAAGCCCAGTGTGGAGTATCTCTGCACGGGACTCTCAGACTCAGCAGTAACGGCCAGAGTATCTCTGCACAGGAGTCTCACACTCAGCAGTAGCGGCCAGCAGTAGCTATCCGGCCACAGCAGCGACAGCAATGCATAAAAAGAACTGCCTTGATTGACAGGGGAGGTGATAGTCATCTCCAGGGAGTGTTTTAGGGTGGGAGGAGCTTTTCCAGGATTTAAAAGTAGAAGTAATAGGCGGTGCAGTTTGGATTTACAAAGAAGGGAACCTAGAGATGGGGGAATTGCAGGAAAATGATAAGTTTTGCACTATGCAGTTGGCATCACAAATATGCTACTTTTTGATTTAACTGTTTTATTCATTAAACATAATGAGCACCTCTATAAGTTATCAGAAACTAGGCTGGAACACAAGGTCACAAATGTTGGTTTCTACTAGTTCATAGTGGGTCATAATTCTTAACAGCCATTTAAAATTTAAACAAATTTTAAACTATTTAACAGAAATCTTAGCAATATTCCATGCTATTTTTGAAAAACAATGTAGATAATCATGTAGTCAAGTTTGGATACAGAGTTTATTTTATCTATGAGCACTAACACTAAAAACTTTAAACTTCAGAGAATCCAGTAATGCAAATTATCATCTAAACAACTAATACTTTTCTAAACTGAACAAAAAAAGATGCTTATGAACACTGATCACAGTTCCCAAGTTACTAATTGTATGTATGACTCCAATCATTGCCGCGTGGTGATCAGTATGATAAATGCTGCTTGTTTTTGAGGAGTGTGGGGGAGCCATTCAGGGTTAGTAACTTCAGAAAGCACCTAACCCCTCTGCCTCTGGGACAATAACGCAAAGGGGTCATCAGACAGCAGAACTGTGGAGGAAGCACCCCTAGGCTGTTGCTGGGACCACAGAAGTCCTCTAAAATGATACTGGATCTGATGAAAGACCACGAGGTGCCCCTGGGATCGTGCTAGGACTCTCCAGTTGATCTGTACGCTGTTGTTGGGACTGAAGAGGAGGTGAAGCCCCTTGGTGACCTTGTAGTTCGAAAAGACCTCTTCTGGACTAGTGTGGTAGTATATGCCTGGCATCTCAGCACTTGGCAGGCATAGGCAGGAGGAGCAGAAATTGGAGGTCAGTTTTGGCTGCTCAGTGACCTAAGGAGCAACTTGAGCTACCCAGAAGCCACTGCCTCCAAAATTCCCAGGAGCTGAAAATGGAGCCCAGTGGTAAAGTACTTTCCTACAGTTTGACCCTCGACCTGTAAAACAAGAGTCACTCTTATTTTAAATTGATTTTATTGAGATAAACATTTTTTTCTTTCCTCTCCCCTCCCTTCAACCCCCTCCCATGGTCCCCACGCTCCCAATTTACTCAAGAGATCTTGTCATTTTCTACTTCCCATGTAGATTAGATTCATGTATGTCTGTCTCTCTTAGTGTCCTCATTGTTGTCTAGGTCCTCTGGGATTGTAAATGCTGCTGCAGAAATACTAGCGGATCAAAGACTAACTAGATCTTTCTCCTTTTTTGAAAGCTGGCCTGAAATCAGCTGGTATGGGATTCTGGGAAATGAAGTTTACAAGGTTCCCAGCGGATACATACCTAAAGCACAGAAGGCACAAATGGGCGTTGGGCGTGTTAAGAAGTAGGAAGCCTGCGGGCAGGGGCGGGGGGTCAGAGAGGCGGGCAGCCTGTAGTATCCTGGCTGAGTTTGGACTTTAACCATGAAACCTAGAGAAGCTTTCTAGAGCAAAAAAAGAGTAAATTTCCTGGCTGTCTGCTGAACTTCAGTTTTATAACAGGAACACATGAATAAGCCTCGGTTCACTTTAATTTTCATGTATGACCACTTTGCGTTTACAGCTCATGCATGTGGTTTATAGTTTAGGAGAAGCGCTTTTAAAAAGTAAGCGTTACATCTTTATTTGTGTGTACCCCTCAAACTTTAGGAGGTCAAAGGACAGCTTGTAAGGATTGGTCTCTTGTAGCATAATGTAGGTCCCCAGGACAGACTCGGGGCATCAGGCTTTTCCTGGCTTAAGTCACTCCACCAACCCAGGGAACATTGTTGTTTGGGGGTTGTTACTTGTTTGTTTGTTTGTTTGTTTAATGTGAGGCACCAAACCCAGGGATTCATCTTAGAACACACAGAAAACAAGACGTAGTAATGGGTACCTGTAATCCCAGAACTCCTACAGTGAACTGGGCGACAATCGAGTCTAGAGAAACTCACAGACCATTTAACGTGGCAGAAACAGCAGCAGTGAACCGGAAGAGACCTTACGTCAGACAGCACAGAAGTCAAGGATGGGGATTCTGAGTTGTCCTCTAATCTCTACTCACAGGAGTTCACGTGAACATGAACATGTAAACACACATACAAACATACAGATATTAAAAAAGAAAAAATTCTATCTTCTATAGATTGTCACAAACATTACCTAAATGTATTTTCTTTTGGTTTCTGCATAGAAATAAATTTTTAATTTTCTTTTCCTTTAAAATTTATTTTGCAGAGGCAGGCAGATCTCTGTGAGTTTGAGGCCAGCCTGGTCTACAAGAGCTAGTTCCAGGACAGGAACCAAAAGCTACAGAAAAACCCTGTCTCGAAAAATCCAAAAAAAAAATTATTTTGTACAAGGTCTCATTATATAGCCCTGGCTAGCCCAGAATTTGCTATGTACACACAGCTGATTTTGAGTTCACAGAGATACACCTGTTTCTACCACCCAAGTTCTGAAATTAAAGGTGTGCACCAATCATGCCTGACATAAATATATTCTCAATATTAAAACTTCAAGGAAATGCTATGGCCTTTTATACAGCCAGTACATTCTGATAGTATTTCTGTACATGGTAATGTTTAATGGCTGCATAATGTCAAATGGAATTCACTATAAATAATTTAACCCTTTGAAGGACTAAGAGGCCTAACTGATGGAGAGAGGGACCATAAGACATACAAATAGTAGGTCTTCCCCACTCAGCTGACCTGTGACAAAGGCCTGGCAGCTTTCAACGAAGGCCTTATGGGGTTTTTCTTCCTCCAGAAAACTTTCTGCTTATGGATTGGTCCAACAAGTTCGAGGCCAGATAGGATAATGTTTAGGATAGGATAAGGTTTAGCACAGACCTGTGGACTTGAAGCCTCCCAATCCTTGTTCAAACTGACCAACCCTGGAAAAGAAAGACCAATTCAAGAACCTTTAAAAGCCCCATGCTTTGTGGAGAGATTGGATTTCAGGGTTCCTAAGTTATTTCTCTGCTTTGCAGAGGATCTTTCTCTGTGCACAGTCTGTGTGCACCTTGCCTCAAACCTAAAATAGTCTTTCTTTGCTAGCTGATTCTGTCCGCTGCGTTTAAAGTTTTTCCTGTTGCATT
The DNA here is from genome assembly GCF_014885135.2 of Alexandromys fortis. NCBI lineage: Eukaryota > Metazoa > Chordata > Mammalia > Rodentia > Cricetidae > Alexandromys > Alexandromys fortis. The sequence goes on along the minus strand of NW_026067930.1, from coordinate 20,967,990 downwards.
TGAAATTCTTTCCTACCTTCTAATTCTTTAATTGATAGAGGAAAATAACATGATCAAGAGCCACAGGAAGATAAAATGGAACACTCCAGGGTGTTTAAATACCAGATTGCCATACTGAACTGTACAAAAATTGTTCTTGGGCCTATCAAAGTTATTTTCTCATAACTCACTTCTGAATGTGGTATTTTCAATGCCAAAACAACAATAGCAACAACAAAATCTTAGCTCTCGTATTAAAGGGAAAAGGGGATATCTTATTCTTGAGCATTTTGAGCGACTAAGGCCCAGGAACAAAGATTTAGGTTACTACAAATTCCACATTGCAGCACTAAAGCAGTTTGCCTGTCCTAAAACTCACTTTGTAGACCAGGCTGACTACAAATTCAGAGATCCACCTGCTTCTGCCTCCTGAGTGTTAGGATTAAAGGCTTGCACCGCCACCACCTGGCAGAGTCTCTAGGTTTATAAAATGAAGAGAAACATAAGTAGAGGCACATGTAAAATACATTGGGGGAAACTCTAGAAAAATTGCTCCAGCAAGTTGGGGAAGCTTTCCTCTAGGTCTCAAACACTATCTGATGACAGTCTTCACTTCAGGGCTGGTAGAAGCTGGAGGTCTGCCAAATTAATAGGTTTCAAAGGATCTTTGTCTGTTAGTCACTGGATGCTAGTATGACACAGAAGTGAGCAGTGTATTACTATTCAGGATGCTAAAGGTACCAAAGAATAAGACAATTGGCACTGGTCCTGCAACATCCCAACCTTTCCATGTCAGTACAGTTTAGTCAATCAGTGTTTGCAAACATGGCTTCTTTTCATGAATTTTCATTTGCAGTATAAAAGACCAAAAGTGGAGATGAAGGGAAGTCAATGTAATGAGGAGGCCTCTGAAGAAGAGATTCAAACTTTACCTCAGTAGGACTCAGTAAGGGCTTCTCTTTTTCTTCTCCAAAGAGTTGGCCAAGAGAACAGATGCAATTCTCCTATTCCAAAGGAGATGTGGCAGATCAGTGTCTGATTCTTGCTTGGAAAACAGCAGTGCACATCCCTGCTCACAGATGCTGTAGAGACAGGAGCCAGCAGCCAGGAGTCATTGACCTCACAGCTGTGAAGGCAAAGACCAGATTGCTTCCTGGGATGGTTTAAATCTGTTCAAGAAGAGTTTCAAGAGAACCCAAGTTCCAAACACGCCTTCATGTTATGTGCTGAACAGGGTCCAATACTAAACTTATGTGTTGAGGAGTGTCTAATACACACCACAGATAGAAAACAAGAAAGGAAGGGGCAGAGGTGGAGCTCTCAGTGGTTTCCCCACAAGGGGCGAGTTCATAGTTTGAGGACATTTAATGATGTGTCAAGATGTTCTTTGTTTCCACAGCTGGAATATTTGTCATGAGGCCAGGTATGTGCCAACCATCATACAATGAAAGCACAGCATAAAACTACCATCTGTCCAGAAATACAGAAGAGATACTTAAGAAACCAGGATCTACATCGTGAAGAAAGAGGGAATGAATGATTATTAAACATCAATCAGAAAATACACTGTAGGAGGGCTGTGCAGCAGGGAAAGACCACTGAAGTACTAAATCCACCTAACTGCACAGTGTAAATGTGGATTAGATTCTGTGTGAATTATACCTCAATAAGACTCGTCTAAAGCATTGAGCATTGCAACATAGAGCAAGAAATTCATCATAAAAATTTGACAAATGTAACCTACATGTTGGGTAAGGAAGGACCAGAAATTAATCAATAAGAATCAAATTTGTTTTTATGTCCCACTCAGACTTCCAACTGTCCATTGGAAGTGTTTTCCATGTCCCTCTCATGTAATGCAATTTCCTTTGTCATTTAACGTTGCCATTGCCTTAAGTTAGAATAAAAAATTTAGTGTTATTTAATAATCAAAATTATAAATTTGATTTAAATTTTCCTTGACTTCCTGCTGAAGTTCTCTACAACTAACCCAAAAGGGGAAAATGGATTGACAGTTTCATCCCTCTTCCATTGCCATCTTTTTTTTAAATAATTGAATCCATCTATGTATTTGATGTATTGCGATGATACTCACACTCCACTACCCTCTCTTATGCTTCTCCCTGTTGACTTCTTGTTCTTCCCAATGGGTCCCTCTTTTATGTTCACATTTCCACTACCAACCTGTTAGTTGATGGACATCTAGGCTGCTTCTACTTCCTAGTTATTGCGAGTACGGTCACATAGACAGGTATCTCTGTCATACAATATGGAGACTTTTGGAGATAGTTCAATTGTGCAATAGTTTTTGTTTTTTGAGAAACAGACATATAGATTTCCACAGTGGCTACAGAGTTTACATACCTGGCAATACTAAATGTGTTTTCCTTTTTCTATATCATCTTCAGTGTTTGCTGTTATTGGTTTTTTTGATGAGTGTCAATCTGACTGGTATGAGTGGAATCTCAATGTATTTTTAATTTACATTTACATGATAGTTGATTATGTTGAATACTTTTTTTGGTTTTTGGCTTTTTTTTTTGGTTTTTCAAAATGGGGTTTCTCTGTAGCTTTGGGGCCTGTCCTAGAACTAGCTCTCATAAACCAGGCTGGCCTCAGACACAGAAAGGTCAGCCTGCCTCTGCCTCCTGAGTGCTAATATTAAAGGCGTGCACCACCACCGCCCAGCTTATGTTGCTAAATTGATTTCAAGAGGAATTGCCTTCTGAGTACTAACATGTATGTCTGTGCTGATTTAAGCCTTGGTTAGGGAAGCTCCTTATTGCAGTGAATGCTGGCAACATGGAGACTCGTAAAAGGTCAGCGTGTTGATAATAAGCAGCTGCTGAGTGCTGAGCACTAACCTGGCTGTTTATATCAATTTCTCTAAGTCCAAGGGGACAGATGGTATGCAAGTGTCAAGACCTGGAGGATGGGGAGGAGTGCTGTGAAGTATGCTCCTCTGGACAGGACACGGCTGTTGCAATCATGAACACAGAGCAGCTATGGCCACCTGCACAAGACCTGCATACGTAGAAAATGGCAAGAATATAGGGACCAGCTGCGGAGAACAGAGGGTCAACAGGGGGAGGGACGACAGAGGGGAAGCAGGAGGAGAGTCCCATGGTGAACGCCATGGATAGTCTGTGGACCCTGTGTACTATATCACATACTCTTTAAGGTCACTGCAGGGCTAACAGGGCCCACAGGGGAAAGGGGGGAGGAATAAGAAGATATTCAGCTAACTGAGATTAGTGTGATCTGTATTTATTCATTGTGTAACTCATGTCAAGTATTCTGAAGAACTGTCAGACTGTTTTCACCTCAGGAGAAGCACGCTGGTTTTTGCAAATGCACCACCTTGTGATGGTTTAGTCAATGGTGCCTGTGGTTTCTACAGAGGTCACTGTGCTGCTAAGGTTACAGGCCAGCCAGCATCCTCTCCCGTTATGTTTCTTTCTTACTCTAGCCCTAACCATAAGGCTCACCCTAACCCTAACATCATTATGCACTGCACCAATATTCTACTGTATCACTCTTGTGCTGTGCTTTCTTGGGAATAATGACCATTTCCTTCGGTACTTCTGTGGGAGGTGCACTGTTACAATGAAGTTCTTCATGTTATATGAAGGTGCTACTGTTTGCCGTCTGTTTCTTAAGAACTCAGTAAAACTAGCAGTTTATGCTGTCTCCTGATGTGAGCAACTTCAGAGATACCTGGGTAATTCTTTCCTAACTATTGTAAACAGGATTGAGTTTTTACTACAGTAGAAGTAGGTTGGTTTTGCAAATACACCATTGTGTGGTGGTTTAGTCACCTGGGTGTGTGTTTCCTGAAGACGGACGGTACCTTGTACTGCTGAAGTTACAGATGCTTACTCTCTTCTCTCCTGTCCTGTTCTTGTTCTAACCTTAACGCTATTCTCACCTTAGCCCTAATATCCTTATGAAGTGCCGCACTAGTAAATGACTTATGTTCTGGGTTCCTGTAAATTATCTCCCCTCCTCTTAGAGCACTTCTCTGTGAGGTGCATTGTGAGAGCAGAGTTCCTGCTGTTGTAAAAAGTCTTAACATTTTTAGTTTCCTTTTTTAAGACTCACTTTACCTTGCAATGTCTGTTCTGTCTCCTGAGGCAAGCAATTTCAGCGATGTAAGTGTACACCTGTCCACAATGCTGTCATCAGGGTTTCGTTTTTGATACAGTAAAAATTAACTGTTTTTTTTTTACTATTGTGTGATGGTTCAGTCACCTGGGCTTGTGTTTTCTAAAAGTGATAATATGTACTACTAACGTAACAGACATTAATACTCTGCTCTCCCAGTCCCTTCTTGTTATAATGTTAGTAATGACTCCACCCCAAACATCCTTGTGCAGTGCTACAGTAACCTTACACCAAATAACCACTTCCCTTGCTGTGATTTTTCCCTTAGGTGCATTTCTTTCCTTTGTCTTTACGGTTGTAAAGTGCTACTGTCTTTTAACTCTACTTTCTTTACTTAGGAATGTAGCCTCTGCTCTTGTGAGGCATGCCAGTTCAATAAGGCATGGAATCCCTTTCCAAATTTTACTTTTGTAAACAGGTTTCTATATTTGCTATCATAGAAACACATTTCTTTTGGTAAATGCTCCACGGTGTAATGTGTTAGACACTTATATTTTTGTTTTCTAAAGATTCACAAATACTTTTAAGGGGCTACCATGTTTCCTTCTAGTTCTAACTCTACCCTTGGCACTAAACATAAATCTGTGTTTTTATGCAGGGCAAGAAAAGTAATCTAACCGGGCGGTGGTGGCGCACACCTTTAATCCCAGCACTCGGGAGGCAGAGGCAGGCGGATCTCTGTGAGTTCGAGACCAGCCTGGTCAACAGAGCTAGTTCCAGGACAGGCTCCACAGCCACAGAGAAACCCTGTCTCAAAAAAAAAAAAAAAAGAAAAAGAAAAAAGAAAAGTAATCTTGTGTGCTGTGCAGTCTCGTGAAAAGTCACCACCCGCCTGCATCGCTTCTCCGTAAGGTGCACAGTGTAACAGAGTTCTTGCTCTTCTAAAAGCTCTACCAATTTCACTCTATTTTTTAAAAACTCACATTACTCAGAAATGTGAGATCTGTTCTTATGACACAAGCAACCTCAAAGATGTATAGGAAACTATTTCCAAACTGTTGTAAGCAAATGCATTTCTGTTTCCTCTATAGTAGAAGCCCATTGGTTTTTGGCAAATATACCACTGGACAATGTTTTAGTCACTTGTTCTTGTGTTTCCTAAAGGCAGTATTCTGTCTGCTGATGTTACAGACACTCACACTTCGCTCCCCCATCCCTTTCTTGTTTTAACAATATGAACTCTAATCCAAATACAGTGCAGAACTACAATGACCCGCTCGTGGGCACTGCTTTTGTACACTAAATAACCACTTCCCACCCTGCTATGTTCCCTGTGGTGCATTGTTGTAACAAGACGGTGCAGCTACACCTTCTTTGCACAGGAAGCTGGCATCAGCTCTTCTAGTGGATGCAACTCCCAAGGAATATGAGGAGAACTTTCCAATCTGTTGTTCACCTGCATTTTCGGTCTGGGTTTTTGGCCTGACCTTTTAGGCCCAAGCTTTACTCTGGGAATTTTCACCAAGATATTTCACCAGACTCTGTCCAAGGCTTTGGCCTAGATTTCCTCATGGCTTTTCTGCTTGTATTTCTCATTTACCTTTTCAACTAAACTTTTGGCCCAACCTTTTTTGCCCACAGATTTCCTGCCTGGCTTTACTCTGCTAAGCAATTGGCCATAACATCTTTATTCATCAATCAATAAAAGACCACATATATATAGAAAAACATTCCATATCACTCCCATTTATATCAGATCACATCCTAAAGCTGCTCTGGAAGAATCCTTTTATACACTGTGAAAATTTCTTGCTCTCATTGGTTTAATAAAGAGCCAACTGGCCAAAAGATAGACAGTAAGAGGTTAGGCAGGAGAGCCAGACTGGGAGAACACTGGGAAGAAAAAGGGCAGAGTCATGGGGTCACCAGTCAGACACAGAGTGAGCAGGAGATGCGCTTACCATGCTGATAAAAGGTACCACCACCTGGTAGAACATGGATTTAAAAAAAAAATATGGGCTAATTTAAGTTGTAACAGGAGTTCATAGCAAGCCTAAGCTATCAGCCAAACATTTATAATTAATAAGTCTATGTGTGGTTATTTGGAAGTTAGTTGGCAATACAAAAAAAGTCCACCTACATAAAATACTAGGGACGTTTGCACTTTCCGACTTAGACCATTTTTCTGCCAGATAATATGACTGAATCCAGTGTTTTCTCTAAAACAGCATCAAGTTTTTCCTATAGGAAGTCTTCGTAACCAGTCATGGAGGTGTACACCTGCAATCCCAGGAAGATGAAAATAGGATGATTATAATAAGTTCAAGGCTAGTCTATGATTTATATATTTAAAAATATATAAGTGAAAGAAAGAGAACGAGAACAGAAAAGGAGGTGGGAGGGAGGGAAGAAGGGGGAGAAAGGCGGTGCTCCTTATATATGACTCAAATGGTGCTTTTTGTATTACTGCTTTCACACAAACTTGTTTCGAGTGTCTACCTGAATGTAGAGCGAAGCAAGTTCAATGTCAAGGAGGCAAAGGTGAGACAACGGAGGATGAACAGGGTGTTACAAGGTCAGCAAACCATCTAGGCACAGAGGACGGTCTACTGGGGGAACTAGACTAAAGGCGGGAACAGCAGCATAGAGCACTGTGACACCCCAAATAACAATGGCGAGAACTGAAGTATCGTAGCGGCACATGCAGGAGACAACCAATTTGCTGATTTGCATCCTTAACATGATAGAGAGAAAAATAAATAAGAACAACTCTCATTCAATGAGAACAAGTATTCTGGCCTCGATGGCTATACAGTGGAGCTACCTCTAGCAATAGGGACCGTGTAAATTGTAGACTAAGTGATGAAGCACTAAGTTGAGCACCGTAAGTCTGCTGGATATTCAGGTGAAAATACTAAACAGTGCTTCTCAATTTGAAAAGCAGTGCTTTGCCACTGCAGGAATCCCCAGTCCGGATACCTAAAACACACAGGGTCAATCGAGATTCAAAGCTTACTACAGGAATTCAGCAGATGACGAATGGACCTAGGTCTGAGAAAGCGATCTGGCCCCTGAAATTAAAGGATAACCCACTAGAAATCAGTAGGGGTTTGTGAGCATAGCTGCAAATGTTACCTAATGTGAGCAGTGAACCTAAGAAGTCACCATTAACACTGTCAATTGCCTGTGAAACATTCTATACACACCATTAATTGAAAGCTTATTAAAGAATGCAAGTCCCAGGCCCCAAGACTCCCAGCAGTAAGATGCAGAGTTCAAAACCTGAGACTCAGAACCAAAAGGTGCCTGTGTTTATCAATGCAACACTGACCTCTAGTGGTGTGTAAAGTGTGTGTCATGCAACTTTCCACAGCCAACTTAAAGGAAATCTGAAAACAAGTTGTTGCAAGTGTGACAAGCCATCAGCAACCTCCTCGTGTCCTCTACCCTCTTTTTATTTCCTCAATCATTTACATTAAAAAATGATATGGCTGATCTAATGTGGCTTACTAGACACTGAATGAAAAATGATGTGAGAAAAAGCCATATTGGGATTTAAACCTTGTTTTATGGTGATATTTTGTTTGTGCTCTAGCAAATAAAGCTTACCTCAAGATCAGAGGGAAGAGCTAGTCCTTAGTCAACCACAGAGGTCTGGAGGTCTGTACAGTCAGACAGATAAAGGAAGTGATAAGGTGGGGTGGAGAGAGGAACTCCGTCTCTTTGGGGGCTAAGAGTCCCCCAAAGTTAAGTTAAGAGTCGTAAAGTTAAGATCTCTAGTTTAAGAGTCGTAAAGTTAAGATCTCTAGTGGCTGGCTACTCTGCTTCTCTGATCTTTCAGCTTTCAGCCCCTAATATCTGACTCTGGGTTTTTGTTATTAATTCCAATTAGAACTCATGCAGCATTGTTTCAAATAAAGGCTTCTGAAAAAAGAAATTCAAGGACAAGAAGAAATTCCAAGACTTCATCCAAGCTGCTCTCTGACAAAGAAAGAATGAAGAAGACAACCCCTGTTTGTCATGGAAAGCATGTGCCACCTTTGCTGTGGCTAACTAGAAAGACCAGGATGAATTTACAGCTTGTGAATTATCGTGACAGTGAAGCATGATCCTGGGAGTCCAGCGAAGCTGAGTGGTATACTATTGACCATGTAAGATGCTGCTGAGACCAAAGATTGGGAATCCAAATGCATGTAAGGCAACTTCCGAAAGAAAAAGTCTCTCATGATAAAATTTGCGATTATAACTCAGTCTCCCACTGTATAAGCTACTGATAACAAAGTAAATCTGTAAAAATACACATGTGCATAGCATTTTACTTTGTAAATGTGACATTATACATTGTAAATGATAGTAGAAACTTGTTGCAAATGCAAAGCTTATATATACATTTTAACACACAGTGTTCTAATGAAGGGTTATAATGAGCTCTGACCTGCACAGAATGGAAAAAAAAATTCCAATGATAAAACAATTGGAACTACAATGTTGTGCTTGACTCCCATCCCCTGGAAGATTTCAAGTTAAAAAGAAAAGAAAACACTGTCAGTGGAGGAGAGGAGGAGTGGATTGGGAGGTTGAGAACTGAGGGGAGTGGGGGAGGGGCTTGGATGTGAGGAGAGAGGGGAAACTGCAGCCTGGGAGAGAGAGAGAGAGAGAGAGAGAGAGAGAGAGAGAGAGAGAGAGAGAGAGGGAGAGGGGGGGGGGGGGGGGGGGGGGGGGGGGGGGGGGAGGGAGGGAGGGAGGGAAGGAGGGAGAGAGGGAGGGAAGGAGGGAGGCTGGGAAGACTTTGGATTCCAAAGCTCAGCTTTGACCACATACAAAGTTTCTATCAAAGGTTCCAAAGTTCAAAACCAAGCGTAGTAGCACACACCTGTAACCATAGTGCTTGAGAAGCAGGGGTAGGAGAATCATTACTTCAAAGTCAGACTTGGCTATATACATTTGTTTTCAAAAAATAAGATATCACTCACTCATTTCATGACTTGACTCTTATGAGAGTACCTAGCACTGACTGACATAGAACGAGCATCCAAAAAGTCCGTCAAAATCCAATACGTCCTTGTTTTATCAATAGTTTCATTACCACTGAAGGCTCCGCCCACCAACTCACCCACAGAAAACATAAGCTTGGAAAAATGAATGTCATCACACAGAGATCAAATTTCCTCTACCCCAAAATTTTAAGTAGCCATGGTAAAATCTAATACCATCTTTGCAATTTAGTCAATCTGTGAAAAGCCTTACAGAACTGGAGAGGAAGAGGGAGGGGGAGGGAGGAGGGGAAGGGTAATTGGAGAAGGGGAGGAGGTGGAAATTTTTAACAAAAAATTAACTAATTAAAAATAAATAAGAAAGAAAAGCCTTGCAGAAAGAGCAAAGTGAATAAAATGTATGATCCAAACTTTCCACAACAGTTGAAATTTAACAAACAATGGCAGACAGCTAGAAAAAGCATCAGAGAACATGGGGGGGGGGGCATTTCTCTAGTGCCCACTTGATGTGAAAAGTATATAGAGAAGAGTCTAAAGGACAACGAAGTCATCCTAAACACCAGGCTTTATAAATAAGTCCTAGTTTATAAAAGAATACAAACGGCTGCTGATACAAGTATCTCATGAAAAATTAAAGGGCAGACTGTAAGGTTCAATCAAAGTGAAGTCGTGAAATTTCCAGTTTGGACATCCTGTCTATAAATGTGATTCTTAAGTGCTTTACTGTTACCCAGCAAAGAAACCAGTAAAACACGTTTCAGAAAGAAAACCAAATTAGTTTGCTGTTCCCTTGAGAGTCGGGAGTGACTGCAAACAGGGCTAACCCGCAGCCCCCGTCCATTCCGCCTGACTGCTTACTACACATTTTCTGCTGTGATTCTTTCATAGACCTTTTCATGAGCTCAGACATAGCTTTAAAACACTGATTGCTATACCCGTCTTAATGGTGTCATATTCTTTCAAAATAATGTTACAAAGTACAGGCTTTCCATAATAAGAAAAGAACTGAGCTAATAAAATATGACAGCGAGAATGGCTCGGACGCATTTGAAACATAAAATCTTCCTCAAATGCTCTGGAGACATGTTTTCTTGCTAGGTGTAAAACTACACAGTCACACAAGATTCTGCTCCCAGTTTTAACTTAAAGACAGGTGTTGCACTTGATGTTAAAGATTTCTATTTGTTCTCTAACCAGAAATTGGTTTTGTTGTTACAGCAGGTATGTAGGCTACCAATAATGACCAAATTTACACTCATAAGTGTGTACAGCAGAAGGCTGGTAAATAATTCTGATTCTAGAACTATCATTATGCATTAAATAGAAATGGGGGGGAAGCAGAAATGGGAAGTGTCAACTAGTTAGGAAATAATTCAGAGAAAAAACAATGAGAAAATATGCAACATAAATATCAAGAAATATTATTCCATTTATTTGAAAACTCATATCTTGAATTAATATGGAAAAATACACTTACTATGCTAAATTTTTTAAATAAAATGTAATTTATATATTATGCTTTCAAATTTCAATTAAGCATAGGTTAAGGTAAGTAACGGTAAAGGATGTCCACTTCTGGAGATGGTGATCACAAAATATAGATACAAAAAAAATGAACAAAATACTAAAGTCACCTCCCAAAAGCACCAGCCATAACCAGAAAGGTGGTGTAAACACATCAGAGTAGGTTCAAAACTGCTTGCAGCATGAGCAAGAAAAGATTGGTGGTGAAAGCCTTTATTTTTTTCTTTTTTTAGCTTATTTGCCAACATAGGGGGTGGCTAAATTTCTCATTTAAAAACCAGAAAGACTAAAACCAGGATAACAATCAGGTTCTGTCAACAAGGAATGGTCTTGGTAGGCTGGGCGCCAAAAGTATGAACTGCAAACTCTGAAAAGAGAACAGAGTAAGACCCGACCATGAGAATTAATATGAAGCAGAAGTCAGGTTAAGTTGATCACAGAGATCTAGCACATTCTAGCATCATAGCAGTGCATCAAGTCTCAGGAAAAACAAACATGAGAGTTGGGAATACATTTCAGTGGTACAGCGCAAGCTGAACATGCGTGAGTTCAATTTCCAGAACTGGAAAAATCATATATTTTTAATGCTACTTTTCCAAGAAAATACACCATCATCTTAGACTTTTTAAAGACTCCTAAACACTATTTTGAAATGCCATTATGTTATGATAAAAACCAACAAATAAAAACAAAAAACAAGAACATATCCACTGGGTCATATTTAGCAGCTGGCACAAAACCTTTACTTCCCATGTAATTTCCTAAACGATGAAGGAAGCAGCATCTTCTTTTACTATAATTTTTTTATATTTATATTTCCTGACAGAGCATGCCTCATTAATAAGCCAGGTGTTATGGTACATCCTTGTAATTTCAATGCTTGGGAGACTGACACAGGAGGATGGAGAGTTCAAGGCTAGCCTTAATCAGACCAGGAAGACTCCAAGGCTAGCCTAGATTTAAAATCACCCCTCAAAAAATTAAAAATAGGGTTGAAGAGGTGATTTCCTGGATAAGAATGCTAACTGAACAAGTCCCAGCAAGACTTTTGCAGAAACTGACAAACTGATTTTAAGATGTATAGAGATATAAAGTGTATTCAAGAGACAAAATAATTTTGTAGAGCAGGAACAACACTGGAGATTCTATACAACTTGATTTTGAAACTCGCCATAAAGGTCCAGGAAGACAATGTACTGTGTGCTTGTGTGGCAGACAGATGGTAGACAAAGAAAGCAAAACATAACAGAGGAAGAACTAACACATTCAGCCAAGAGGTGTTTAGAGTCTTCCAAAGAGACAATACCTTTACACAAGAGAGCTCTGACAGATACCACATAACCAAGGAATGAAGACTGGTGACAGACCGCTATTGTGTAGCCTTGACACGATGCACAGAGACACATTTACTAACTCTGTGTCCATCCTAATCACGCAGAACCTCAATACAACTTTGATATGAGATTCACACAAATCCAAACTAAGGGTTATCCAAAACAATGGACTGATATCATGATCTTGGAAGGACTAAGGGATAGACTCAGATTGAAGAAACCTGTAGAGATATGACAACTACATGCAACACTGGGTCCTCAGCTGGTTCCTGGAACATATGATGGATGTAGTGGAAAAAACTGAGAAAGTGTAAGTATGTTCTAGCATTAGCTAACACATTTCTATAAATATTAAGCTTCAAGTTTTCATAAATGCAAATGTTTCATGGTTCATTAATATATTGGCCTAAGAGAAGAAGGAGCTTGGGAAGCAACTACACTTTTTTTTGGCTCTTATGTAATTTTAAAACTATAGCCAGATTTTTCACATGGTACCTTCTAGGTAGTTTGTTGTTTGAAGATGAAGTAGCACATATCCTTCCTGGCCACTGGCTATCAAAAATACATTGACATGGATGATGAACTCAAACTTCACACTTTCTATGAGAAACACCTAGCCACAGAAGGGAGTTGCCAGTGCTCTGGGTGAAGAGTGGAAGGGTTATGTTGTCTGATTCAGTGGTGGAACATCAAGCAAGGTTTTCCCATAAAGAGTAAGATGTCTTGAGATACATGACAGAATGCATCTGCTGTTTAAAAGGGGACATTCTTGACCAAGAAGAACTAGAGTAAGCCCAAGTCTGTTTACAGATGCATTGTGGAAGACCATCTGAGGTTTCTTTACTTGATCATTACAGAAAGGAAGAGAAGGATATTCCTAGACTGATAGATAATACTGTGGATCAGTGTTTGGGACCCAAAAGAACTAGCAGAATCCAGAAGCTTTTCAATCTCACCAAAGAAGATGATATCCTTCAAAGTGTTATCAGAAAGTCCTTAAACAAAGAATGTAAGAAGCCCAGGACCAAAGCAACGAAGATTCAGAGTCCTGATATGCTATGTATCCTGCAAGCCAAATATCAATGGATTGCTCTCTAAAGAAACAATCCACAAAGAAAGCCAAGGAGAAGGTTGCAGAATATGCTAAACTTTTGACCAGGAGAATGAAGGAAACAAATGAAAAATGCCAGAAATAGATTATCAAGAAATGTAGACTGTCCTTGTTGAGAGCTTCTACTTCTAAGTATGAGTCTAGTCAAAACTAGTCGTTAAAAATCAAATAAATGATCAGACCTTGAAAACAATTAAATGAAATTATGACTTCCTCCTCCCCAAAAAATAAAAGGTCTGCAATCCACAGAAGTAGCAAGACCGGAACATTTTATGTTAGGACTACAATATGGTACATAGTGAAAAAGCTAAACATCACTTACCATATAAACAACAACAGCACTTTCACTTACTGACTAAGCTGGTTACCAACAGAAATACTTACACATGCATATTAATGAGCTCTGGGCATAATAGAGAAAACTTCAAAAAAACTAAAATTATGGAGAAACTATTAAATGGACTATTACTCATCAAGAGAATGTTAATTTTAAGTTGTGTAGTATACAGATGTGCAGATGAGTAGTGGGTGCTGGCAGGGACCGATAGAACTGATGGCAGAAAGCAGAAAGGAGCCTAAAGGCAACTGGAGAGAGGGTAGTAAGACACAACTACAGCTAACCAAAACAAAGCTATTATTATTATACTCAGATAACAATTAATGAGAATGAAAATAACAAATACAGAAAAACAACATTGGTTCTTGGAGAAAAATTGATGTTTCTTTAGCTGGGCTTATACTCTCAAGGGTTGGAAAGAAAGAAGTTACAAATAGCAGAAATATAAGAGAAAAGCATCTAAGCAACCAAGCAACTATGCCTGTGCATATTACTGTAACAAAAGAATAATAGGAGTGAATCCAAATCCACATATTAGATAAGTTAGATAAACAAAGAGCAATTCCTTGAGAGATGCAAGCAAGCTTGATATGAAAATTAACTTTTATCTACTGAGACAGCTGAATCAATTATCAATAACTTCTCAATGTGCCAGAAGTCTATTTGTTTCGCTGACGAAGTCTGCTAAACAACTAAGGAGGATATGCTAGAATTCTCTGGAATCCTTCTGAAAAAAAAAAGTATTGGGACTACTTCCTAACTCATCCTATGAAGTCAGGATTATTATCATAATAGCAGAAAGGAAATGTTGGGAGGTCCTGCTGGTCAGAGCTGCAGTCTACCATAGCCTGGCAGCTTTCTCTAAGCTTGGCAACATGGCTAACTCCTTCCTCCCACCTCACCCTAGAGAGACTTCCTGCTCTTTACTTGCCCTTTTTTGGGGAATGGCTCTACAACTAGAGGATTGACTTTATTTGAAAGCTCTCTGGACCTGGATGCTTGACTCATCTTTAGCGTGACCCTTTGCACAGTTTCCTGCTAGAAGCTTTCCCCTGCTGCACATCTGGTAACTAAAACTTACAATAGGAACTTTGCTCTAGGACCCTGCTGTCACATACTAAGCCTTATTATTGGACCTTGCCACTTATTGCAAATTAGAGTTTGTTTCCAGGCTTCCCAATCCTATCTATTCCCTAAACTGTGGAATAAAGTTAAGCTGGTTCACTGACGTCATCTCCCTGAGGGCTATCTCTGTCATATCCACAGTTTGTTTAAACCCTGTCCCCACTTCTGTGTCCTCCTCCCTTGTGAACCAATGCACCAAAGATCTGGAGGAAGAAGTAGAGCCACAAGGAAACATGAAATCCATATCTCTAATGAACATTGATGTAAAAAATCTTCAACAAAATGCAAACCTAATAATACATATCAAACTAATTACATACCACAGCATGTGAGACTTATTACAGACAAAAAGGGCAGACCTGACATTCAAAAAGCAATGCAATTTTTTTACATCAACAGGTGATCAACATGTGATCTTTAACAAGAGATGTAAAGCAAGTGTTTGACAAAGACCAATACTTTTCTCCCCTGGTTTACATTTTATATAAAAAGCTGTAGAAAAATAAACATGGATGATTTGGGGATCTGAATAATCCCTGAACCTCCCTCCCAATACTGTCTTGTGGTTGTGTTTTTATTTTTCCCACACCTCTACCCTTGCAAGAAGTGTTTTTTGTTGAGGCCTGTCCTCAACAACAGAGCTGTAACACTTCGGTTGGGATACCTTTTTTCTTCTGAGCTGTAGGTAATCCTTAACCTCGGACTACCAGGATGCCTTGCCCTTTAAATCTGTAACAGTTGCAGGTATCCCTTGCCTTCCAACTGCCTGGATACCTTTCCCTTCAGAGCTGTAGGTTTTCCTTGGCCTCTGATTATCAGGATACTTTTTCCTTCGCAGCTGTAACACTTACACAAGATACTTAGTAAGGAATGACAAGTTGATTTTTAAATTTTCATGGGAAGGAAAAAAGAAATGTAACAGTCAACAAAATACAGATAGGGAAGAGAAAGTCATGGTGTTGAAGAGAAGGATGCTTAGCCTTAAAACTAACCATAAAGCCATAATAATCATGTCAATATGATATATGGAAAAAACAATAGCTAGACAGACAGGAATCCATAATCACCCACACACAGTCAATTAATCTCTGAAAGGCAAATAAAGATAACTCAATATAAAAAGGGTAATAATTTCAGTTAGAACTAGATAGCTACACACAATAAAATGGATCAATACACAGACTGTAATGTCATTCACAAAAAGAAACAACTCAAAGGTATAACAACCCTATATATTCAGCTGTAGTGGGTATTCGCTCCACCCATGCATGACCTTGGGCTACCTGGCCCGGTAGAGGTTGTACTTCCTGTATGCCTATGTGACCTCTTTTAAGGAAGGAGGGAGGATGGCCATGCTCTCTTGGGTGGTGAAGACCAAGTCAGGCGTGAAGCAGCATGTAATCAGTCCCCAGCTTTCCAAGGACTCTGCAACTGGATTTACCATATCCTATATTTGTGAGTGTGTTTCCTCTTTTTTATATCTTAATAAATCTCTTGGTACCCCTTAAACAGATGCATATGGATTTCTCTTAACAAGCAATCAAATTTTAAAAGATAACATATAGAAAATCTGGGTGCCCTTGGGTTCAGTAACCACTTTTCAGGAATACCACCAAAAGCATGATCCTTCAAAGAAAAAAAAAAAGTGAAAAGAAAAAAAACTGTTAAGCTGGAATTTACTAAAAGCAATAAAAATCTTTCTGCAAAAGACACTGTAAAGAGAATTAAAAGACAACCCACACTCTAGATTGTAGAACAGAATAATGAAAAGGAACACTACCATTACAAAGTGGGCAAAAGACATAAACAAATGTCTCGTGAAAGAAGGTAGAGAGTATATTAAAGAATGAACACAGCACTGGTGTTATTATGGAATCTCTAGTTAAGTCAGAAAGGAGGCCCATACCAAACCTTCATGACTGAAATCCGAAAAGCCAGGGATGACAGTAGAATGACCTTGAGGTGTGATGCAAGGAGCTGGTGCACTGTGGGTGTTCGTGTGGTTTAGCAGAGCCACCTGTGGGAAGTTTAGCAGTCTTCTGCAAAACTGAGCAGGGACTCACCATGGGACTCGGCAGTCATGCTGGGAAACTTTCACTAAGACGGTTTTTGAAATGTGAATGCATAGAAAACACCTGTGCACAAACACATACAGGTTCTGCGGTCTCACTGGGAAAAACTTTGAAGACGGATGGACACACTAAGGAACATTCATGAAATTATTATGCAAATAAAAACAACCATCCAAGAACAAACAGAAAAGTCATATGTGCACAGTACTGAGTGGGGGCATGGGCCACTGTAACAGGTTTCACCCCATACGACACCCTGGAAGAAACAAACAACAGAGACGGAATACACTGGTTATTGGAGGTGATTGGGTATGCACATATGAAGAACATGGGTTTACAGTCAGTGAAGCTGTTCTTCAGAGTGCTACAATGATGGGCACTGAGCAGATCAACACCCACAGCACTGGACAAGGTGCATTCTGACAAACGCTAGGAACTTAAGCTGGTAATAAATTCATTGCTGGACCATCAGTTATAACTAGTGCCTCACGAATGCAAGACAGAACACTAAGGGAGAAGCTGTGTGTAACTCAGCAAGCCAACACCTGCTCCCCATGCCTGAAGTTTGGGATTTGATCCCAACACACGCGCACACACACACACACACACACACACACACACACACACACACAAAAAACCTGGAGCAGTTATGACTAGAGAATAGAGAGGGCATATGGTAAGTATCTGCTCTAGTTCTCTATAGTCCAATACCAAACTTCCCTTAAGATTTTAAATGTAATGTAAGATGAAGGATAGATAGGAAAAAAGAGGGGAAAATCAGAAAAAGTAAGAGGCATAAGAAAGGAAAGGTAACAAAATAAGATAAAAAAAATCATATGCCTGTATGAAAATGTTATAACAAAACCATTATTATATATAATTATTGTATTTTTAAAAGTTTATTATATAACCTAAAGTCTAGTAAGAAACAAAAGCCTATTCATCTTTAGAAAACATTCTGCTGGGTGGTGGTGCACACACTTTTTTTAGTCCCTGTGAGTCTGAAGTCAACTTTGTCTGCAGAAACGGATCAAGGGCAGCCAGCGCTACACAGAGAAACCCTGTCTCAAAGAAACAAAACAACAACAACAATAATACAAACAAACAAAAAAAGAGGAAGAAAAGAAAGAAAGAAAGAAAGAAAGGAAGGAAGGAAGGAAGGAAGGAAAGAAGGAAGAGAGAAAGAAAGCATTTCAATATTAAAAAATCAAGACATACTCATAGTCTTTAAATCTCTAAGAGGAAACGGCACTTAATGATAACCCTCCAAGGACTAGTGACAACTGAAAACTGTGACTAGCTTCAAATCAAAAGAAAACACCCCTGCGTGTTGTGCAAACATAGGCTAACAATCACCAACTCATTAAGGCTCTGCTAAGTCTGGCACATGAAAAAGCTTTACATTACCTAAAGATTGTAAGATATTTTTTAAAACTTCATTTTCAATAAAAAAAATAGTTATAATTCTAGTCAGAACTCATCATACACACACACACACAGGAGGGATGATGAGAGATATATATTGATGAAAATAAAACAGCGAATTAGCTTCTTTTCCTTTTTTGGAGAGTTGGACATTCAGTAGGAGGTAAGAGAAAAGACAAGCTAAAGGCACCTGGCTAATTTCAGATAGGCTCCATCTCGATCCATGAAGACTCTATTTAAAAAAAAAAATGCTACGTATCAGGCAGATTGTCAACACTTATCTACTTCTCAGCATTTTGGAAGATGGCAAACTCAGTTTTCCGTACAGTTTCTGATTCTCACTGGGCCCTCATGTGGTGGAAGATGGAAGTGCCTCTTTTGAACCCTTTCCTTTCCTTAAAATTGGCCTTCCTATGCATGCCTTTTACACTTCCAGGACTCAAGCACTTCCCACAATGCCACATCCAAATACCTGCTCCTAGGGGTTAGCCTTACAGTATGAGAATTTGGGGGAAGCCACAAACACTCAAGAGCAACAAAGCATCTATCTCCTGAGTTATGACTAATCCTTACCTCATGGAAACTGTTAGAACAGGGAGGCTATCACTGACTTACTTTTACTTTCACAGTAAGCAGAGAAAACCTCAGAAAATACTAACCTGAGCTAGGAAACATCTACGGTAGTAAGGAACCAAGGAACTCTGAAACTACTTGTTAAAATAAAACTAAAATTTCGTATAAGGTGGTACATCCAAGTAAATAACTAAATAACTTGTACTTTTTTTAAAAAAAAAAGTGTAAGCTGACAGCTCAGGGAAAAGTCAAGAGACTAAGTAGAACCAAATTTTTAGAAAATCCTGGAATAAATCAAGTTTTTAAAAATTTACACCTATTAACTGCATTAATAAAACCAAATATTTCTCCCTCTAAAATAGGAAAGGGAGGAAAAGTTACAAAACATGGAGGAAATACAAAAAGAGAAGGAAATTAGAGAAAGCTATTCTAATGATTTGGGTAGCTTATAAACTCTACCTAATGAGATAAAACACCTACTAAAAAGCAGACTAGAGGTAAATTTGGGGGACTTTCAGTAACAGGAAGAAGATCTGAACCAACAGTGAGAGCGTAGTTAGGACTTGGGAGGTGGCACTAGGTATCTGTAAGCAACATGACCATGGAAGAGAAAAGAAAGATGAGATGAGGGGGTCACTTGAAATCTTATATTCAGTAGCCGTTTCTTCACTGCTTGCACTCTTTCCCCTTGAATAAAACCACCACACTTCAGGAGACAAGAGAAGCAATGATGAGAAAGTAGTTAATAGATACAACCTTCTCTCACTAAAATATGATATCGCTAATTCCATAATCACACATCCATACATTAATTGAAATCTTACCAAACTCATCCTATGCTCCAGAACCCTTTTGTTTACACTGCTCAGCAATCTGTCGTGAGCCCGAGTCCCCACTAATACCTCATAAACTCAAGGCAAAGTGAGCTCCTGCTCACCAATGCCAGAGGCCACTCCTATTGTGTCTAGCATCTCTAATCTACGGATTACTCATTCTGCTCACATATCCACGATACACACAGAGAGACAGAGAGATGAGCCCCGGATTCCAAAGGAGCAGCTTACTGAAACTCAACAGCAGCATGAGATCAAAATTAAGCTTGCTTCCTAGATACTCAATATCATTGGATTTAACCTAAATTAATCAGAGCCATCAATGAACGTATGAAAGTGACAGCTCATAGGACACATACAGGCCTTGTACCAGATTATGGCTTTAACTTGGAAAGGGATGAAAGAAGAAAGGGCGGGGAATAATGTGGGAAAGAAAGAAAGAGAGGGGAGGGGAGAAAAGAAAGTAATAGCATTAACTTATGTATGGACAGATGGATTTTTTTTAAAGTACTTTTCCACGGGGGAAAAGCACTCTTGCATTGAAATGTGTATTCTGATAGTCATGTCAGCGTCTGGATAAAAGGGTTTTCATAGAAATTGTTAAAAAGAAAAGATCCAGACAAGAGGCCTGTTTTTGTCCAGGAATGGGAGTGGAGCAGAATAATCTCAGCTTTAAAAGTTGGCAGTACCTTTCTCACTGATGGGACAGATGAAACACTGTCCCCTCGCCACGACCCACACCCAAGCGCCTAACTTTTCGGTCTGCTGCTGTCTCAATACCCTTGCCAATAGCAAAGGAACTCTGAGGGCTGAGGGTAGGATTTAGAGTGAGGAAGAGAACACCAGCAAGAACAGTCACTCGTGATTCAGGGCAGAGGAAATAAAGCAGCCTCAGGATTCCAACAGAACCACCCCCTGCTGGGTTTAATCTTACAGCTCTCAGATGCAAACTGCCAAATCATTTCTGCAGACTCTGTGGACCTGTCTGCTGGTGAGAAATAACAATCATCCCTCCAGTCGTCAATCATTTCCTTACCGCTGCTAAACGCTCTGCTGCCCGTGAACAGGGGCAGGGACTGACCCTTCCTAGAAAACTGCAGGGTGAGCCAACCAGCCAGGAAGGTCACGTTATAGCTTGACTCAAACGCTAGGCCTTTTCGAATGGTGTGTTTTGTTCCCAAAAGACCACAGAGATCTGATATATCCCTTCCTCAAGCTAGCAGCTTTTCAAGGTCTTGTCACCTGCTGCGTTCCAGAACACTCTCCCTCCCCTCCCATTAGTATTAGACATGATCAGCTGGAATGCTTTCCACTTATACATCCCATCAGAATCATTTATCTGTTTATTTGTTTGTTTGTATATTAGCTGTATCAAGAAAAACACTTCCATTTATTAGTCCCTGGTCGCTTGATGCTAGTGAAAGCTGCTGTCACTAGAATCCTCTAAGAGTTTCCAAATACGTTGATGGCTTTAACCGCCTTAGGAAGAATGGTAACACAACATCCACAGTTGTTATCATTGAAATAAATCTCAGGGAGGCTGGAGGCTCCCCCTGAAAGCTGGTGTTACTCATAGCCTCAACCCCACTTCAAATAAAAATAAAAATATACAGTTAATTAAAGCGTGACTTCAGATCTTCAAAGACACTGAAACAATTCCTCAAAGACACTGGAGAAAATTCACTCCTGCAGCATCCCCTAAAAGATAGGACCATCCCATGTGTGTTAATGATGCTTCATATGTAAAGCAAAGGACTCTCAGGAAGAGGGTTCACATTTTCTCACAGACTCCTTCCGTGGGCTACAGCGATATCCCACTGGTACAGTTCTTGCCTGGTACCTGCAAGGCCTCCAGCTCAATTCCCAACATTTCTCAGCCAGTAAATCTATCCCTAAGTATATAAATAAATTTAAAGATATATGAGCAAATCTTTACAAACTGATGTATACTGAATTTACTTTTTCTTACAGTAGAACACTAATTGTAAAAACGCCACTGTGTGATGTTTCAGTCACTTGTGCGTGTGTTTTCTAAAGTGCAGCTGTGTGCTGACCATGCTACAGATGACTATGCTCAGCTCTTGCACTTTATTCCTGTGGAAAGCCTAACACTGAGCCTCATCCTACTGTCCCTGTGCAGGGCTTCAGTAAAAAAAAAAAAAATCATTTCCCCTGCTTTCTTGCAGTCAATCACAGTTTCCCTTATAGTTTCCCTTATAGTAATTTCGATGCAGGGAATTCGTTGAACAAAGTACTCTCTGTGGTAACCATAGGGCGTTCTTTACTGTGTTCTTAACCTACCTGCTTTACTGAGGGATGTACACGCTGCTCTTCGGGTGCAAACAACTTTAGAGACGTAAGGGTAAGACCGTCCATGTTGCTATGCAATTGGGACCTAGTTTTTGTAACAGTAAAGGTACATTAGTTTTTCAAATATGCCATTGTGTGATGTTCTAGTCACTGGGGCACATGTTTTCTAAAGCTGGTTCTGTGTACTGTTAATGCTGCAGGCACTCGTTCTGGGCTCTCCCAGTCCTTTCTTGTTATACTAGCCATAACTCCAACTCAAATGTTATAGTGCTGTGCTACAATAATCAGCTCCTTTGCCCTGCCTTCTTCCTCAAAAGCTCCACTTCCCTTATGGGATTTTTCAGAGTCGCACTGCTTTAACAAAGTTCTTTCTCTTGTCAAAGTGCCACAGTTTGCCCTCTATTTCTAACAAACCCATTTTACTGAGGAATACACTCACCGCTCTCCTGGTGCAGCAACTTCAGAGTCTCAAGACAAAAATCGTCCACCTTGCTGTAAACAGGACAAGTTTTCCCCTCAGTAGAAGCACACTACATTTTGCAAATGCGCCACCTTGTGATGGTTTAGTCAATGGTGCCTGTGGTTTCTACAGAGGTCACTGTGCTGCTAAAGTTAGAGGCAAGCATCCTCTCCCCTCACGTTTCTTTCTTATTCTTGCCCCAACCATAACGCCACCCTAACCCTAACATCGTTATGCACTGCACCAATATTCTGTTATATCACTCATGTGCTGTGCTTTCTTGGGAATAACGACCATACCTTTGGGTACTTCTGCAGGAGGTGCACTGTTACAATGAAGTTCTTGATGTTGTATGAAAGTGTTTGCAGTCTGTTTCTTAAGAACTCAGTAAAACTAGCAATGTATGCTCTGTCTCCTGATGCAAGCAACTTCAGAGATGTCTGGGTAATTCTTTCCTAACTATTGTAAACAGGATTGAGTTTGCACTATAGTACAAGTACATTGGTTTTTTCAAATACACCACTGGGAGATGTTTTAGTCACCTGGGTGTGGGTTTCCTGAAGATGGTACCTTGTACTGCTGAAGTTACAGATACTTACGCTCTTCTCTCCTGTCCCTTTCTTGTTCTAACCTTAACGCTATTCTCACCTTAGCCCTAATGTCCTTATGAAGTGCAGCACTAGCAAATGACTTATGTTCTGTGTTCCTGTAAATAATCTCCCCTCCTCTTCGAGCATTAGAACAGAGTTCCAGCTGTTGTATAAGTCTTACAGTTTTTTCTCTGTTTTTAAAACTCATGGTCCTTGGAAATACATGACCTACTCTTTTGAGGCAAGCACCTTCAAAGATGTATGAGCAAATCTTTACAAAGTGATGTATGCTGGATTTACTTTTCCCTATAGTAGAAGGACATTCATTTTTGCAAATATGCCGCTGTGTGATGCTTCAGTCACTTGGGTGTTTGTTTTCTAAAGATCTACTGTCATGTTACAGACACCATGCATTGCATTCCTGTGTGAACCTTAATCCCAACCCTTCTGTCCGTGTGCAGTGCTACAATAAGAAAATCATTTGCTCTGCTTTCTTGTGCTCAATCACAACTTCCCTTACAGTAATTTCAGGGCAGTAAGTTCAGTGTGCATAATTTTGCATTACTGTAGCTGAATATTTAAAAGTTAAGAAAAGATGGTGCTTAACCCATTACTCAATTTGTAAAAGCACTATGTTTTAAACTAGTAACTCGCAAACCCTAATCCACATATTTTCAGTTTTTCCAAGGGCCCCACAGCCCTAGGTGTTAGATTGTATAATTTAAATATTTATATTTGCTTAAAATGTTTACTTAAATTATCATTTAGCATACATCAATAAAGTTTCTAAGGTATTTAATGGATGCGAATCCTTAAATCTGCCCTAAGTCAGAAGACTTGCAGTGAATTGATATTTTTCAGATTAAAAGTGATACAAGGATGAGAATGAGCGAAGTCAGTGAATGACATCTTTGCTTGCCTTTGAAACAGCACATAAACACCACACACACAGACAAAACCTAAGAAGTTGTGTCAGGGAGGGAGGAGGTTGATGCATTTCACTCTATCGCCACCTAGTGGGAATTTATAAGAATACACTTATTTATTTATTTATT
>NW_026067930.1:20928607-20943654 GCF_014885135.2 Alexandromys fortis | reverse complement strand
TGTCTCCTTTCATCACCTGATGAAGGTTAATATTCAGGAGGATGCCTATATGTTTTTCTTTGGGTTCTCCTTCTTATTTAGCTTCTCTAAGAACCCGAATTATAGGCTCAATGTCCTTTATTTATGGCTAGAAATCAAATATGAGTGAGTACATCCCATGTTCCTCTTTTTAAAAAAAGTTCCTCTTTTTTTAAAAAAGTTTGCAAAGACTGAAATGTCAAGTGAAACAGGACTCACCCAAAAGTCTGCTCAGTATATTTTATACTTCTAATACAACACCATTGTAGCTAGAGACAGGGAAGCCATTATTCACAGTTGGAGGGAGTGTAAACTGATGAAGCCAGTTTGGGGGTGTCTCAAAAAGAAATAGAACTTTTATAAGACCCAGCTGTTGCACTCCTGGGCATGTGTCTAAGGGATTCTACATCCTGACATGGAGATACTTGCACATCCACGTTTATATCTGCTCTGTTCACAACGGCAGAGAAATGGAACCAGCTTCGAGTTTGTCCAACAATACATTAAAGGTTCGCTAGGGTAAATCTCAGAGCTCTGGCATTGAAGGATGTATACTTGACAGTATACATGTGTGCACATCTGTGTTTATTTCACTACTATTCCAACAGCAGTCCTGGTGGTGCCAAGTGTTAGGGAAACAATGCAGCTGTTATCCTCACCCTGAGAAGGTCCCTTCCCTAGTGGAACTTCAGACAAGTAAGGCTGGATTACAGACTACACTGTAGGGAGGAATTTAAGGAGGAGTCACCGTGAAACAAAACCAGTGCATTGTTTAAGATGAGAAAGACATGTGGTTAGAAAAATTACAGAGTGCAGACAAGAAATGTGTGAAGAATTCTCGGGAGGCAATCGGGCATATGTGCATGCAGAAACACACACACACACACTCACACACACACACTCATGCACACATACACACTGTGGCATGCAAACAGCCACACACATGTCACCCACATACACACAAATAACCATAATTAACAAATAGTAAATAAATTCAGTTCAAAAGGTTTTTTTAAAAAACTTTTTCTAAAGCAGATGGGCAAGGACTTGAGGCATGGCAGGGTTGCCCCAAGACCTGAAAACTGGGGAGGCACTCCTAGGGTTCCCAGCTTTATTCAGTTAGAGTGGAAGATGTCTTTAAAGACACACAGCTAGTCAGCAGTGTAGCAGAAGGAGGCTAGCAAGTTTGCTCTGTCCTCATCACGACTACTTCCTGCCATATGTGTAACAGCCATGGAGCCCATGAAATGAGATTGCTCCTTTGTTTTGTCATTTTTTTGTTTTCTTTGTTTTTTTTTTTCCTGTGCATCCTCATGATCTTGGACAAATGCTGTCATGCCTGGGATGATTTGAATTTCACAGGAGCGGCATTTTCCTCTTGTAAATTCACAGGACATGCTCTTGGATTTCCAAACAAAATTTTCTGCTTTCTTGGATACTGTAGAAAGCAGGACAAACTCAATGTTTTGTATGAATATGCCTGATGTGCTGTAACGTTGGTGGCTTTTAGTACAACTATCCTCCAATGTCATCTGTGGGACTGGTGAAGACTTTTACCCATTCTGTAGACTGCCATTTTGTCTTATTAACAGTGTCCTTTGCCTTTTCAGTTTCTGGAGGTTCCACCTATTTGTTGCTGATCTCAGAGTCTGTGCTACTGGTGTTATACTCAGGAAGTAGTGTCCTTCGCCAATGCATTCAAGAATACTATGCACTTTCTCTTCTATCACATTCAGTGTAACTGGACTTATGTTGAGGTCTTTGATCGACTTGGAGTTGAGTTTTGTGCAGGAAAATAGATATGTGTCTGTTTGCATTCTTCTACATGCTGACATCCAGTTATGCCAGCACCATTTTTTGAAGATGCTTTCTTTTTTTCCCCCCATTGTATATTTTTTTTTACCTCTTTGTCAAAAATCAGTTGTTTATCAGTGTGTGGATTTATGTCAGGGTCTTTTATTTGATCCCATTGTTCCATGTGTCAGTTTTTATGCCAATACCAAATTGTTTTTTTACTATAGTTCTATAGTAGAGCATGAATTCAGGGATGGTTAATACATCCAGCAGTTCCTTTATTGTGCAGGAATGTTTTAGCTCTCCAGGTTTTTTGTTTTTCCATATGAAGTTGAATATTGTTCTTTTGAAGTCAGTGAATAATTGTGTTGAGAATTTGATGAGGATTGCATTGAATCTGTAGATTGCTTTTGGTAAGATTGTCATTTTTGCTATGTTAATCCTACCATTCCATGAGCATGGGAGATCTTTCCATTTTCTAATATCTTTCCCAATTTCTTTCTTCAAAGATTTAAAGTTCTTATAGGTCTTTCACTTGTTTGATTTGGCTTAAACCAAGATATTTTATATTGTTTTTGGGTATCATAAAGGATATTGTTTCTCTCATTTCTTTCTCAGTCCATTTATCATTTGTATATAGGAGGGCTACTGATTCTTTTGTGAATTTTATACCCAGCCACATTATTGAAGATGTTTATCAACTATAGGAGTTCCCTGGTAAATTTTTTGGGGTCACTGTGTATACTATCATATCATCTGCAAATAGTGAAAGTTTAACTTCATCCTTTCCAATTTGTTTCCCCTTGATCATCATCATCTTCTTCTTCTTCTTCTTCTTCTTCTTCTTCTTCTTCTTCTTCTTCTTCTTCTTCTTCTTCTTCTTCTTCTTCTTCTTCCTCCTCCTCCTCCTCCTCCTCCTCCTCCTCCTCCTCCTCCTCCTCCTCCTCCTCCTCCTCCTCCTTCTTCTTCTTCTTCTCTTTGTTTGTTTTCTAAGACAGGGTTTTTCTGTTTAGCTTTGGAGCCTGTCCTGGAGCTAGCTCTTGTAGACCAGGCTGGCCTCACATTCACAGAGATCCACCTGCCTTTGCCTCCCAAGTGCTGGGATTAAAGGTGTGCACTACCACTGCCCAGCTCCCCCCTTTATCTTCTTTTGTTGCCTTATTACTCTATCTAGAACCTCAAGTATTATATTGAATGGATATGGAGAGTGTAGACAGCCTTGTCTTGTCCCTGATTTCAGTGGAATTGCTTTAAGTTTTTCTCCATTTAATTTGATGCTGGAAGTTGGCTTGCTCTATATTGCCTTTGTTATGTATAGTTATGTTCTTTGTTTCCCTGTTCTTTCTAAAACCTTAATCATGAAGGGGTTTTGGATTTTGTCAAAGGCATCTAACGTGATGATAATGCAGCTTTTTCTTTCAGTTTGTTTTATATGGTGGATTACATTAACAGATTTTCATATGTTGAACTATCCCTGCATCTCTAAGATGAAACCTATTTGATCATTATGGATGGTCTTTTGATGTGCTCTTGGATTCTGTTTGTCAATATTTTATTGTGTATTTTTGCATGAATGTTCATGAGGAAGACTGGTCTGTAATTCTCTTTCTTTGTTACATGTTTGTTTGGCTTGGGTATCAGGGTAACTAAGGCCTCATAAAAAGAATTTGGCCATGTTCCTTTTGTTTCTATTGTATGAAACAAATTGAGAAGTATTAGTTTTAGCTCTTATTTGAAATTCTGATAGAATTCTATACTGAAACCATCATCTGTCCCTGGGCTTTTGAGGAGGGCTTTTAATGACTGTTTCTATGTCCTCAGGAATCATAGGTCTATTTAAATTACTTATCTGGCCTTGATTTAATTTTGGGGAGAGTTACCTATCAAGAAAGTTGTCCATTTCTTTCAGATTTTCCAATTTTGTCAAGTACAGATTTTTAAAATATGGCCTAATGATCCTCTGTATTTCCTCAGAGTCTGTTGTTATGTCCCCTTTTTGTTTCTGATTTTGCTAATTTGAATGTTCTCTCTCTGCCTTTTGGTTAGTTTGAATATAGGTTTGTTTATCTTGTTGATTTTCTCAAAGAACCAACTCTTTGTTTCATTGATTCTTTGTATTGTTCTTTTTGTTTCAAAATTATTGATTTTTGCCCTTAGTTTGATTATTTCCTGCAATGTACTCATTCCAGATGAGTTTCCTTCTTTTTGTTCTAGAACTTTCAGGCGTGCTGTTAAGTCACTAGTGTGAGGTTTCTCCAAATTCTTTTCATAGGTATTTAGTGCTACAAACTTTCCTCTTTGCACTTCTTCTTTCATAGTGTTCCATAAGTTGTGAATTCATTTTCATTGAATTTTAGGAAGTCTTTAATTTTTTTTATTTCTTCCTTGACCCAGTGGTGGTTCAATGGAGAGTTGTTCAGTTTCCATGAGTTTGCAGGCTTTCTGTAGTTTATGTTGTTGAATTATAACTTTAATATGTGGTCTGATAAGATACAAAGGTTTATTCTATTTTTTTATATCTGTTGAGATTTGGTTTATGAGCAAGAATATGGTCAATTTTAGAGAAAGCTCCATGAGAAGCTTATATACCACTGAGAAGAAGGTATATTCTTTTGCATGTGGGTGAAATGTTCTGTAGATGTTTATTAAGTCAATTTAAGTCATAACATGTAAGTTCCTTCATTTCTCTGTTAAGTTTCTTCTGGCAGATCAGTCCATAGGTGGGAGTGGAATAGTGAAGTTTCCAACTATTAATGTGTGGGGTTTGATGTGTGATTTAAACTTTAGTAATGTGTCTTTTACAGATATGTGTGCCCTTGTATTTGGTGCAGAGATGTTCCGAATTGAGCCTTCCTTTTGATGGATTTTTCCTTTGATGAATATGAAATGTCCTTCTCCATATCTTTCTATTAATTTTAGTTTGAACTCTATTTTATTAGATATTAGGATAGCTACACTGGCTTGCTTCTTAGGACCATCTGATTGGAAAATCTTTTTCCAACAATTTATTCTGAGCTAATGTCTGTCTTTGAAGTTGAGGTGAGTTTCATATCCATTCTATTAGCCTGTGTTTTTTCATTGGCAATTGATATTTACAGATGTTGTTGATAGGTGATTCTTAATTCCTGTTATTTCTTGGTTTTGGTGGTGTTGCTGCTGTGTGTGTGTCTCCCCCCCCCCCCTTTTTTGGCTTTACTGCTGTGAAATTATCTATTGCTTGTGTTTTTGTGGATGTAGCTGAGTTCCTTGGGTTGGAAGTTTCCTTCTAGTACTTTCTGTATGTAGTGCTGAATTTGTAGATAGATATTGTTCAAAGTTTTGCTGTGTATAGTACTCTGGGATTACAGGAGCGTGCTCACCATGGGGAGGATGTTCAGTTGGGTAGGGTTGGGCAGCAGAGTGGGTCTTGGAGGGACAGAATCCAGTGAGTGGCAGGGGTAGAGGTGCAGCCTGGAGGCAGGTCTCTCACCTGCTTGCAGGCTGCTGGGGATTGCATCAGAGCAGTGGAGTTCCACTAGAGGTGGGGGCAGGGCCCAGCTGCCTTGCTGGTTGCCGGAGGGGAGGGGGAGAGGCATGGGATGTGACCTGGAATTTAGTCAGGGTCTAGATTTTAGGGCAGCTAACCAAAAAGTTTATCTCTTTATGCAGGTCAGTAGTTTGACCATTGACGATATGAGAAAAATCTGACATATTCAAATCACACATGGCAGGAAATTGTTGACAATCAAGATTATACTTGAGCCGCAAATAATCTATAGTAATTCTATTTCGTAAAACTGTGGTTCCTAACTCACCCATCTCTTGATTAATTTCTGCTAAGATTTTTACTGTCATATTAGTAGTTTTACTAATCATACAGGCCTCTCTTTGTTCGAGGAATCATTCCTGAAACTGACAATAAAAATCCCTAAAAACAATTCTCAGCATGGTACAACATTATACTCTCTCCTATTATGTGAGTGGTTTTTATTCTCAATCTCAGCAAGAGGCCTGGCCTTTGCCACGTGTGTGGATCAGGCTTTGGGCACAGCTGAGACTTCAACAAATGCCCGAAAAGCAAATGGGTCACCCCAAAACCCTACCTGCATGCAGTTTAAAAGGGGAACTCACCAAGTGAAGCCGAACTTGCCTGGTGAAGTACACGCACTGAAAAGGCATTTTCCAGCATGGCCCTGGGCCCTGCGCTCTGGGGCCTGAGCCCGCAGAAAAAACTGAACCCCCTCAGTGGGACCTCCATGTTTGGAAAAAATCCTTAGACAAGCCACTCCGCCGGCATGCAAAAATTCAATTAAAACAGATTAAACCGAATTAAAATGCTCATGTTTTATTAAGAGCAGCGCTCTCTGGTGGCCTAGAGCATGGCAGGGGAGACAAAAAACCGCGGAGCACTTAAAAACCCCCGGAACCATTCGTTCCTCCTCTGGGAGTCCACATAAATGCCCTGTGGGAGTGGTCCTGACCCTCCCCCCGGGGCATGATGGGATTTGGAGTCTAGAGCAATGCAACTCCCAGGCCATGGGGCTGGGATGGATGCTGGGGGCTAGGGTGACGCTCCCAACTTAACAATACCCACAGCCAAACATGCAGAAGGAGAGTATAAGTTGAACTTCTCCTTCAAATCTCTCCCCTCAGAGCTCAGGGAATTCTACAGAATAGCAGGGCAAAATTTTGTAAGAGCCAGAGGGGTGGAGGATACCAAGAGAGCGAAGCCCTCTAAATCAACTAATCGAGGCACAAGAGCTCACAGAGACGAAAAGCATCAAGTGCAGGGCCTACACGGCTCTACATCAGGTCTTCTGTGTATATATTATACCTGTTAGCTTAGCATTTTTATTAGACTCCTGTGGGTTCCCTAGCAATCCCCTCTGTATGTCCCCCAGTGGCTTCAGTGTACAGAGAAGTTGGGGAGCAGGGTCTCAGCAGGGTGGTGGTGAGTATGCCACGCATAAACAACCCTGGAGACTGTGTCATAGGACATCTCATTTATTGAAAGAACAGGACCAGCTTATATAGCTTGAATCAGGGGCCTGGGGAGGACAAATGAGCAAGGGAGGAAATGCACCTAATTTGCATATGCAGACCTGATTCAAGTCAAGCAACCATTAATGACCAGTTCAAACACCAAAGCAGGCAGGAGGAAGCGCTGCCGCAGAGGTAGGGATTTTCCGAGCATTAGATTAGCAGACTACCAGTTCCATGATTTTTGAGGAGCCAGTTCTCTGGCGAGGAAAGGGAAGTTTAACTGACTCTAACATGATGTGGTCTTTGTTTCTATGGAGTTGAGTGGGTCCAGGCCTGATTTGGGTAGGGAGCGGCCCCACTCCTCCTGTGCCCTCTGAGAGGTGTCTAGGGTATGGGCAATGTTCTACTATCCCTCCTCGTGCTTTAGAATGGGACCATGTCGTCAAACGAGTCAGTAAAGTCTGTGCGAATAGTTTGAGAGTGTACCAAAACTTGGTTGGCTGTGACTTTGGCTATATTAGTAACTTGCTTTTTGAGAAACTGTATAAGTCATGGGGCAACAAGAATGGCTCCGATAGGTACAATGAGGTCTATCAAGGTCAAGAGCCAGGCAATGATGGGTTGGGGTAGCAGGGGGCAGGGTCATTGGAGGCATAGTGGAACTCCAAATTGTTGCAGAATTCACGAGGATGTTACTATTTTGTTCAACCAATCTAGATTAGTTTACATAGAATCAATGTTCATTTACATAAAGTATCATATAAGTTCCCGCCCCTTCCTCCCCCAGCGCCCCCCTACCACTGTGAAGAAGTTTAGAGCCCTTCAGTTTCATCATCATACCAGGGTTGTCTAAGATTAGCTGCAAAAGTACATATGGAGGCTGTCTGGTTATAAATAAAAAGGACTGTGAGAAGAATTTATACAGTTAGTAGTACTCCATTGTTTTAAGAGCAGCCCAGCTCCTGAGCTTCTTATTTCAGGGTAGAGGGCGCAGTATGCAAGTCATCCTCTGGAACAGGGAGGTACTGAGGGATGCTTGGAGAACCTGGTGGCCAGGTCCAGCTTTGACATGTTTACTAGGCCCCTTAGCCTTTTGTCCTGGGTTTGAAATTTAACAGCCCAGTCCTTTTGCTGGTGATAAGTGAAAGATAAAGGACAATGAAATTATCTATGACTTCTTCCCGTTGACACTCGGACATCGTAGTTTGGGGACCCAAAAACCTGGAATGTTAACTAGGTCCGGGAAGAACAGTTGTTTTACTTGTTGTCCAGGCTCTGTAGGAACTTCTAGGCTAGGTGGGTGCAGGCCACAGTTGGAGCAATTTGTAGTCTTTAATTGTTTGGATAACTGTGGAACACAAATATAGTAGGGGTAGAACACAAAGCTAAGAAATCTTAGTGGAATTTTTTTTTCTTAGATGTGCATTTGAAATCTCCAAGTCGACCATCTCGGTAGCTGGGTGAGGGGAGTCACAAGAACAGGAAAGGAGAAGAGTTCCCACCCCCAGGAATGGGCAGGTAGGGAAACAGGCTGTTGACTGGTAATATTTATCTGGACTCCCTTTGACCTGTGAGTGGATCCAAGCCCGTTCCCTGACGCTTACCGGAAGCTTGCTTAAGTTTAAAAAGACAGGCAGAAGTTCCAGAAATGTTAGCCCTGTCACTGAAATACACACTGCAGAAAAGCCAGTTAATTGCTGTCTGTAAAACAGCTGAAGCAGACTCAGGCCGTCCAGGCCTAGCAAAAGCTTTAACTTTGAGTTAAAATGAACATCTTTTTCTCTGTCCTGAGGGCCAGATATAGATTGGACAGACATGACTCTAGCCCAGAAGTCTATAATTGGAAGATAACCAAAGGTAATTTAAAATCTTAAGCTTGTGTCTGAATGGTAACGGTGCTTTACCACAGTTAGGTTAACAACTTCTTCAGACTCCACTGATCAATGCTAAAGCACTGAAGTCTTAGGGTAGCAATAGCATAGCAAAAGAAAGAAATCTGACACCTTTCTCATAGACTTAAACCTTCAAGTTGAAAACATTTACCTCAAAACACCTTCTCAGACCCTCATACGCCAAGCCTTTGTGTCTTCATACCAGTATAACTTGAATTTGCACATTTTAGAACACCTCCTTAAACCCTAAAACATTTCTCACCACTTAAGCTTTCCTATTCTCGGACCTTAAATAAACTTTACACCTTTTAATGTTTATTCAATCTTGCATAGTCACTGCAAAGTGAGTTCCTTTAAATAAATAGTAAAAAGTTTCATTGAAACCAGGCAGCAGCGGGCACGCCTTTAATCCCAGCACTCAAGAGGCAGAGGCAGGCAGATCTCTGTGAGTTCGAAGCCAGCCTGGTCTATAGAGTGAGTTCCAGGATAAGTTCCAAAGTTTCACAGAGAAATTCTGTCTAGAAAAGTCATATTAAAAAAAAGTTTTATTAAAATTTGATTTTTTAATTTATCACCTTTTTTTGGAGTCTGGTAATAAAATAATAAACTCTGTCTAGCTCTATGGAGTGAAATACAATTAATAAAAAAAAAAACTCAGAGAAATTGGGGTTCAACCTGAAGACCAGAAAAGCAAAGCAGCTAGTCACTGGCTCTTCCCTCGACCTCAGTCTGAAAATGGTGACCTTGCATCTAGGAAACCTCAGAATGAGACTGTGACTGAGAGCTGCCTCCTCTCAATTTATAATCCTCTCTAGTTTTCGAATTAAAGGCACACACCCCTGGGATTAAAGGCATGCACTGCCCAGTTTCTTTTTTGTTTGTTCATTTGTTTGATTTTTGTTTTTTTTTTAATTGAGCTACATACTTTTCTCCACTCCCCTTTCTTCCTCCCCGCTCCCCTTCTACCCTCTCTCATGATCCCCACGCTTCCAATTTACTCAGGAGATCTTGTCGTCTTTTTCTACTTACCATGTAAATTAGATCCATGTGTGTCTCTCTTAGGGCCCTCTTTGTCATCTAGGTTCTCTGGGATTGTGAAGAACTGTAAACTAGTTTTTCTTTGCTTTATGTCTAAAAGCCACTTATGAGTGAGTACATATTATATTTATCTTTCTGGGTCTGGGTTACCTCACTCAATATGATGCTTTCTAGATCCATCCATTTACCTGCAAATTTTAAGATGTCATTATTTTTTTCTGCTGTGTAGTACTCCATTGTGCAAATGTAGCACATTTTCTTTATCCATTTTTTGATCGAGGGGCATCTAAGTTGTTTCCAGGTTCTGGTTGTGACAAATAATGCTGCTATGAACATAGTTAAACACAGACCTTGTGATATGCTTGAGCATTCTTTGGGTACATAGCCAAAAGTGTTATTGCTGGATTTTGAGAATTTTTTTAATTTTTGAGAAATTGCCATACTGATACCCATAGGGGCTGTACAAGTTTTCACTCCCACCAGCAATGGCAGAGTGTTCCATTTGCCCCACATCCTCTCCAGCATAAGTTGTCATCAGTGTTTTTGATCTTGGTCATTACGCATGTAAAATGGAATCTCAGAGCTGTTTTGATTGCATTTCGCTGATGACTAAGGATGTTGAACATTTTGTTAAGTGTCTTTTAGCCATTTTAGATTCATCTGTTGAGAGTTCTCTGTTTAGGTCTCTACCCCATTTTTATTGAATTATTTGTTCTTTTGATGATCAATTTCTTGAGTCAAAAGATATATTGCTTTGCAGAATAGGTTTGATTTGTTTCCACAGGAAATGAGGGGCTATGGATTCATTCTTGGTTGAGAAAAATTAGGTTTGATCAGGGAAGACCCTATGAAAAATCTCCAGTAAGAGCAGATGACCCAGATGATCCAACATTTGAGAGCACTTCTGATGCAGTTTCTTCTTAGTTCCACATCCAGAACAGCTTCAAGACTGCTGGCTGAGATAATCTAGCCTCACACAATACTCCAGTCAGGACTTTACTATAATCCTAAATTTTCTTTAGGTTCTCATAACATAATCAGCACCCCCAATCAGCAGGAAGTAGCCTAGAAAATTATGCCCACATTCCCAAAAAAATGGATTATGGATGTTTGTCTTTGTTTAGAATGGTTGGTTACAAGTCGTTATGGATAATGGTCAGGAAAAAAGTTAAACAAAGGAGATTAGACTCAGAGCTCTTGTTTTGAAGAGAAAAAAAAGGAAGTGTTGTGGGATAATGGCCTTGTATCCTGTAGAGATTTGTCACTTGTATTGGTTTAATAAAACGTTGATTGGTCAGTAGCCTGGCAAGAAATATAGGCAAGGTTGCCAGACTAGGAGTGTCGCGTCCACCCTTGTCCCGCAAGGAAAAAAACGCAACACCCGGAGCTCTTCTTGCAGCAGTTTATTCCAGGACTTTATTCACTTTCTCTCTCTCTTTCCTCTCTCTCTAGGCAAACCTCTCCCAGCCCTTAAGTAGGCATGGGCTGCCAACCCCGAACTGCCAGGTGGGCACTGCCCATAGGTTCACGCATATGCAGGCAGCTGATAATCATTGCGTGATCATAGCATAGGTCAGGCCTTAGCCATCTCAGGAGTTGATTATACATCTCCATCAGGTGTGACACCATGCAGCTCGCTACAGTTCCCCCTTTTGTTTTGTAAAGCATCAGGTAAGAGTAGAGGTCTGATCTCTGTTAAAATGGAACAAGTGCTAGTGTCTGTCCAGGTGTCATCCATGCAGAGAACACTAGACCTGTCCGGTGCCTTTTTACAGAGGTGGAAGTTAAGACACCAACCCACATGCAATCAGACTTGCTCTTACATCTCTAGCCAAACTTGGGGAGACTGTCCTGTTTCAATAGCCGTGAAGGCCTGAATGATCATAACTGCACTGCGATGTTGTGAAACCCTTATGTGACAAATGCACCACAGGCATACCAGGGAGGCAAGCACCATTAAGCCTGTTAGGGCTCCTACTCCCGCCCACTCCTTCAGATGATCCATGGAGTGATCCAGGAAGATGGTTCTTCTGCCAGGCTGGTATCCATGCATGTGGAATCTGCAGTCACCATCGTCACTCGCAGCTTTTCCAGTTGTTCAAATTCACCAGACCAATTAAGACAGCTAGACAATTCTTTAAATTTTTCATATCACACACAGCCCCAGATACTTCCATTCACAGCCAAGCTGAGCCAATTGCCAGAGCCGCGGCTGTGCTTGCGGCAGCAGCAAGGGCAGTCAGAACTGGTAGCAGAGGGGCCAGCACAGAGGAGAGGAAGGGGAGACAATCTTGCTTTCCCTTCCCTGGCTTTCCTCTGCCTGCTCCTGTCATTAGGAGTGGCTTTGCCATGACCCCAGCTGCCATACCCCCGTGGCACATTCATTCTTGTCCGCTAAGTGTATGGAAGACACCTCCCTCGTGCACCTCTTTGGCTTCCCTAGCAGCCCAGCTGATCCTTCTTCTGCTCTAAAATAGCCCCGCTTAAACCGTGTTTTAGGGAATTTGGGCGTTGTCAATCTCTCTGGCTACTTCCTGCTGAGCGGGACGTTGCATTCTGACGGTTTTTACTAAGACCTACTGCCATTTTCTAGTTGAGCTCGGACTCAGGACTCAGGTCATAGCCCCAGGAGAGGTGGAGGCGTGGCAGCATGGAGCTCTGGCCCGACTTGGTCTGGCTGGTTGCCCCAGGCTGGGACAGAGGTTCAGGCCAACAGATCCTATGGCGTGCTGCGCTTCTATGCCCTGAGGCAGGTCTCGGTGTCTGCATCTTAGTAGACCCTCAGTGCTGCTTGGAGCCGCCTAGAGCTCCTTGGTCTTGGAGCCGCAGCTGCTCACACTCCACTGCAAACTCTGGAGGCCTCAGTAATTCAAACCACATGAATATAACTCTCTTCCTTAGCATACCTTGTTCGGTGGCAAAATTCAGCTCTCTACCAAGCCTGTCCCAGGATGACACATTAAGATTGCCAGAGACAGCAAACCAAAAAGCAATTGTGTCCCATTCAGTCAAAAATCTCGTTAAGAGCCAGAAAAATCAGGTGTGATGTTGAAGCGCCCATTCTAAACTTCTATTCTTCCTTTTATTTTCATTTTAAACCGTCCACTATTGTCGTGGCTATACTTTTACTTTTATCCATCTGCTATAGTCGCGGCCCTATTACCCCCACTCTCTTTTCTTCTACCAGTGAGAGCAGGAAAACCTGCTTTTTGTTGCAGATTCCCAATCTTTACCTTGAGGATTATTTGGTGCACCCCCTGACTGCAGCAAGTTCTGGGCTCCATGGAGAGAGGTTTGGAGTTTCCCCATATGAGGCCACCAATTGTCGCGCCCCACCTCGTCCAGCAAGGAAAAACGCAACACCCGGAGCTCTTCTTGCAGCAGTTTATTCCAGGACTTTATTCACTTTCTCTCTCTCTTCCCCTCTCTCCTCTTCCTCTCTCTTCTTTCCTCTCTCTCCAGGCAAACCTCTCCCAGCCCTTAAGTAGGCATGGGCTGCCAACCCCGAACTGCCAGGTGGGCACTGCCCATAGGTTCACNAAGTAGGCATGGGCTGCCAACCCCGAACTGCCAGGTGGGCACTGCCCATAGGTTCACGCATATGCAGGCAGCTGATAATCATTGTGTGATCATAGCTTAGGTCAGGCCTTAGCCATCTCAGGAGTTGATTATACATCTCCATCAGGTGTGAGAAGAGGAAAGGCTCAATCTGTAGTTACCACCCAGAAACAGAAGAGGCAAGATGAGAATGCCTCACTATAAAAGGACTAACACAAGCAAGAATTCTGGGTTAATTTAAGCTATAAGAGCTAGTTACTAATAATCCTGAGCAAATAGGCCAAACAGTTCATAATGAATATAAGCCTCTGTGTGTTTTATTAG
Organism: Alexandromys fortis; assembly: GCF_014885135.2. Lineage (NCBI taxonomy): Eukaryota > Metazoa > Chordata > Mammalia > Rodentia > Cricetidae > Alexandromys > Alexandromys fortis. The sequence goes on along the minus strand of NW_026067930.1, from coordinate 20,930,068 downwards.
GATTGAATGGCTGTGGCAAATAGAAACTTCTATTTACATATTATATTTTATATATTAAAAGGGTTGACAAAGCAGCTGAAGTCTTGGGAGAAAGGAGTTGGGTGATTGTTTTTAAAGTAACCTACTTATCAAGATTGCATATTAATAAATATATTATAATAATTTTTTNAGCTAGTGCTCTTAACCACTGAGCCATCTCTCCGGCCCCATAATAAAATATTTTTAAGCTTAAAATGTTCTTTAGCCTTATAATGAGAATGAGTGGGTCTCTGATAGTTAATTGAGTACTTTCTCTGAATTTGTGAATATTTATGGACCAGACATTGTTGATATATTTATTGCCTGTAAATATTACATATATTTACTATACTTATTGTATATAGTTTTTCTTATGTTAGTTATAATCTTATGTTTTATTTTATACAAAAGGGGGGAATATGATGATATTTTGCTTGTGATTTAATGAACAAAACTTGCCTGAGGATCAGAGTGCAGAACTAAGCTACTAGTTAGCCATAGAGGCCAGGCAGTGGTGGCACACACTTTTAATCCCAGCACTTGAGAGGCAAAGGCAGATGGATCTCTGTGAGTTCAAAGTCACCTGGGCTACACTAGATTGATTCAGCCTCAAAGAGGCTGCTCTGCTTCTTTGATCCTTCGGCTTTCACACCCTAATATCTGACTCTGGGTTTTTATTATTAAGACCAATTAGAATTCATGCTACACCACTGGATGCCTTCCCTGACTACAAGAGATGGCCAATTGATATTCCAAATCCCCATTACTAGAAATCCTCATTAGGATCACCTTGATAGATTCCAGGAAGTTTCTACTGTACTAGGATTCCACAACCCCCCAAATTCCAACCACCCCTCCCCATAGTTACTACCTTCACCTTATCTCCCTCCAACCTGAGCCCAAGGTCCTGTATCTCTCTGCATCTCCCTCTAGATGCCTAATCCTTACCTAAGCTCTCTGTGTTTGCATTTTTTAGCTTGGTTATCGTTTACTGAGTAGCTAATATCCACCCATAAGTGAATATGTCTTTCTGAGTCTGAGATACCTCACTCAGGATGAGTTTTCTAGTTCCGTTCATTTGCCTGCACATTTTATGATGTCATTTTTAACAGCTGAGTAATACTCCCTTGTGTAAATGCATCACATTTTATTTATCATTTTCTGTTGGGGACATCTAGGTTGTGTATTATGAATAAAGAAAGCTGCTATGAACAGCACGTGCTGAGCAAGTGTCCTTGTGGAAGGATGAAATATGTCCTTTGGGTATGTGCCCAAGAGTGGTATGACTGGATCTTGCAGTAGAATGATTCCCAGCTTTCTGAGGAATTGTCATATCGAGTTTTTTTTTAATTTTTTAAAATTTTTTTATTGAGAAAAGGAAAAAAAAGTTTCCGCCTCCTCCCAGTCTCCCATTTCCCTCCCCCTCCTCCCACCCTTCTCCCC
>NW_026067930.1:20839570-20926395 GCF_014885135.2 Alexandromys fortis | reverse complement strand
CCTTTTACCAATTTTTAACTTGTATTAATTCAGGTTTTTTTGATATCTAGTTTCTCGACTTCTTTATATATTTTGAATATTAGTCCTCTCTCAGAAGTGGAATTAATTAAAAGTCTTTTCCCATACTGTAGGTGTCCTTTGCCTTACAGAATCTTTTCAGTTCCTGAGGTCCAATCTGTTAATTGTTGATCTTAGTGTCTGCACTATCAGTGTTCTGGTCAGAAAGTTGTCTCCTGTGTCAATGTATTCAAGACTATTTCATACTTTCTCTTTTATCGGGTTCGGTATATCTGGTTTTATGCTAAGGTCTTCGATCTATTTGCACTTGAGTTTTGTGCTGGATGTTGACTATGGATTTATTTGCATTCTTCTACATGCCAGCATGCAGTTTGACTAGCACCATTTGTTGAACATACTGTCTTTTTAGCCAGTGTGTGTTTCTGGCATATTTATCAAAAATCAGGTGTCCATAGGTGTGTAGATTTCTGTCTGGAGCTTCAGTTTGATTCCATTGATCAATACATCTATTGTTATGGCAATGCTATGTGGTTTTTATTACTATACCTCTGTAGTACAACTTGAAATTAGGAATGGTGGGACCTTCAGCGGTTCTTTTATTATGCATCCTTGTTTTAGATATCCTAGGTTTTTTCATTTTTCCATATGAAGCTGAAAACTCTCCTTTCAAGATCTGTAAAGAACTGTGTTGGAATTTTGATGGGGATTGTGTTGAATCTATAGATTGCTTTTGGTAGGATGGCCATTTTTACTATGGTAATGCTACCAATTCATTTCCGTCTTCTAATATTTTCTTCAATTTCTTTCTTCAAAGACTTGAAGATTTATCATACAAATCATTCACTTCTTGAGTTAGATCTACCCCAAGATATCCTATATTATTTGAGGCTATATTGTCAAAGTCTTGTTTCCCTGATTTCTTTCTTGATCCATTTGTCATTTATATATAGGAGGGCTACTGCTTTTCTTATTTTCTTATTTTTATAAGTTAATCTTGTACCCAGTAACTTAGCTGAAAGTGTTATCAGCTTTAGAAGAAGTTCCCAACTGAATTTTTTTTTCTTTTCTTTTTTTTTTTTTGGTTTTTCGAGACAGGGTTTCTCTGTAGCTTTGGTGCCCTTCCCGGAACTAGCTCTTGTAGACCAGGCTGGCCTTGAACTCCCAGAGATCCACCTGCCTCTGCCTCCCGAGTGCTGGGATTAAAAGGCGTGTGCCACCATCGCCCGGCCTCTGAATTTTTTTGGGGGGGTAACAACTATATCATCCCCAAATAATGATACTTTGACTTCTTCCATTCCAATTGAGATCCCCTTCATCTCCTTCCAGTTGTCTGATTGCTCTAACTAGAACTTCACATACTATGTTGAATACATATGAAGAGAGGAAATGGCCTGTCTTATTCCTGATTTTAGTGGAATTGTTTTGAGTTTTTTTAATATTTATTTATTATGTATACAATATTCTATCTGTCATGTATGCCTGCAGGCCAGAAGAGGGCACCAGACCTCATTACAGATGGTTATGAGCCACCATGTGGTTGCTGGGAATTGAACTCAGGACCTTTGGAAGAGCAGGCAATGCTCTTAACCGCTGAGCCATTTCTCCAGCCCGAGTTTTTTTTTTCTATTTAATTTGATGTTGCCTATAGGCTTGCTGTATATTGCCATTATTATGCTTAGGTATGTTCCTTGTATTCTTAATCTTTTCATATTTTTTTAAAAATTGTTTTTATTGAGCTATATTTTTCTCCACTCCTCTCTCTTACTCTCCCCTCCCCTTCAATCAGTTCCCATGATCTCCATTCTTCAAGTTTACTCAGGAGATCTTGTCTTTTACTGCTTCCCATGTAGATTAGATCCATATATGTCTCATATGTCTACTTTGTTGTCTAGGTTCTCTGGGATTGTGAATTGTAGGCTATTTTTTCTTTGATTTGTATTTAAATGCCACTTATGAGTGAGTACATATTATATTTGTCTTTCTAGGTCTGGGTTACTTCACTCAATATGATGTTTTCTAGAACCATCTACTTGTATGTAAATTTCAAGATGTCTCTTTTTTTGCTGTGTTGTACTCCATTGTGCAAATGTACTACATTTTCCTTATCCTTTCTTTGGTCAAGGGGCATTTAGGTTCTTTTCAGGTTCTGGTTGTGACAAATAATGTTGCTATGAACATAATTAAGCCATGTCCTTGTGGTATGATTGAGAATCGTTTGTGTATATACCCAGAAGTGGTATTGCTGGGTCTTGATGTAGGCTGTTTCCTAATTTTCTGATAATTTACCATACTGATATCCAAAGGGGCTGTACCAGTTTTCACTCCCACCAGGAAAGGCAGAGTGTTCTCTTTACCCCACATCCTTTTGAGCATATATTATCACCAGTGTTTTTTATTTTGACCATTCTTAGAGGTGTAAGATAGAACCTGAGTTGCTTTGATTTGCATTTCACTGATGGCTAAGGATGCTGAACATTTCCCTAAGTGCCATTTTAGATTCATCTGTTGAGAGTTCTCTGTTTACCCCATTTTTTTATTGGACTATTTGTTCTTTTGGGTTCTTTGTATATTTTGGAGATCAGCCCTCTGTTTGATGTACAGTTGATGAAGATCTTTTCCTATTCTGTAGGCTGCTGGTTTGTCTTGTTGACCATGGCCTTTGCTTTATAGAAGCTTCTCAGTTTTAGGAAGTCCTATTTATTAACTGTTGCTCTCAGAGTCTGTGCTATTGGGTTTATATTTAGGAAGTGGTTCCCTGTGCCAATTCATTCAAGTGTACTTCCCACTTTCTCTTCTATGAGGTTCAGTGTGGTTGGTTGCTAGTTCCCCCTTCCCCCGCCCCCCTAGACAGGGTTTCTCTGTAGCTTTTGGAGCCTGTCCTGGAACTAGCTCTTGTAGACCAGGTGGACCTCAAACTCACAGAGATCCACCTGCCTCTGCCTCCCGAGTGCTGGGACTAAAGGTGTACTGTTGGGAGCTGTGAACCCCCAGATCCTGAATTTCTTGTAAACAATTTGTTTTCCCCTAATCTGAGTGCCTACAGCTGCTCTGAGCATGAGACCTTCAGGAGTTCCTGATGGCAGGGAATGGTTTCTGGTACATTTGGCTGGGGCATGGCTATCTCTATATAAGCTGCCCCTGGACACAATAAGGAGGGCATTTTGGAGGCATTCTGGCATCAAGGATGACCTGGGTCTCTCTTGTGAGTCTTTGTGTGTTTCAATCTCCAGCCCCTTGCCCAGTTCACAAACTGTATGGGGGCACATAGAGCGCAGACGGGCGTGTGTGCCACACCATGACCCGGCTCAGTGTGGTTGGTTTTATATTGAGGACTTTGGTCCATTTGGACTTGAGTTTTATGCATGGCAATAGATATGGATCTGTTTTTATTCTTCTGCATGTTGCTATCCAGTTATGCCAGCACCATTTGTTGAATACGCTTTCTTTTTCCATTTTATATTTTTTGCTTTTTTGTCAAAATTCAGGTGTTCGTAGGTGTGTGGATTGATTTCCGGGTCTTTGATTCACTACCATTAGTCCTACTGTCTGTTTTTATGCCAATACCAGGCTGTTTTCAGTACTGTAGCTCTGTAATAGAGTTTGAAGTCAGGGATTGTGATGCCTCCAGAAGTTCCTTTATTGCACGGAATTGTTTTGGCTCTCCTGGGTTTTTTGTTTCCATATGATGTTGAGTATTGTTCTTTCAAGGTCTATGAAGACTTTTGCTGGGATTTTGATGGGCATTTCATTGAATCTGTAAATTGCTTTTGGTAAGATTGCCATTTTTACTATGTTAATTCTATCTACCAAAGAGCATGGAAGATCTTTCCATTTTCTGGTGTCTTCTTCAATTTCTTTCTTCAAAGACTTCAAGTTCTTGTAACACAGGTCTTCCACTGTTTGATGAGCATCACATCAAGATAGTTTATGTTATTTGTGGCTATGGAGACGTTTTCTTCTAGATTTTCTTCTAGATGCTGAAAATATTTTCTGGGCCTTTTAACTGGGTTTCTTATCCTTCCTTTTCCTGTTTTTCTTAGATTTGGTCTTTTCATAATGTCCCTAATATCCTGAATTTTTTTTATTTTTAACATGAGTTTTTTAGATTTAACATTTTCTTTGACCAATATAACCATTTCTTTCAACATTTCTGCAGTGCTTGAGATTCTCTCTTCCATCTCTTGTATTTTGTTGGTGAAGTTTGCCTCTGTGGTTTCTGTCAAATTCCTAATACTTTCATTTCCAGAATTCCCTCAGTTTGGGTTTGTTTGTTTGTTTTTTAATTCTATTTCTAATTTCAGGTCTTGAACAATTTTATTCATTTTCTTATACCATTTGATTGTGTTTTCCGAATTCCTTTAAGGGATTTATTCATTTCCTCTTTAAGGAAACTGTTTTAGGATCATTTTCTTGTGCTTCAGCTACGCTGGAATATTCAGGGCTGCTGTGATAGGCTAGCTGGGCTCTTGTGAACACATAGTCCTGGCTGTTGCTGATTGTGGTTTTATGCTGGCATCTCAGTATTTGGGTTTGAGATGACTAAAGGTCTTGGTACTGATTTCTGGGTTCATCTTTGTTGGGTGGATGGTTTGTTGCTTGGTTTCTGTTTCCTCTCTGAATTTTCAGTGATTTTGAAGGCTAAGTGTTGCCTGTTTTCCTGGCCTGTTCAGCTGGTGTGTTCTCAGGGAGAGCATGTTGGTGTTGGAGGCTGGGTAACTGGTGAGTTGGGGGAGGGATATTGGAGAAGATGGACTTTGTGATCCCTTGGGGATGGTGTCAGAAAGAAATGGAAGGGCACAGCATGTGTTCTGATACAGAGCTGGAGATAAGCCTGGGGGATTGGCTCTGACAGCTGAAGGAGAGGTATGGTTAGGACTTCAGCCTGACTGTTGCCCTAGGAGGAGCAGCCCTTGGGTTAGTGGAAGGGGGGTGCTGCTGGCGTTGGTGTCTGGGGCAAAGCAACAAGTGGGAGGAAGGAGGTGGAGGGGATGGTTTGTGGGATCCACAGGAGATGTGGGCAGGGTGAGCAAAGACCCCAGCTGATGCTCTGCAGCCGCTCTAGGACTAAGACTCAGGGACTGGGGCTGAGAGAACAGAGACAGGAGAATGTCTGCAAGCAGCCTGCCAGGTTTGCTAGGCAGGCCTGGATTTATTTTTTTGATCACTATTTTTCAGGCAAGGAAACCCAACTATGATGGGGTATACTAAGCCTTTTTTTTTTCTGTTTCTATTTCTATTTCTATTTCTATCTCCAAACTGCTCGTGTCTTACTGGTTCTCACTCTTCCTTCCCTCCTCAAGAACCTCATCTCAGATGTCTCCATCCTTTCACTACTCCCTCTCTCTCTATGGACACCCCTTCTGTAATGTTTCTTCTCTCTCATTAGGCCAGTTACTATTCTCAATGCATCTCTATCCTTTATGTGCTAATTTATACATGAGGTCGGTTAATGTTGAAGCTCAGTCTTCCTTTAGGGTAGTCATTTTACGTGAAGATGTGCCAACGGGGGCTCCAAAGCTACCCATTATGACTGAAAGACTCCGTCAGATTCCTCTTCAGTCCATTCAATAAACTGACACATATATTTCAATAGACAGCCGCATCTCATTTTTGAAGACCTATTTTTGCCCCTCAGATTTTTCCATTTTCCTGGGGGTCAGGCGCCTTGATGACTCTGGCTGTGCCCAGTCTCTAAGTTTATGTTCAGCTTGCCAATATTAGGATACAAAAGTATAGAGAAAAAGCAGCCTTTAAAGTCAAGTATAATGCAATGTCTTTAAGAAACCACAGTACGAGAGGGGAGCTCTGGCTGGAGGGTTCACATTGTCTTCGTAGTAAAATTTATGTCCCCGAGATCATTTCACAGTCAAAATGCATCCTTAGCCTTTTTATGAATTATGGAAATAGGGCAATTCCACGGACTGAGGGTTCTCTATGTCCTTGTTGCAATTGCTCTTGTACTAGAAGTCAAGTCTGCTGCAATATTTCTCCTTGAAGGTGCAATTGGTTTATCTATACTCAAGGGAAAATGAAAACCAAACAGTGGGCAACCAAGTAAGTCCTGGGGCTCATGCTGCCGCAGAACCGGAACTCGACTCAGTCTACCCAGCCTGCCCTGCCAGGATCTGCCAAGATGTGGCTAGCAGAGAAATTATTTAAATGATCCTCCTGAGAGGGTCCAAGCAATCCATTACTGTAGTACAGTTTGCAAAATAATTGAGAGGGATTTTTTCCTCTTTTGCATGGGGCTCTTTTTACCTTAGTTCTTATGTGTTTCTGATTTTCAACATCTGTGTTTCCTTGTTCGTGAAAGGAAAGATGAAATTCACAGACACATGTACAAAGTAACAGAGCTGTTACTGTCCATAAAGAATAAAGATAGGGCTGGGCAGTGGTGGCTCACGCCTTTAATTCCATTTAATCCCAGCACTCAGGAGGCAGAGGCAGGCAAATCTCTGTGTGTTCGATACCAGCCTAGTTTACAAGAGCTAGTTCCAGGACAGGTTCCAAAGCTCATAAAAATACACCCCCCCTCCCCCGAAAGAGAGAGAGAGACAGAGACAGAGATAGAGAGACACACACACAGAGACAGAAAGAGAGAGAAAGAGACAGAGACAGAGAGAGAGAGAAAGAGACAGAGAGGGGGGGGTGAGAGAGAGAAGTTCTGTAGATTAGCTGGAAAAAAAAAAACAATAAGGTCATGATAAGGGCCTGTGGAGGATCTGGAGTATTTCTCGGCCACACAGATAATGAAAAGGTCACCAGGTTATAACTACATCTGTTCTTTCCACCCAGTCTTTGGAGTGGACAACAGGTTAGACATCTCTCTGTCCGAAGAGACATCCCTGTGTGTTTGACATTCATGGTTCCCCTAGTGCTTCTCTGTCAGAAGCACCTCCATGTCCCCCATAAAGAACAACTGTGAATTAGTTAAGGAAGGGGCTGTGACGGAGATAGAAGTGTAAAACTATGTGCAGGCAGAGGGAACAGCCTGTACAAAGTCAGGAGGCAAGGCAGTACCGCGAGAACCTTGTATAGAATCCATTCTGACTAGAAGGCAAGAGTCATGAGTATAAGAATTGGTAGAACTCAGGGGAAGGAGAGGAGGGGACAGGCTCACGGAATAGAGAGGCCTAATGTCCGTCTTCTGCGGTGAGTAAAACATAGTTCCTCTTGATTTAATTTTTTCACTATATGATATTTTATGTATTTTTACTATTTTATATTTTAACTATTTAATAGCAGCCAGGCAAAGTAGTGTATGGTTATAATCCCAGCACTTGAGATGGAGGCAGAATAGGAGGTCACGGTCATCTACTACATAGTGATTTTGAGGTCAGCCTGTGTTATGTGAGAAAAGATATTTAAGCAAAGTTTCATATAATACAAATATATATATATGTATAAATGTGTGTACATATATTTATATATGAATGTGTGCATATGTGTGTATCCTAATGATAATGAATGCTAAAAGTTAGTTTTGAATTACAGGATTAGTGAAATTTGAAGACAATGGAAGGCACCCAGGACAGATTTTAGGGGAGAAGTGAAGTAAAATTCCCAACTTCAGTATCAGGTGGCCGATGGCAGAGAACAGTTCAAGGAACTCTGTCAATGCGGGAAATGTGGGTGGAAAAAAGTCAGCAGCTGCAAGAATAGTGGGAAAGGAAGAGAGTGCGCTGCAGAAGTTAAACAGATAGGGCTTGGAAAAGCAGCACATGAAACATGGAAGAGAAAGCAGAAACAAAGAGATGAGATGGATCCCCCAGGAGGTGTTGACATCCAAGAGCAGAGGACCAATAAACAGCTTAGTAACGGTACAGACTTATGTCTACTGTGTGTACTAGTTCAAAGGGAGAATGCACTGGCAAGTGTAAATTATCAAGCCACGTTGTTACCATAATACCATGGATGTGTTGTGGAAACTTCTAATCCATTTGAAAACTAACGGATTCCAATGAGAACTGTTTTAAAGTTCTACACTCACTTATTCTTGTAAATACCATAAACTCTGTGAAAGACAGTGGCATAATTACCGAGCCCTAAACCATTGAGAGGAACCTTGTCAGAAAACCATGTGAAGCTGCAGACAATGCCTAGAAATAGGCACAGGGAGTGAACATAATTTTACTCCCAAACTCAGTCACGCAAGCTATTTGGAGCTTTGTGACAGAATGCTATTTTAAATAATGGCTGCTTTTCCTCTCTGCTTTTGACCTAAATGTGCTACATTATCTTATTTTCAAGTCAGCATGCTTGAAAAACAAATGAAATAGTAATCTTCTGACAATGAGATTGTCGTTAATCCTGGCACTTAAGAGACCGAGGCAGGGAGGTCTCTGAGTCAGAGGTCCACTGGCCTACAGAGTGAGTTCCGTGATGGCCAAGGCTACACAGAGAAACCCTGTATCAAAAAAATGAAGAAAAGATAAAAACAAACAAACAAACAATAACCCAAAGAAGCAAAACCAATATCTAAAATAATATCATAACATTAAATACAATAATGCTCAAAAGTTGAACTTTCTTCTAGCTTGTAGTCACAGAAATTCAGCCTTGATCTCCATCCCTGGCTGTCCTGTTTTTGCAGCTCTGACGCTGCTCTACTTCCTCCCCTTTGCTATTCCTCCACCTCTGACATTTCACCTTGAGGATTCTTAGGATTCTTACGTCAGTCAGGCTTTAGCTTTAGCCTAGTTTCCGCAAGGAGGATTTACCATCCCAGCATGAAATGCTAAGAATTTATCGATATGCTCTGATGTGATTGCATTTTGGCAATATTTCTTTGATTTGGGATATATTTTTAGAACCTGTGGCCTGAATGGATGGTAAGCACCATGAGGTCAAGAACACCTCCTGGCATAAGTTGAGCTTTACGTGCCAAAATTATAAATAGCTCCAAGAGGCAAGAATTTCTGCTTGCAAATTCAGATGAATAAGAAGTATAGCATTGGGCTGGAGAGATGGCTCAACGGTTAAGAGCTTCGCCTGCTCTTCCAAAGGTCCTGAGTTCAATTCCCAGCAACCACATGGTGGCTCACAACCATCTGTAATGAGATCTGGTGCCCTCTTCTGGCTAATTGTATACATAATAAATAAATAAATAAATAAATAAATAAATAAATAAATAAATAAATAATTTAAAAAGTATAGCATTATCTGTATTTTAACATGATTTCTACTTTGTGGTTTCTTTGTAAAGGGCAGCAGAAACTTTGCCTTGGTCAGTGCAGTCAGATTCTTGTCCTCTCCCTTTCATGTCATGGAGCCACAGTATTGGAGAGAAGGTAGTTGATCCTCAGTATTGCTCCTCTTCAGGGCTACTTCAGAACAACCATCTGTAATGAGATCTGGTGCCCTCTTCTGGCTAATTGTATACATAATAAATAAATAAATAAATAAATAAATAAATAAATAAATAAATAAATAATTTAAAAAGTATAGCATTATCTGTATTTTAACATGATTTCTACTTTGTGGTTTCTTTGTAAAGGGCAGCAGAAACTTTGCCTTGGTCAGTGCAGTCAGATTCTTGTCCTCTCCCTTTCATGTCATGGAGCCACAGTATTGGAGAGAAGGTAGTTGATCCTCAGTATTGCTCCTCTTCAGGGCTACTTCAGAACTTCCCATGACGTTGTCCAGACCTGCCTGACACAGAAAGGCAGCACTTCCCCTGGAGCTCACTGCACCGTGGAATGCTCCCTGGAGGTAAGGCCCCTCAGGTCACTGGGTTCAGCTTCTGCACAGATTCCCTCCCCATGCTTCTCCCGCCAGAGTCTAAATTCCCCGCCTTGAGGGACTCTTCTTTGTGCAGAATGTAAACAGACGCACAAGAGGAAGAGAGAAAAGATAGAGGAAGCAGAAACTTTATAGTTATACCTCCTCTCTTTCCTATCTATTTCTCAGTGTCTGTGTTTTCTCTTCTGGCCTCTGCTTTCTAGAACTGAAAAGGTAAGGGGAGCGCTGCCCCATCCGACTGAAACCTTCGCTTTGTTTTCTGTAGCCACTTTCCTTTCCGAGGGAAAACAGAAGAATGGGGGTTTTGTGTCAAAATGGTAAAAATCTCAATAACAAAAATGAAAATGAAAGAATGAATTTAGACAAAAATAAACATTGCGCTGGGCAGGGGTGGCACACACTTTTAATCCCAGGACTCAGAGGCAGGGGGATCTTTGAGTTTGAGGCCAGCCTGGTCTACAGAGTGAGTTCTAGGAGAGCCAGGGCTACACAGAGAAACCCTGTCTCGAAAATGAAAATAAATAACTTATATTTGACTCTTATGGTCTAAATATGAACTGTCTCTCTCAGGCTCATGGAAGTCTGGGCTGAGGTTTGCTCTGGAAAACCATAGAAACTGTGAGAAGTGTGTGTGGGAGGAAGGGACTAGCTGGAGGAAGCAGGGTCACTGGGACCATGCTGTTTCCTTCCTGCTTCCCTCTGACCCGCAAGGCCATGGGGTAAGTTCATCTACTCTGTTATGGCCTCTCCAGTATCTCGGCCTCACTTTAAAACCAGAGCAGCAGAGCTAAACCAGCATGACCTTAAACCGTGAAGCAAAATGATCCTTCCTTCTGTTTAAGCTGTTCATGTTGGGTATTTTATCACAGCGACAATAAACTAACACAAGTCCTGAAGGAAATACTTGCAGTGGAATGTAGGGAGAACGTGAAACAATGCTACTGAACGGACCATCTATTGGCAGGTTCTCAGAGGAACTGGATGAGTTCCTAATAGTTCCCAGGTATTGGAAATATGAGTCAAAGCAACCCCGCAAGGTTGGCATGGTGATTGCATTGTTAAAAGGAGAAAACTGGAGCAGCAAGATGGCTTAGGTGATGAAAACACTTGCTATGGACCAGTCATGGTGCTATACTCTTTAATCCCAGCACTCTACAGGCAGAGGCAGGGAGATCTCTGTGACATCTAGGCCAGCCTGGTCTACATAAGGAGTTCCAAGACAGCCAGGACTACACAGAGGCACCCTGTAACAAGCAAAAGCCGTCTGTGATGCAATCCTAAAAAAAAAAAAGCCTGATGTAGCTGAACTTGTTTGTACTCCTAGCTTCCCTAAGGTGAGATGCAAGACACAGACAGAAGGCTGACTCTTAAAAGCTGTCTTCCAACCTTCACAGACACATCATACGTAGTATGGCAACCATGCGTGCATGCGCGCGCACACACACACACACACACACACACACACAGAGTGCAGTTATCATAGGATGAAAAAATGAAATTGCAATGAGCTGTTGAATATGGGCAGCTCAGCAAGGACCTGAAGAAACATTAGGTGAAACATTGGCCTTTCCACTATTTTCTCTGTCTCTCGTAGAGCTCTGGACTGAGCCTGATGTTCAGGAAGGAGACGCACTAGGTGTTTCATTAACTATCGTGGGTCACCATGAGGAAAATAACAACCAGCTATAAGAAGCATATTGTTGCTGCACAGTGGTGGTACACGCCTTTAATCCCAGCACTCAGGGGAGTTAGAGAGGCAGGTGGCTCTCTGTTGAGTTTGAGGCCAGCCTGGTCTACAGAGCAAGTTCTAGGACAGGCTCCAAAGCTACAGAGAAACCCTGTCTCAAGACAAAAAAGAGCATATTGTCTCCCAGTTCCACTAAGCAGGGCTGTGCTGCCGCTGAAACCTGAAGTGCTCCTTCTGTTCCCCTTCCGAGTTTCAGAAGGTTTGTTGATGTGATTCACATATAACATTGCTTCCTGTTTCACAGGCAGTCTCCCTGTATGTGTGTCTGTGTCATTTCCCTCCTCTTACGTGGTCAGCAGTCATATTGGCTTAAGATCCCAGTATACACCAGTATAAATACATCTTAAGTAATTATACCGGTAAGAACCCTACTTCCTAGTAAGCTGATGCGCCAAGTTTTTAAGTACTACACCTCCATAGAGGTTTCCACACAGAGCCCAGTTGCTGAGGAGTCAAGCCAGGGCATTGCACATTGCTTCTGAGCTACAGCCCCAGCCTTGGATTTCAACATTAGGCAGGAAACAACTAAACCCATAAGGTTCTAGATACCTTAAGACTAAATTCTCATCACAAAAAAAGCAAGTTATTTTTATAAACAATGAACTAACATTTAGTGGTTAAGTTCCTACAAACTGAGGAATTGGGTTCCTATGAAAGTTCCTATAAATTTATTTACTAATAAAATTATTAATAAATATGTCAGTTTCTCATTGTTACCTAGACACTTTCAGATTTAGAAATGCCTACTGTTGTATAGTTTATTTTGATGCTCAAAACATTTAAAGATTGACTCTTAGTAAGTATTGCTGATATAATGAATTAATAAAATAATATTTTCAAAATTTGGTGTGCCTGGTTGTGTTGGTCCAGATTGAACCCAGAGCCTCCCATATACTGAGAAGCACCCTACTACTGGGCTATATAATTCCAGTCCTCACAGGGTACTGTTTCTAAACTTTTATATTTATTTTCATGCTCGCGGGATGCCTGTGTGCTTGTACACATGGTTGTGGGTCACTCACAGCAGAAGCCAGAAGAGCCTGTTGGGAGCCATGGAGATGGAGTTCCAGCCTGGGTGCTGGGAATCGAACCCCATTCCTTGGCCAGAGTAGCAAGTTCTCTTCACTCCCAGCCATTTCTCCAGCCCCACAAAGTACTTTTGGATGTCATTCCTCACTTATACCTCAAAACTGCAACTATAACTATACATTTACTCCATTATAAAATTTAACATATTGGAATGAGGGTGTTTAATTATTGTTCTGAATACAGGTACTTCAAAGGAAAACTTAGCACAAGTCTTAGTTCACTTTTATATAACAAAACAGTTGGGGTTTTTTAAATAAATTTATCATTTATAAAATGAGATAATTTTGAGTATCTATTTAAATATTAAATAAAACTTTAAAATTATAAAATGAGATAGTGGGTAATTTATAAATGAGAAAAAGCTTATACAGCACATAAAAGTCCAAGATTGGGAAATTGCATCAGATGAAGGTCCTGGGTTGCTTCAACTCTGGTGAAGATTAGAAGGCCACTCTCTGTATGTGGAAGAGAGACAGATGGTTCAACTTCCGTGATCACTAACTCAACTTCTAGAGACGATAACTTTAATACCTTTAAAATCCAAACCTATTAGGCTCCCTGCCAGCGCTGCTGCAATGGTGATCAAACTCCAGAACTAAGTTGTTGAGGGAGGAAACTGCCCTCAAGGCATCAAAACACATGAACTCACGCTTCCTTAGTGAAACTCTGGCCCTCTTGACATTTTGGCACATTTTAATATTTCAGAACAAGGAACATGACAACCACTGTCTTAGTGACTGTTTCATTGCTGTGATGAAATACCATGACCAAGGCAACTTATAAAAGGAAGTATTTAATTGGGGACTTGTTTATAACTTCAGTGGGTGGGTCCATGACCATCACGGGGAGCAGAGCGTCAAGCAGGCAGGTAGGCAGGCATGGTCCTAGCTGGAGCAGTAACTGAGAGCTCACATCTGACCTGCAAATTGCAGGCAGAGAGAAAAATGTGTTTGGGTTTGGCATGGGCTTTTGGTACCTCAAATTCCACCCCCCAGAGACACACTTCCTCCAAAAAGGCCACAACTCCTAATCAAGCTTTGCCCAGTATGACACACGGTCTCCTGCTGCCTGCAGATCAATATGTAGAAGGCTCAGCTCTTTCTACAGAACCATGTCTGCCTGCTTGCCACCATGCTTCTCCACATAATAGTAATGGACCAAGCTTCTAAAATTGTAAGCCAGGCCCAATAAATTACTTTCCTTCATAAAAGTTGCTGTGGTCATGGTGCCTTTTCATGGCAATAGAAACTCCAGCTAAGACACGAACCAAAGTGTTTATCTACACGCAACAAATTAATATGACTACTTAAGCGGCATTATACCAGTTACTAAATATTTCCAAATATCAGTTGTCTTATGTGTAAAATGAAGGCATATTTGCAATATGTCTAAATTAATTGACATATGTAAATAGCCCCACCCACATCGGCCATATGACAAGCTCTCATTAATCATATCTATGAGTCAGAACAATATGATAGTTTATTATTTGAAAAGGACTCAGGGGGTGGAAGGACAAGATAATAAATTTTGATGGATAAAACCTTAGGAGGCATTTCAAGGGAAAAAAGATGGTCTAGAAAAATAAGGAAAATGTGAATAGGTAAAAAGAGGGCACTGACGTAGCAAGGTCTGCCCAAGCCCACAGGTTCACGCATGTTGCCACTGCCGGGAGGAAGAATCAGGACTAGTAAAGATCATTCTTTACAGAGTAGTGGCAGCTGTCAGCCCTAGTCCATTTCCACCAACATTGCTAAGGAGTTTCTAAATGCCCTTTTATAGCCACCAATGGCTTTCAATCTCTGTCCCCACCTGTGGACACTGCCAGTTATCCAGTGACGGCCTTCCTCTGTACCTGTACATTGCCGCTCTTGTAGCACCGGAGGCAGCTGCACTCCATGTCATGGTCCCTCTGGCTCCTGGCTTTCTAAGTCCCATGTATTTGATCTTCTTTCTCTCCAAGGTCCACCATGTCTGAAGCCATGGGCCACTATGGCCTCCGGGTGAAGAGAGCAGTGCTGTGGTTTGGAGCTGCAGGGAGAACGGGCACCTTACAACCTTATCTTACTGCTGGGGTGAAACAGGTGGCAACTCCCTTCTGATTGGTCACACTCCACAGCTCAGATAAAGAGTTCTTTGGCTAAGTATCTGGTTTCTTCTTGGGAAGGAGGGGCCAAGTAAGCAAACAGACTTCTCTCATGTAATGCGTTTAAGGTAACTCAAGAATTAGGATTTCTTCAGAAGTCCTGGCTAGCACAGAAAATAGACAGGTCCTTGAGAAGATCTAGGGACCCATGAACTTCTCCCGCCTCTGGTTCTAGTTCCCCAGAGGCTCCCAATGCCTCTGCCAAAAAATGGGTAATTACAGAATGTCTCCTGAATATGTCATCTTGAAGATAAGTCTGCTTAAGGTGTCTTCTGAATAGAAGAACACTTAAAAAGACTGGATGTGGCCCTAAATTTCCAGGGCCCAGTATCTGAGAGAGAAATCACTAGGCCCCTGGTTTAGGTCTATGTGGTGGCCTCCTCTGATTGTCTTTACTGTCAGCCTGTCTTTATATATCTCTTTGTGTTTCTGCCAGTTTTGTTGGTTGGGGGAAAAGATCTAAAATGGGGAAGAGAGTGAGCAGACCCAGGAAGGGCATGTTAAAACACTTCAATGAGGGTTTTGCCAATGAGGATGGCTATAGTGTCCACTCATGGAAAGAGGGTGTAGTCTCTTCTACCCCAGACTCCTTCTTCCCTCCACAGACATGGAGTGCCTCTGGTTATGAAGGGAGCTCTGGGAGGAATTTCCATAATGTTGAAAGCAGCTTGCCCTCCTCCTAAAGGAGGCAGCTCTGGTGTGCCTAAGTTTTCCCCTCTACTCCTTTCATGATATATGGCTTCTTTTCAACCAATGATCTGTATAACTGGAAAACTCAGAAACCACTATTCTTTGCAGGGAGCTGGGGATGGACCAGACTCTTGTTAGTCTCCTCAAGACTGTCTTTTACCCCATGAACTGACCTGGGATAAATGCCAATAGTTCTTGGCCACCTTCCTTATGGTTGAGATGTGGGTATAGAAAAGGTGCCCTCAGCCAGGTGGAAAATCACTTGAGGACAACGCAGCCTAAATAGAGCAAGTTTTTCCTCTGTCCAACCAGACTGGAACCTGAACACCGACTAAGGCAAGAATGCTCTGGACAATTTTTTGCCAGGAGATGTTAGGATTGAAGGCAGATGCTGGAAAACTCCCAAAGCTGTTGATGGTGAGTGAGGTTATACAGTAGCCCTCAGAATCATCCACTGGGTTCCTGGAAACACTTCTGTGAGGCTTATAGACCCAAACATTCAGGAAAACCAGCAATCAGTGTTGCTTTTCTTATGCAGAGGGTCCCAGATATTACACAGAAACTTCAGAAGTCAGAAGTGTTTATGAATCACTTGGGAGGTAGAGGCAGGCGGATATCCGAGTTTGCAGCCAGCCTGATCTACAGAGCAACTTCCAGGACAGCCAGGGCTACATAGAGAAACCCTGTCTCAAAAAAAAAAAAAAAAAAAAAAACAAAATAGAAGAGGAAGTGTGGAGGCATGAATAGGTCCCAGTTACTGGAGAGTGCTCAAAAGATTTACAATAATCGTGATTCTGTAGAAGAAAAACAGAACAAAAGATTGACCTGAGCAGTCATGGCAGTTCTCAGGGAGACTGATAAAAGAGGTCCCTGAGGTGGAAGTCAGATGTTGACTCTGTTTCTCAACAGAGATGTTGAGAAAGAAAGAGGCTAGACAAGGACCAATGTGCTTAATATAGGCAAAATGGTCACAGGAAGAATGGCCATCCTAATGGAAAGAGAGAAGAAAAATGTACCATCCTTCATGTGAGCAAGGACTGGTGAGGCCGGGACTCCATTTCACTGGGCCACCAGGAGCACAGGGTAACATTAAAGGTAGGGGGCAAATCTGTTAAATTTCCTGGTGGACATGGGAACAGCCCATTCTGTCCTGATGAAGCCACTTAAACAAGCAACATCTTGATGGACGGTTGTCGAAGGGACAACTAGACAGACTGCACTCTTTCCCTAGATGACCTGGGTGTTGGGACAGGGTACTGTGACTTGGCTGCATAGAAGGAAGCTCAGGAATCAGTGAGGCCTCTCAAGTTCCTGGATACCCTGCCCAAACTTGAATTACTCTGATCCTCAAGCTACACACAGGAAGGAACCAAGTGGACAAAGGGGGAAGATTCCAAAATGGAGGAAAATGAGCAGTGTGTCTTGCCAGATGTGAAACCTGTGCTCCCTGCTGCTATCAGAATACAGATGGTCGCCAAAGGCCACCAGGCACCCATCTGGGGACACCTAAAACTGCTGTTGGCACAGATATCATATCCCTCAACTAGATAATCTTGTCAAAGCCATTGTATCCAGATGTACCACTTGTGCACAAGTGAACCCCGATGGAGGAAGAAAAGCTCCCAGAAGGCACCTGTGCCTGAGAAAGCTCCCTTGGAGAACATTGGGGAGGGGACTTTACAGAGGTCAAACTAGCTACGGCTCTTGGGTATAAGTACTTGTTAGTTTCATAAACACCTTCTCTGCATGGGTGGAAACCTAACCCACCCAGAGACAGCCTCAATAGTCACCAAGAAACTCCTCCAAGAGTTAGTTCCTGGATTTTTGTTGCCTGCCTCCCTGGGGTCTGACAATGGCCTCAATTTCGTGGCCAATGTTTACCTAAATCTCGCAACGATCCTGTTGTTGATTGGAAACGACATTGTGTCTATGGGCCACAAAGCTCAGAAAAGATAGAAAGGATCCTGGAAGGAAACAATTACTAAATACATTATTGAAACCAGAAAATATTGGTCCAACTTCCTACTATCCTACTGCCTTCCGAAAGGCTAAGTGCACCCCACATCAAGAAGGTTTCACCCCACTTAAAATTATGTTTGGAAGGCTCCCCATCTTCTCCCTAAACTAAGAGTTGTTCATAAGGTAGAAGTTACTAACCGTTCCCTCTCCAAGTCCTTAACAGGCCCTGAAACAAGACCAGAGAACTGTTCATCAGATGGTTTGAGAGGCAGTGCCCTTGCCAGTGTCTGAGCCTGCTCACAAGTTCCAGGGTGCTGACCTTAGATGGGCAAAGAGGATCCAGACCTAGAATCTGGAGCCCAAGTGGAAAGTCCTATATCCTGTGGTTCTCACCACCCCTACAGCAGTGGGGGTTGCTAGTGTCACCCTGTGGGTCCACCACACCCAGGTGAAGGGGGCTACAGAGGACGATGATATATGGGTCTTAGCCAGGTCCTTCCCCTGGCCCACTAAAGACAGAACTGACATGGACCCTATGACTATAATTTTTCTGCTCCGTCGCCCTGCGGGAAAGGCCCAGAAGTCCTGGAAGCCAAGCCCATCAGTGTGGGAATTAGGAAAGACCCACACTGGGAGGTGATAGCCAACCCATCCATCCCTTAAGACTCAATCCACCCTTCAGATTCATTTCTGTAACCTTTTACATCCAGAAGCAATCAGAAAAAAGACATCACAAAGGAGTCTGTTCCTGGTGCTGTGGGTCCACTATGGAAGAAAAGGGGGCTTTGATATCTCTGTGCCTGTCCAGATGATACACCCCGCCCCCCACCTGCCAAGAAGAGCCAGGCAGATACCATTGTGCTCTGTGGGTTTGCAAAACTGTTTCTCCGGAAGGCACTCTGACTCCTTCATAGCCCTAGAAAGGAAACCATCATAACCTACTTGTGGTCTTGGGCAATGCAATCCCTTATCTATTAGGGTTACAACCAGGCAAAAAACAGAAGGTCATTATTGAGAAACTGGTAGAACCTGGGGGAGTCAGGTTACATGTCAATGAGAGAGACCCACCAAATTTGCTATCCAAAAACCCTCCACCTAGGGTCATCTGGCCCATTGGCCAAAGCCCCCATATTATGTTGGGATTAGAATTAATTAGGTAACATGTTCCACTTCCAATCCTGTCAGTTGTAAATGGGACCATCCTAAGCTTATTCTGGGGGACCTGGAAGACTTATTTACTGTCCCAAAGATACTCCCCAGATATTTCCTCTTATGTAAGTACCTTTAACCATACACAGCAGGTTAACTCCAGAATGGCAGTCAAGTATATTTCCAGGCCCCAGACACTACCTGACTGGTTGGCACTATTGGCTTAACCAAGTGTGCTTCTTCTGAATTGTTTACAGTGGAGGATACCCCATTCTTTGGGGTTTGCTATTCCAGTGTGCATCTATGATGGAGAAGAGGACAGAGCCCACCTCAGTCTAAATTCTGAGCTTCCTTGTGTGCTGTGTGCCACCTCCGTTCTTGTTCTCTTGTTCATAGAAGCAGGCTGTAGGCTCCAATGTAGCAGGGATTTCAGCATTGACTGTGGGGGATAAAAACCTTAAGGAACTTAGTGCTCAAACAAAGATCTAGGTCATCTGGGAAAGTCTATTTTCCATCTGGAAGCTCAGGTAGACTCCTTAGAGAAGGTTGTTGCTTAGATTCACAGAGGTTCAGATCTCCTCTTCCTGAAATAAGGAGGCCTCTGTACAGCACTGGGAGAAACTTGTTGCTCCTATGCCAACCAGTCAGGGTAACTGGAGAAAGTTTAACTATGGTCAGAAATAACCTTAATGAAGGAGAAAAGAGACACCACGAACCTGACAGCCGGTAACTATCCTTGTTCTCTTGGTTAACTACTCTACTTGTGGCAATGCTAGACCATTAATCCGTTTTCTTCTAGCCCTCACTATAGGACCCTGCTTGCTCAAATGCACACTTAACTATTCTACTCAATTGTTAGTGCTGAGATGCTGTAACCCCTCCCTAAAGCTGAGCCCGTGATTTGACGCATGCCCACAGAATTGGTGGAGAATGTAACAGGTCCCGAGACCTTAGCACAACCGGTGCTGTGTTAGAGGCCCCATTCTCACCTTAAAAGCCAGCCCATAGGCCCAAGACCTACCAAATTGGAACAAAGACCTAGTCCATAGTTCCAGGAAAGTCTCTGAGTAAAAAAAAAAAAAAAAAAAAAAATACTCCAAATGTACTAACTTTGTTCTTTGGCTTTTGTAGTTTTGATGCTTGCTAATTGACATGGACCAAGAAGGATATGGATTTTGTGCATAAAAGAAAAAGAGATGTAAGGCTTGGGCTGCACATAATTTGGGCAAATTCCCGATGCAGCCTCTGGCTGGAAATACAGACTTTCTAGCTGGCTTTGAGAACATCAGTGCGGTGGTCTCTGATGGATCTATCTGACAATATAGGGACCAGAAAGCTAGAAAGAGGTCACTGGGAGAAAAGGGAGAGAAGCCCTCGGGGAAGAAAGATGGTAAAAAATACATGTGATATGAAGGCAGAGAGAAAAATACTGGGAGTAGAAATATTTTTATAATATTTTAAAGATGTACTTATTTTATGCATATGGTATTTTATCTGCATGTACACTTGCATGCCAGAAGAGGGGCTAAGATCCCATTATAGATGGCTGTGAGCCACCATGTTGTTGCTGGGAATATGAACTCACAACCTCGAGAAGAGCTGCCAATGTTCTTAACTGCTGAGCCATCTCCCCAGCCCCAGGCATAGAAATCTTTGAAGGAGGATGGAAGTGGGGCCATATTGGAGAGGAAGGAATGGGAAAGGGGGTTAACCAAGCTAAGGATGTGTAGTGGTTCAAATGAGAATGAACCCCATAGACTCCTGTTTGAATACTTGGTACCTAGGTAGTGGAAGTATTTGGAGGATTAGGAGCTGTGGTCTTGTTAAAGGGTATGGGTCACTGCGGACAGGCTTTGAGGCTCCAAGAGACTTTAGCTGTTCCTAGTGTCTCTCTCTGCTTCTTGTTTACAGATGTGCGCTCTTAGCTACCGCTCCAGTGCTATGCCTCCCTGCTATCACACTCCTCGCTATGATAGTGATAGACTTCATGCCTCTGGAGCATAAATAAACGCTTCTTTAAGTTGTATTGGTTGTGTTATTTTATCACAAGAGCAAAAAAGACAGAAATTATAGTAGGATATATGAGAAGTTATACAGTAAACTACTAGTCTGTAAGCTAATTAAATATGTTTTTTTTTAAAAAAAAAGTTTGAATGGAGGTACCCTGTGTGGGTGTACAATCTGCTCCCAAAAGCCATAGGTTATTTATTTATTTATTTATTAAAGATTTCTGTCTCTTCCCCGCCACCACCTCCCATTTCCCTCCCCCTCCTTCAATCAAGTCCCCCTCCCTCATCNGGTTCTCCTTCTTATTTAGCTTCTCTAGGATCACTAATTATAGGCTCAATGTCCTTTATTTATGGCTAGAAACCAAATATGAAATAGAAAACACTATCCTGAGTGAGGTAAGCCAGACCCAAAAAGAGGAACATGGGATGTACTCACTCATATTTGGTTTCTAGCCATAGGTTTTTAATGAAAATACCCATGCCTCTTTATGAGCTGTTGGTCAGGGAGACCCTGAAAAACTGTCTGGTTATGCGGGCTGAATGAGGAGGAAGAGTTTCCAGTGTTTTACCCAGTCAGGGACCTTGTGAGTGATACTACCGACCATCATGCAAGAGCACCCACTAGTATGGTTGTTACAGGGGTAGTGAAGAGCCTTATGACTGGATTTGAGGCCTGCTCCATGGGAGAGAATTTCTGTTTGATATAGTAAAGTTGGTCAAATGCTCATAACTGGCGATACATAGCCCGTAGGGAATATTTACTGTAGTTTTGTGAAACAGACATGGTGCCAAATCGTCTACTAAATATTTCTGTTTACACTTACAGATTAAATCTGATCTCAACCTTAGCCAGGAAAGTTTCCCTTTACAGTAGGTGACTACCAATGCCAAACCTTGCAGCTGCTCAAAGTGGCGAGAATAAGTGACTACTGAATCATCAGCCCTGAATGGGACATCTCTATCGTGTCCTCTAAATTTCAGAAAGCATCACAGAAGAGGAGCCAGAAAGAATGGGAGTTGCGGAGGCTGGGAAGGCGCTGTAAAGTGCTGCCGGCTGGGCATGACGTGGCTTTACTCAGGACTGCAGCAGCTGTGCTTAGCAGCATAAGATGGGACCGGTCAAAATCCCATCAGGGATAGAGGAGGGGTTCGTGAGACTCCACCATTCTGTGAGGAGGTACTGGCTGTTAATGTTTTCGGGGAGTCATATTTCTCAGTGATATAGGCATGGTGATGTTCCCAGGTGTAGGCACGATTCAGTTCCCTGAGCTCCCGTAAATAGCCGCCACCTATGCTCTTAGCAACTGTAATTAAATTCCGCGAGTCACAAAAACAAACCAACAGTCAAAGGACAGGAAAACAGGAGAGGGAATTGTTCGGATAAAGAAAGGGTTCAGCTGGAGCCAGAGAGAATGAGAGAAGATAATGGAGGATGAAAATGAAAAAAAATACATTGCCTATGTATGAAATTGGCAGTCACCGTTTAATCAATCCCGAATAATTTAGTATTGTCTGCACCAATGAGAAGGAACACTCAACTATCTCAACGTGTCAATTTAAATAGATCTATGTTTGCTAACATTGTATTTATAATATGCTTACTAATTCTAAGGTATTCGCCAGCTCCAAACCTACCCGATAGTACATTCTTGGTCACATCCATGTGGATGTGCAGGGTGGCAAAAGAATTGCTGGAAGAAGGGTTTGGTCCCAGAAGATGTGAATCAGGCCATGCTCTGGCCTCTTGTTTCACATCTTACCTTGTAAACGAGCTTCCTTTTGGTAGTGTATTTCACACATTCAAACCTTTGCCTTACTGATTTCATTGTTTAAAATGGTTGCCACAGTTAGTGCTGAAATTTAGTATATATACCTCCTGCAAGAGACTGTGATAGAGAGACAGAAAAAGTAAGTGTGTTAGATTAGCCTCATTCAGACCAGTGTCCCTGTGCTGTTGTCTTTGAGTTTAGGTTAATGAATCAACAGTTTATATTAAACAAGATGCCCTTAAGCACAAGCATTGGCAAAACAAGGCTATGTAAATGATCTGTTGATGAAAATGTGACTCAAGGCCTGAGGGAATATAACCCTGTATTACACCTGGGAGCAATGGTCCTATGATAGTTAACTCAGCATTTGTGTTGACTTTACAGAGAATCTAACTTGTGAATAGCAACACTTGCTTTTATAATTGAAATATTTATAAAAATATTTTTATTGTTGGGAGCTTGTAATAGATAAGTAGACAAAATAATATAACTTATCCTTAGAAAGCTTTTGCCCAGGCTCAACAATAACTAACTCATGACCAATCTTGTTTCCTCCCTAATTCCCCCAATCCCTTCTCTCCAGGGGATTTGACTTTCCTTGGCAGGAGGGGCCAGGGAGACAAAATAATATAAAAATAACTTTAGTCACTGCAGTGGCAGCGTGGATCCTACTTAGTGGGTGGAGACTGGGAGCCTAGACTGAGCGACGTCATATGGCCTGTGCTTTGGCACTTTCCCTAAGTTCTCCGTGCCACATTTCCTATGGCCAGGGCTATGGGCTCCCACCCAGGGTGATTCATTAGGGACAGGACCCCCAGCTTTTGGAAAATGGAGCTGCTGAGAACACACATGGGATAGAAGATTGGAGAAGCTTCTGGGCTAAGTCAAAGCCTAAGGTGTGGGTGGCATTTGCCCCTACTACTGTGTGGAGTATAAGCTGCCTAGAAGAGTTCTTAAGAGGCAATTTGCTGAGGTTTAAGGTTCTATCATTGACCATGTGTTAGTAAGACTGATGATTGTAGTAGTGAGCGTGGTGGGCTGCGATCTGGCCATCCTGGCTCCCACATGGCTAGCTTATGCCCCGAAATAATTACATGGAAACTGTATTCTTTTGAACACTGCCTGGCCCATTAGTTCCAGCCTCTTATTGGCTAGCTCTTACATATTGATCTAAGCCATTTCTAATATTCTGTGTAGCACCACGAGCTGGCTTACCAGGAAAGATCTTAACCTGCGTCTGTCTGGAGTGGGAGAATCATGGCAACTGACTGACTCGGCTTTTTTCTCCCAGCATTCTGTTTTGTTTACTCCGCCTACCTAATTTTCTGTCCTATTAAAGGGCCAAGGCAGTTTCTTTATTTAATTAACCAATAAAAGCAACTGATTAGAAAGATGTCCCTCCTCCATCAGACATTTGTTATGAAACACCATCACCAAAGCGACTTGGGTAGGAAAGGGTTTATTTGGCTTACATTTCCACATCGCAGTTCATTATCAAAGGAAGTGGAGACATGAACTCAAACATCAGGAACCACGAAGATCATGGAGGAGTGTCGCTCATGTGGCTTGTTCAGCCTATGTTGTTACAGAACCTATGGCCATCAGTGCTGGGTGACCCCACCTATAAGGAGCTGGGTCTTCCCACATCAATCAATAATTAAGAAAATTATCACAGGCTTGCCTACAGTTTGCTCGTACAGACATTTTCTTCGTTGAGGTCCTCTCCTCTCAGATGATCCAGCTTGTCTCAAATTGACATAAAAATAGCCAGCACAGGCCATGACTGCCCCTGTCACCATGTAAATCTAGAGTCAAACCCACTCTGGATTCATTTTGACTGCTCATGCTGGCCTTTCTCACACCCCATAGTGGGAAGCAGGGCTGGGCCGCTTCTGTATAGTCAGACAGAGAGCAGCAACCTGAGGACTGGCTAAAGGCTGTGTTTGTTGTATGGTGATCACAGCAGCAAGGCAGCAAGCTGGTGGTTGCACTGAGGGCGAGGGGGATTGTGAAATGAACACTGGCTGTTGGACTCTCTGGGGAGGTGGGCAAGCCTCAGTTGGGGATGTTGGGAGATGGGTGTTGCCCGTAAGCTTTGGTTTGCTTCAGGAAGAACTAAAACATCTGTCTGGTTTGTTACGGTTTGTTTGCTCTTCACGCGCATTCTTCTGGGAATGTCCTCCTGTCACAAGCTTAGGAATGGGAAAGGAAAACATATGCCTACTTTGGGAGGTTTAAGTTTTTCACTTCAGGGCAGGGAGGAATATATGACTGCTTGATTTGCTTGGAAACCATCATTATCATCGGTCCTCATCACGGTTTAGTTATACAAAACTGGATAGAAGCAAGAACCAAGCCCAACCAATGAAGTGGGAAGTGGGGGGTGGGGTGGGGGTGGACAGTACTGGTAGAGAAGTCTGGGGTGGTGGAACACACTTGTAATCCCAGCATTTAGGAGACTATGGCAGGAAGACCATTACTTGGAGGAGTTCAGCCTGGGTGAGACCGCATCTCAAAAGAAAATTCAGTTAAATCACATTGCTTGGTTTTATTCCTGTAAAAAATTAAAGCTCAGGAAAGTTCCATTATTGTGTCAATTAAATTAGACTAAGGAATTTTGTTTTCTTTAATCCTGACTTCTGAAAGTAAGAAAAGGAGTTCGGTGATGAGGAACATAAGTATCTACAGCTCCATTTGTACTTTTAGTTTTATCGTAGACTTTGGGGTCCCATGAAGGAGCTTTACTTAAATCAATGCCCTTCAATAAATTGTACTCATTGTCCCAAGGCAAGGAGAGATGAAGAAACTGTCATGGATCTGATAAAGTGAAGGAAACATGATATTAAAATGTAATGTGATATTCCCGAACAAGGAAGAACTATGAGTGTGGAAACCAGGGAAAGCTCAGCAGTGTGGATTATGGGGTATTCACCAGAGAAGACTGCTTGGGGATGGCTTTAAGCCAAAAGAAAGTGTTTATTAATAAACTAGCAACTGTATTTCCTGGG
Source organism: Alexandromys fortis (assembly GCF_014885135.2). Lineage (NCBI taxonomy): Eukaryota > Metazoa > Chordata > Mammalia > Rodentia > Cricetidae > Alexandromys > Alexandromys fortis. The sequence goes on along the minus strand of NW_026067930.1, from coordinate 20,901,070 downwards.
TGATCAGGATTCCAGTGCAGCCCTGGTCCTTTCTCAGTGTGAGGCTTTAAGCACAAAAACCATGTCTTGGGTTGATATAATAATAATTAACACAAACAGCCAGAAGTGAAACTACAGAAGCGAAAAAGCAAGGTAAGTACATTGGAGGCTTTGATGGATTAGGTCTTTGTTTCCATTTTAGCTAGTGGTGCTGTCTAGGTGTCTTGACTTTTACAGCCTGAATGAAACTCCCATCATGGAGTCAGTTGTGCTAAGGTCTGAGGGCCTACTAAGGTCTGGAGCTCTGTGACATGCATAGCTTGAGTCTATTAACCAGCAGGCAATTTCCTTGTTTTTTAAATTGTAGTGTGGTTGCATAAGACAAGAACAGTAGGGGAAGCTGAGTAAGAGATGTGTAGGAACTGTGGGTACCATCTTTGCAACACTTCTGGAAATCTAAAATTACTTCAAAATAGACACCTGTTTTTCTTTCTAAAAATATACACTTTGTTCCAAACTTGACAGTAAATTTAGCCTAGGTCTAGAGACTGCTTTTATAACAAATTCCTGGGAAAAGCTGTAGTTAGTCCAAGAGATAAGAGTCACGCTTGGGAAACATCACTGAAAGGCAACCGAAGGCTCCATATTTTCTTCTTTCTTTTTCTTGCCATTGTAAATATCCCCGCAATAACCACAAGCATGTTTGAGAAATACGCGGGCTTCAAAACAGCGCTATTTTATTTTCACCTTATTCAATGTTCTTGACTATTAGTTTTACCTTTGTAGGTACAGGATTTAGATATCTCACCTTTGAAATGCAGCGGTCAAACCTCTGAATTTGCTGGGCTTGGGTCACTTACTGTGTGACTTGAACACAATGCAGCTGCTTAAACTTTTTCCTGTGGATGTTGGGCAAAATTAAAAGTTTAAATCCTAGTAGTGAACAGAGTGAAACCGGGGAAGAACTGTGCACACAGCTCGTTGCTTATTATGTATCTCTCTTGTCATCGGGTACTCCTCCTGGGTGGTTAAGTTTCTTCCATTTCACAATACATGTTCCAGTTTCCGTGCAACTAAGAATTTTCAGAAAACAAATGTTGCGGTTACTAGGAGGTAGACAGAAGTGGGAAATAAAACTGCTATGAAATACCCTTAGACAGGGCTCTACCTTTCCCCCACTTTTTCTTTCTTTCTTTTTTGCAAGATGGGATTGTGATAATGACAGCTGGAAGCAGAACAGCCACAGCCACTGGCGGAAGTGTTCGTGCCCTAGAGGCAAAACCTAGGGTAAAAGTTACTTTTTGTCACTTTTGTTTCAAAATTTAGATACTGTGTCCCACTCTGGATTTGAACCGAAACTGTCCTCTGAAGGCTCACTTGTCAAAAAGCAGATGGGAGCGGATGGGCTTTTTGACTGTCTTCTGAGCCCTGTAACCTTAAAAGGGATTAACTCAGGGCCAAAAGGACTCTGAGGAGGTGGGGCTTAGCTGGGGGAAACAGGTCACTAGGGGAGTGCGTGCATCTTTGCTGAGTTTATCCATCTGTCCATGACCTTTTCTTTCTTTCTGCTTCTTGCCCAGCAGGAAGTGAGTCATTTTGGTTTGTTCAATGCTCCCCAGGAACAGGAGCAATAGAGCCAAGTAGCTGTGGATGACACCTATGAAAACACGAGCTACAATAAATCCTTTCTCTTTTGTTTTCCTAGGTATTACAACACAGGGATATAAAAATACACAGCACTAAGTAATAATTCCTATTAACCTTCCTATGCACGCAATAACAGTTTACATAGTTTTTCAAGCATATGAAAGCAGCTCAAATCAATGCTTAGCATTAACCCTTTTTTCTTAATGCAGCATCTGGTGGGTGACCCCGAGAGCATCCTAACATCATGTTTTGAGCCTATACTCCATAAAGAGCCACTGAGTTAGAGCATGCATGCATGGTTTACCTGCCACATTTCCTTACCTAGGATCACCTTTCCCTGTGCCTTAGATGCCCTGGCTTCTTCTAGAAATATCCCGAAATGGTGTACTTAGGGAGGTGAATTTGAGACTGGCCTGTTACTTTCTACACACCTGACTTTCTGGTCCTTCACCAAACCTGTCATTTCATTGATTAGTATACTGCATAGTAGAGAAAAAAAAAACAAAACAAAACAAAACAAAACAAACCTGACACCGTAGCAGATTCAGTCCGGGCCAAACTCGGATCACATTTACAGAAAAGAAACACGGACGGCCATTTAAATTCCTGGTATTTTAAACTTGATGGCACCTGTAGTTGAACCTAACCTGAATGTACACAAAAAACATCTGAAAGTTACAGTTGGGCAGAAAGGAACTTCGCTGCATAAGAGCACCAAGTCAGACATAGTAAATGATGAAGCCAAGCCAACCATCTTCCTTTCTGGGCTGTGGGTACTATGTTATAAAGACCATGGGGTGGTGGACTCGTGGTCCTCTAAGAGAGTAGTTTGTCTATCATCTAGATTCTGCAGCAGCATTTCCCCAGGTTCATCCACAGATCCTTGGCAGCACTGGAAATGGGTTTAGCTAGTTTCTAAACATACTTCAAAGCACTGAAAATGGTTGGGAGCAAAGTTCACTGACAGAGTAACTTCCTGGCTTAAGCAAAGTGCTGAGTTTTATCCCCAGTAATAGCCAAAACTTTGCATTAATTTAAGTGGATTTTATGAGCAGGAAATGAGCGTTCTATTCAAGTCCAGACCTCATTGTTAGGAGGAAAGGCCACGGTCAAGAAACACGGAGTTGATGGGAAGGGCAGGAATGAAGGACAACAGAAACTCATAGAATACTGCTATTAGGCAGCATTACGTGAAGGCTATATAGAAACTCTAGACCTGTGTTCAAATTGTGTCTCCCATAAACTAATCAGAGATTCCTCACCCTTTCTGATCCCTGCTCTTTCCTTTGTGCAGTACTAGGGACTGAGTCTTGAACACACGACCTTCACAGTCTAGGCAAGTCTTCTGTTACTAATTATATCCCTAGATGCTGCACGTGTCTCTGTGTGGGTGTGTGAACACCAGTGCAGCTTCCAGTGAAGGCCAGAGGGTAACACCCAAACCCTGGAGGTGAGTTAGGGGTTTCTGAATCACAAGGGGTAGGTGTTGGGAACTGAACTCCAGGCCGCTGTGAAAGCAGTACTTGCACTTAACTGATGAACCAACCATCTTTTTAGCCCATTATTTGTGTGTATATATGCATGTATTTATTTATTTGTTTATTTATTTTTCATTTATTTGTCTGTGTGTGGATATACATTGGAGGTCAGAGAAAAACTTTTAAGAGTGGTTGGTTCTCTGCATCTATCTCATCCGTTCCAGGTACAGAACTCATATAGTTTTTGTTACAACTGCTCTTACTTGCCCCTTTCTGGCCTTGGATTTATTTTGTAACCTTACTGTGTGTGTGTGTGTGTGTTTTTTTTTTTTCCTTTTGAGACAGGGTCTCTTTACATAGCCCTGGCTGTCTGTCCTGGAACTCACTCTGTAGACCAGGCTATCTTCAAACTCACTGCGATCTGCCTGCCTTTGTCTCCTAAGTACCTCACCTGGCTTTCAATTTTTATAACAGGAGTTAACACACAAGATACAGTGAATATTTAATCGACTATTATGCCTTGACATTTAATGAATACTCACTAAGTTACAATTTTGATGCTGGGACTCGCTCAGCAAAGGAAGTAAGAACTAGTAAGTACAAGGCCTCGGCTGCGGGGAGCTTACCTGTGCTACTGCTACTTGTTGAAGCCAAGTTTAGGTTCTGTAACTTTTCTAAGGTTATAAACTAATCATTATCAGGTAAGAATTCAAGCTGAAATTCGTGGGATTCCAAAGCCAAGGCTTTTCAGATAGGAGCAATAAACAAATTGTTGCCAGGAAAGAATTCAACTGAGATTCATGGGATTCCAAAGACAGGCTTCTTAGGAGCCCAATGCAAGACTGTGAGCTTTCCTACTCTTTCTCAATTTTTCACCTTAGTGCCTCTACCAATAAACGCTGAAAACTCAAACTGGGAAGAAGAGGAAAATGAGGCACAACATTGGAGAGTAAGAGAAACCTTGGGACATTGAAGGATTCACAGTTTGGGATTAGAACTGAAGAGAAAAGAAGAGGAAGAGATTTGGACTGACCACACCTTAAAAATGGCATTTGAGAGTCAGGCGGTGGTGGTGGCACAGGCCCTTCAAGCCTAGATCTCAGGAGGCAGAGGCAGGCGGATTTTTGTGAGTTTGAGGCCAGCCTGGTCTACAAGGGCTAGTTCCAGGACAGCCAGATCTGTTACACAGAGAAACCCTGTCGCAAAAAACAAACAAGAAATGCCATTTGAGGATTTACACGAAAAGCAGACCTAACCCAGTGTTTCTAAGATATTGTCAAACTACGGGAGCAGACTGCACGGTTTTTCTAATTTTCTGTTTTATAAGTTAGCACTTAACCTGGGTGTTTTTGAAAGGATGGAAGTAGTTATGTATGTGGTTTCTTTACTAGGAGTCCACGCTACTCCTTTAAAGAAATCTTTCTTGGAAGGGAATCCAATAAAAATATCAAAAGTTCAAATGACCGACCTCCTTTGTGTTTGCCAACTGGTAAGAAAGTAACAGTACTAGTTTCTAGTGGAATTTTAACATTGTTTTTTTTTCCCCCCTCCGGGGGACGGAAGTCTGGCAACTGTTTCTCTCTCAGAGGGCTACTTTATTCATAAAGACCAAAACAACCGCGAGCCGAGAGGAACAAAGCGACAGCTGCGAGTGCGGTCCCCGACACCGCGCTGGCTTTGCGGGATCGGCACCCAACGGTGCCTGAGTCACCCCGCGCCGCGCTCCGCTCCGCCTGCGGGAACCCGAAGGCCGGAGCCGCCCGCCCGCCCCCAACGCGCTCCGTCCCACGCATGCGTCCCGCGTACGGCGGCTTCCCCCCCCCCCCCCAGCCCCCGCCCCTCGGTTCGATGACGTGAGCGGCGAGGGCGGAGCCAGGGTCTGTGGCGGGAGTGGGGGAGGAACTGCGAGGTGTGCGTGGACGTCAGACTGGATAGCGGAAGGTCAGGGCGGCCCGGAGCGGAAGTGGGGCTCGGGAGCTGGTCCGCCATTGTGGGCCCGAGGAGCGGAGGGCGAGCGGGGACGAGCGGCGTGCCGGCGGCGAGCTCGGGCCCCTTCGGCGATTCCCGAGCGCGAGCCCGCTTCCCGGAGTCCCCGCGAGCGGCGGTGGCGGCGGCGGCGGCTGGAGCAGAGCTTCGCGAGGGCGGCAGCCGACTGCTGTGAGTGCTCGCGGAGAGGCCCAGGCGGCGGCGGCGGCGGCTCCTCCTCTCGGCTTGCGGTGAAGAATGTCAGCCACTAGCGTGGATCAGGTGAGGGAGCAGGGCCCGGGCTCGGCCAAGGCCCGAGCCGCAGAGCTCCACCCTCGCGCGCTTCTAGCCGCCGGCGGCCCTGTAACGGCGCGGCGGGGGTTGCCCGGCGGGGCTGCCGCCCAGGCCGGCGTGCGGGCTGGCGGCGGAACCCGCGGCCGGCGCCCGGGAGCGCTCCGAGGGCCGGATGTCCCGGCGGCCGCGCCGGGGCCCCGAGCTGGCGGCTGGCGGGCGCTGGCGGCGCTGCGGAGGGGCGGCGGGAGGCCGACGGGCGGAGTGGCTGCGGAGGAGCTGGCGGGGTTCACTCCTACGCGGATTGTTCTGAATAACTTGTCTCCGATAATGTCTCTGATTAACACACTTTTCTTTCCTCTCCTCCCTCCCCCTCCCTTTACCACATCTTTCGTCTTGCTCCAGAGACCTAAAGGGCAAGGAAATAAAGGTGAGTTTGGTTATTTTATTTTTTTTTCTCCCTCTCAGATGTTGCCCTGATGTTATTTTTAAGCCGCCAGCGGCTTCTTTCTTGTTTTTGCTTTTCTTCTTAAATGTAAAGGTTAGAAAAACATCCATCGCAGCTAAGCCAGCTAACATTTAGGTAGTTCCTGGGTTTGAAGCTACGTTTGTAGAAACCGAAGTTCTGCAAGAATAAACAGCTGTCTTGCTTGTATTTCAGTAAACGTAAGATATTTCTTTAGTTTTCTATTTTATCTTTGTTATATAACTTAGGTCACAATTTTCTACATTTGTGTCTAGTTAAGTACGTTCTTGAAGTGGACATTCTGTTTAAAATGTCTGGATAATATTTATACTTGCAGTTCACATGGCGTTCTGTGTCACATGAATGAAAATCGTACGGTTAATCACTGATCCATAAAAGTTGCTTGCAAAGAGGCAACAGCAGTACAGAACTCCTAACAGCAAGTATCTCATTGTATATAGCCCTGACTGCAAGGTGTGTCTCAATCTGGTATCTTAAAAAAACCTGAGAAGGAAATTATTTGTGCAGTTACTGCTAGCATTATATGACTTACTGTTTAAAAACTACCATTAAAACTAAGGCATTTAAAACATAAATGTAGTTTGTATTTATGCCCGTGGAACTCAGTAGTCAGCTGATTGAAACATTATGACATAAGTCATGTGATACTAGTTTAGGACAATAACTTCTTTCTTGGGGTGGTGCCAATTAAAGAACATTCCAATGTACTATATAGTTATAACGTTTTACAGTGCCGGAAATGACACTAAATACAATTATACTTCCTGTTTTTTTTTTCCCCCTAGTAACCAAGTACTGCTTAGAGAATAAGATCTGCAATAGCCCTTTATGTGTAACTTTCATGTTTCTGTTGATGCTTTTAATTTTTTCCTGGGTTTTTATGTGGCAGTGCTGGTTAATTAGAAATTAATTATGCTCTTCACAGAATAATTTCCTTCATGTCATGCTGCATTTTATATAAAAATTTGTATATACTAGACGCATTGAAGTGTGTAGGTAACAAACTTACTGCTTTATTTTAATTGTTTTCTTTCAGCACATAAACATTTAGGAATTAACTTATGGAATTTTAGTTATAATTATAAATTTCAGAATTAGAGGTTAATTTAAAAATAGTTCTGAAACATTTGTAAATTTAAAAGGAATTTTTTTTTTCTTTTTTGGCTAATCTGACCATCTGTGAAATCTGTGGTCATTATTGCCTAGTGTAAACTGTTTTATCCTAGAACTATGCAAGGCTATTTGAAGTGCTAAGTGTTTTGTGTTACGCATTTTAAGGTAAGTGACTTCTGTGAAATTCTTTTTGGATAAGAAATGTAGACCACCATATAGATTGGTTATTGAAAGCTTGTCCTGGATTACCACGAGTTTGGTTTACTCAGGAATCACTTCACTTTGGTGTGGCCTAGCGACCTCTGTTGTTACACACCAGTTACTTCCTTATAAATTGTCTCAAATACAGAAGCCAGCCACAGGCTGCATCACCTGGTGGCTGCATTTTTATATGAGAATTTTTAATTGATAGTGTCACTTCTGATTTGATATGTAGCTACACATACACATTATGGTTTTTGGATAGTTCTTGTTCTTTATTCTCCCTGTTTTTCTTTTACTCTTTTTGTTCAGTTTATAGTTTTATTCTAGGATGAAGACTGGGATTTCTTATAGTCCTGGGTTTCAATACCACATATAGCTACTGATTTACCAAGTTTGTTGAGCACATTGCACTTTTTTTTTAAAAAAAAAAAAAAGTGACTGTAAATCCTGTTGTTAAGATAGTGTGATCACAACAGCTTATTGCTCTAGATGCTATCTGTTGGATTATTTTTATCCTCTTTTGAGGAAGAGAAGAAAAGCTACTGGTCCAAAAGTATTGGTATGCTTAAAGTCATGTAATTTGGAACCATTATAAAATGATAGGAACCATTATAAGTTTACAAATACATTACAAGCCAAGTCAGGACTGATAACAAATGGCAGTTAGCTTTCATGTGTTTGAGAAAAACGTCTGTCTTAGCTGACTTATTTTTAAGTTAGTGAAATTATCATATAGTAAGTCTGTGTACTATTATTAAGCAGAAACTGTAACTATTTTTCTTGTTTACAACTGTAAAGATGTGGTTAATACTTTTGAATTTCAGAGTTTAAGAACCTTATGTTCCTAAGAAATTGGTATCAGTTAAGATTTTTAAACTAGTTGACTTAATATGACTTCCGAGATGCTACTTCTTTTATGAATTACCTTTAGCTGACATTAGCCTAACACCTGGCTTTAGTGTCTTTTTCTGCAAAGTGTTCTTAAGCATATCCTTAAGGCTTACTGGACTAAAAGAATGAAAAGGAGTTCTGTCAGTCTATTTGGAAAGACAAAATGCTTCTGAAATGTAATTCCTAATTTTTGGTTTATTTTTACATATTCCTTTTTTTTAACTAAAAAAAATTTTTTTTCCTGTGTAAAATGTCAGACCTGCTTGTTATACTTGGCAAGATAATACCAAAAGATAGTTAAAATGTAAGGATAATTATTTGTTGGTCCATAATTTTCTTTATTAACAAGAACTTTTGCTTGCTGTGTCTTCATTTGTGTGTCCAGATGTCCTCTTGGGCCTTCCTCCTTCCTTTCTTTTGTTCCTTAAGTTTATATAAGTAAGCAACACGTGGAAATTGGTTCTTTTTCCTCCTCATTCCTTCTGTAGGAGGGACACGTACATCATTTTATATGACTGCAGTTTAAAAGAATTAGGTTGAAATTGGTTGTTTGAATGTTTCAGAAAATTAGTGTATTTAGCAATATTATGTTGTATCTTCTCTCTGTCCCCCCCTAAGAAATGATTTCAAAACACCATACTATCATTATTTTGGCTTCATATTTTTACTAATCCTCACAACATTCCTGTAAGGAGATAGAGGGTATATGGTATTGTCGCTGTTTTTGTAGGTGGGAAAACATGATGCACACATCTGTTGACTTTCCTAACTTGATGTAGTCAGGACCAGAGCAGAGAATCACCTGGCTTCTAAGGCCCATGTTCTATCTTGATTTGACTTTGCTTCATAGGGCAGAGGAAACAGGCGAAGAATCATGTAAGTCATCTGTTCTTTTTTCCCCTGAAGAACTTTTACACAATATAGAAGTGGCTTAGATTTCATTAATGTTCAGTGACTTTCAGTCTCCAAGGCATTAGATTGTCCTTAAGTAATGATCAACAACTAGAATCTTATGAAACAGTTGCTTTAAGAAAGTATGCTTCTGAAATTAAAGGGCTAGTTAGTATCTTATTAGGAGCCTTTAAATGGATACTTTTTTGATTATGTTAGCAGTAAGACTAGATAACCAAGAACTAATGGATACAAGAGATAGAAATTGTTTTTAATACAGGCTGATATTCATATTAGTTTAATAGTCTATTCTAGTCAGAAACTTTTTTTGTCCTTCAAGAAATAAAAGACTGTGCATCACTATTGTTGATAAAGGAATAGTCCAACCAATGGGAAGAACCTCAGCCCTCAGATGACACCCTCCGTTTTATTTTGTTAGTAGTAACAGTTACATATTTTAATTCTGGAGCCCATTTAGCCAAACCTGACTCTGATGAAGTCATTATGAAACACTGTTGATTCTTATAAGTGGAGTCAGGATCCATTTGATTATTGGGCCATAGAGGTCAGCTCTGAAGCCTTCACGCTCAGAGTAGTTTTACTTTTGAGCTATCGCTGAACATTATTGGATGAAGAATGAAGGGATTTAATAGATCTTTGTTCATAAGCCACTGCTCACTAATGTTACATTTTAGGTAATTTGCACTTAGGACAAAATTAGAGTTGATATTCTGGTAAACTTAACTCCACATTAGTTGGCCATACTTTGTAACATTGCAGTTTTGAGCAGTAATTCTAAGAGATTGACATCCCTCACAAATTGCCTTTTCTTTTTTATTTCACGTTTCAATAACAAATACTGCTACTGTATCAGATACTTTCCCAGTAACCTGTCTGTTTTTCTGGTTCAGAATAATTTTTAGTTTTATTTGGGGTATTGCAGCATTTAGTATTAATAAAGATTATTGAATATGGTCATCTCATACGAAGATGAAATGAAATAGGCACTGAATAACTTGAGTTATTATTAGGTTAATGAGCTCAAATCACGACTGGAGACCACTTGCCTCCTCGGTAATAGACCTGAAATTGAAATCCAGGAGGTGGTTTTATAGCTATACTCAGGCACTACTGGGACAGTGTCCAAATATATTTTTTTTCTTGACTACAAAATATGTCTTTTTTTACAGTGTATGAAGTAGTTTTGAACTAGTGTGATATTCTGGTTTGTTTTCTCATATGTTTCATGAGTAATCATCATCATCTTTGGTGTCTTAATTGTAGTTTTACTTTCATGTGAAAGTCTTCTTTATTGGTGTTTAGATTTGAACACAAAACTTCAGTGCATGCTAATTTCACCAGTGAGTTGTTAGTCTTTGAGAATCAAGGTATGTGCACACACATTTATTAGAGAATCAAAGTCTTAGAGATTTTTAACTAGAGTGCTTACATAACGTACACGAGGCTTGGGTTGGCACCCCCAGTACTGCCAAAAACCAAACCAAAACAACATAAGGCCTTTCCTTTTTAATGAGAGGGTCGTGCTACATAGCCCTGTCTTTGTAGTCCTTACTGGTTTTTATCTTCTCTCCTTTTGCTTCTACTTTTCAAGTGCTGTGGAAACCAGTGTGTGGCATCAGACCTAGGCCTTTCTAGATCTTTCATAATCATCGATTTTAACCACTTTGGAGACATTTAAGTAATTTTTTACTGGAACTTCAGGTCATAAATAGTTATTGAAGGCTCAGCCTGGTATTGTATATATGCCTGTATTCCTATTGCTTCACAAGCTGAAGGAGGATGATTGAGAATTCAGGGTTAGCCTGGGTAACATAGGAAGAAGACCCAGTTTTGGTAAGAAAAACATTCTTACCTTTAACAGATTAACAGACTTTTATAAAGTTAGGTCACATACTCAAATATATTATCTACATCTTTACTTAAAGTTATTTTAAAGTCATACACAGTTTTAGGGAGCCTTCCCAACATTTCTGTGTTGCTTTGCTTACTATAATTTTGAAATTGGGATATTTAAGATTTTGATCAAGGAGTGTATATAGATAAGGTTTATATTTAGATCATGGGATTTCTAGGTTTTCTTTGGCACACATTATTTCTAAAGGTTATCCTTTAGAGAGTTCTTAAATCAAAACAGCAAGAAATTCTGTACTATTTTTTTCAGAGTTGGCTTGAAAGTGTTTGAAATGTTAATATTGTGCTATAAATTTTATAAGGCTTACAACATTTCTAATACAAATATGTTTTTTAGTTTCAGTACAAAATGGTTCGATTCATCAAAAAGATGCTGTAAATGATGATGATTTTGAGCCATACTTAAGTAGCCAGACAAATCAGGTAAGTTTTCTGCAGATTCAGATTTAAGAAGTTAAACGTCTATTAGGTTTTACTGATTTTTTTTTCCCCCAATTAGACATCTAATTGAATACAAGATTAATGTAATGTGAAATTTGCCTACATGTGGTGAAAAACACTTGAAGGTTTATGGCATGGGAGACTACTTTTAGGATTATAAGTAACTGAATGGGGTTCTAAAATATTTAAAGATGAGTGTTATTTTTATATATTATGCTTAGAATTTTTTAATATTAACATGATTTAGTCTTTAACTATTGCAACCATGTTTTTCCTTTTTTCCCCTTCCTTTCCTTTTCTCCTTACCTTCTCTTTCCTTCCCTCCTCTCTTCTCTCTGCTCCTCCCCCCTCCCGTCCCCTTTCTTCCCCTCCCTTCCTCTCCCTCCCCCTTCTCAAGACTGGATTTCTCTTTGTAGCCTTGTCTGTCCATCACTTGGTCTACCAGGCTGGCCTTGAACTCAGAAATCCACCTGTCTCTGCCTCCCAAGTTCTGGGATTAAAGAAGTGCTCTGCTATTGCCTGCTACAGCCACATATTTTTAACTAAAGCAAATTAAACTTACTAGCTGGAAACTTTAACTGGATAGATTAGTTTGTGTCTTACAACTTTAGTTAAGTATATTTTCTTTAAGATATTCAAATTTGAATTTCATTAAGTTACTATAGTTTTTAATTTGGTAGTATTAGAGAATAGAATTAAAGACTTTTTAAATACTTCTTTATTACAAACATGGAGATTAAATGTAGATCATTAGTACCCCCCCCTTCAAAATTCTGGGATTTGAATCTGTGATATTGTACATGCTAAGTCATGTACCCCAATTAAGCTACATGCCTAGCCTAGCTACTAGGGTAGCTTCTGAGAATTTGTTCTTAAGGATAATTTAAACGCTACGAAGCAATAAAATAAAAATATTTTATATTTTGATAAAATTTTTGCTGTCATGTTTATTGTCAAATTTGTGTCACTGGTAGAATCCAATTTTGAAAACAAAATTTCAACCTTTACCAGTTCATGAGAATATTCTGGAATGAAATTCCTAGTATCGTTTCTTCCACTTGTAAAAAGATATATGAAAAATGTGCTCTGTAACTTTAACCTAGATTCCTTTAAAAGCATAAGAGGAAAAGGTACTAAGTGTTCTCATAGAATGATTCGTTAGACAATTTGAACAAAAGATTTCTGCTTTGTGGAATGTATAGACTTGATTTGTAGCTTATAGAAGTGACGGCTTTGGTCACCCTCATCTACCTTTGGGCATTTTTCTTTATCTACTCTCCTTTGTGTGCTGTCTTAGATTCCTAGTATGTATTGGAGAGGGGTAAATAAATCAGGAGGAATGGAAACAAGTGGTAGAATTTGTGAATGCTTGGCAGGAAGGGGTAGAAAAGATGTCAACATTTGTCTTTCCACAGTACCAAAAATGATTACTTCTAACAAGGCGTGCATTTAAAAGCATTAGCAATACAGAACTAGGAAACTAGGTTTATTGTATAGAAAAAAAATGGAAAATTGTCTAAGATCTTAAAGGTAAGTTACATGATTTTAAATCAGAATTTCTTAGCTGAACTGTAAAAGTAACTCAAGAATTGCTAGTTTAATGGAAACTAAGTTTATTGCTGGAATAACTCAAGTAAGCATGATTGACAAACTTTATAAAGTTGTTCATGTATTTAATGAATTAGTTCCTTGAAGTCCTGATTTAGCTAAAGTTAACTGGATAGATTATGAGGTTCTTTTTAAGATTTATTTTTATGTGTATGTGTGCAAATATATGTTGCATGTGTGTGTGTGGTCCTGGAGAGGCCATAAGAGGGTGTTAAATCCTTGGGACCTGGGAGTTGTGAGTTGTCCACCCTAAGTTATGGCTTCTCCAGAAAAGCAGGAACTGCTGAGCCAACTCTCCAGTTCCAAAACACATTGTGCTTTTAAAACTAATTCCTTCATGTAATTTTAAAAAGTATAAGTAACAAAGATGAATCATCTGGTGGGAAAGGTGTTTTAATTTCGTCTGGTATTTAAGTTGTTTTCTGCACTTAAATCCGATTAATATCGGCTAACTCTAGGATTGTGTTAAAAATGTTGGTCTTACTCATCTGACACCATACTTTTATTTTATAGTGTTTTTTAAAGGAGGAAGGAAACAGATTATTGGTTCCCTGTTAATTTTCACAATAATGTGGTGATTGAGTCCAGGTTTCATGTTTCAGTTGCCCTTCTGTTGAGGATGCCATGTAAATTGAAAATAACATTTATTTAAAGAAGTTGGAATACTGATGTTATCTACCTGTGGTCAGTGATCACTGTTGGTGTTTAATGTTTCCAGATTCTTGGCCATTTATTTACAGAATTGAAATTTAAACCCATGCTGATTTGCAAAAGTAGCAAGGAAATTTTATTTAAAGCAAAGCAGTAGAAAAATTTAGCATATGCTGCAAGGGAGCAGCCAGGCACATGAGTGAAAATATTCAAGGCCTCAAGTTGCTGTCTGGGATCTCTCTTTATAAGGTCTAAAGGAAGGATGGGCTGATTGCTAAGGGTGTAATTTGGTTGGTTCTCTGTTTTGATTGATAGATTAGGTCATACAATAATTTTTCCATTGTGCATATTCCTTTCCATATGCATCTAATTTTGTCATATACATAGGAATAGGTAGATTTAAGAGTATAATTCCTAAAAGGATACCGTTTTGTTTTACTCTTCATGTTGCTGGTTGCACTGATTGGAGAGGATTGTGTGCATAGTAAGCACATTATTAGCAGAGGGGTATGTACATGCCACAAACCAAGTGGAATCCCAAGACACTAAACCAGTCCTTATGCTTTCCCAGTGGAGGCTTGAGAAAATAATTACGTTTAAGTTTTATTCTGTTTTGGCATTGTGTGTGCTGTATTTTAACAATGACTGGGTATTGATGTGATTTTTCCACTGGTGTTTCAGTAATTGCACTCCACAGTCCAAAATCCAACTCTGACTCTGTGATTGTCAATACTAATAAAAAAATTACCTGCCAGATGTGATGGTGTACTCCTAGAACTTCCTAAGTGAGGTTGAGTTTAGCCTACACTGCATAGCAAGATTGTCTCACAAAAATTAAAACAAAAAATAAAGCACACATAAAACCACTACTATTAGTTTCACAGAAGTAGCTATATTTGTCATATGAGTGCATTTAAAATGACTTACATGCTTTATCTCATCTTTAGTCAGCAATGCCCATTTTTGGGAAATAAGACAACCGTTTTCTGAAAATAGGGTTTTTTTTTTTGATTTCTTAAAAACAAAAAACCAAAAATAAGCACCTTAGTTTTTTTAAGTAAACCTTCAAACTTATACCGTGAAGTTTTATATTTATGAGTTAGCTCTTTGCTGATGTGTTTTATTTTTTATATATGAGTATAATACTAGTTAAGTTGGAGGGTCAGTTTTTGTTGCTGTATTGTGGAGCATTCCAGTACAAAGAATGAGTTCTTCATCTTTCTGTTCCTAGTTACTGGTGTGATGGTATGTGGCAGGGACTAGGGATTTATGACACAGATATTAAGTGAGTGCATGTGTTAAGGCTATTTGGCAGAGTGAAGAATTGCAGTTGGTGAAACACAGATTTTATTATATTTAACACTTTTCATGACATCTGTATGATTGTATTTTGGTAGTGTTATTGTGTAGCCCTGGCTGGCTTCAAACTTAAGACGCTTACCTTAGTCTTCCAGGTACTGGGATTATTGCCTTGACAGTGCTTTTGCAGTAAATCTCAGTTTTTGCATTGACCAATAGAAGAAAGTAAATAAAATCATTATAGATACAGTAAAAGTCACTAACCCATTGGTTCTGAAATCAGGAGAGCCTTTTTGTGTGTGTGTGTTTGAGATTGGCTTTGATGTATGTAGCCCACATTGGCTTTGGCTCTGAGCCCATCAGTTTCCACATGTATTAGTATCATATTTGCATGCCAGCATTCTGGGCTTGGAAGTTGGGAGTCTGAAGTAGTTCAGGTTCTTTATTTTGTTTTTGTGTTTGTTTTCTGAGACAGGGTTTTACCATGTTCCCCTGGCTGTCCCAGAACTCACTCTGCTAAACTAGGCTGGTGTCAGAGATACTCCTGCTTCTGAGTGTTAAGATTAAAGGTGTACACTACCACTGCCCGGATAGCATATCCATTTCTTAATGTTTTTCTTTTTAATAAATATTTTTATTAATTCTCTGACACTTAGGATTTTTTAAAGTCATTTACAGCTGCCTCTCTCAACTCTTAGGTTTAACCCCTTTCTCTTGTTTTAAAATTTAATTTTATGTCTTGTTTAAATTTTTTTTATTTATCTTAAAGTATTACAGACTTATAATTCTCCTTAAGTAGATTAGTTCTCCTTCACTGAACCAGCATTCTTATTTATAAGTAGTATTAAATATCTCATTTTCTTTTAGAAGTAAAATTTATATAAAATGTGCAAAATCCAAGTATACCTATGGAACTGAAACCAGTGTCCAAATATAGACTGTCTTTCATTAAACATTTTCAGTTCTTGAGTTTAAATTTGTCTTGACCTCCAGGGACATTTTGATGATTTTTTTCTTTTATGATTCAAGTGTTTAGAGTTAGACATATTTATATAGTTATGATTCATGGATATACAACATGGAATGATTATATCAAGGGATTTAAACTATACCCTAAATAGTTTTAATAATATTTTTATGCTGTGAACACTTGAAACACCACCGCTATCAGTTTTGGAATGAACTAGTTATTAACTATATTTATCACACTTTGGCTTTTTTATACATTAAGAGAAGCCATAAGAATCAAGGACTCACTCATTCACACATTCAAGAGTTCTGTAAAAATAAAGTGAAAGCTATAATTCCTATGTCCATGGCCCATGTAGGCCCTCTGCTTGGTTCTTCAGTCTTTGGAGTTGATAGGATCCTTGTCAGTTGACTTAGAAAGCCTTGTTCTCCTGTTGTCCTGAGAGTTACTACCTACCCTATTTACTCTTCTTCTTGCTCTTTCCCTGAGCTTTGAGGGGAGAGAATTGATGGCAATATACCAATTAGAGCTAGGTGTTGTACAATCTCTCTGGATTATGTCTGACTGTGGGCATTTGTTCCCATGTCTGCAGGAGGAGGCCTCCCTGATGATGGCTGAGTAAACGACTGATCTATGAGTATAGCAAATACCACAGGAGTCATCTTTTTGGTGTTGATGCTTAGACTAGTAGTAATTGGTTTTATCTTAGGTCTTTGAGCTGTCTTTCTAGTCTCTGGTTCTTGGTCACCTAAGCAGTGTCAAGTATGGGTTCCAGCTCATGAAATAGGCCTTAAGTCAAATCACATATTGGTTGGTTACTCCCATAAGCTTTGTGCCAAAATTGCCCTAGCAAATATTTTAGGTAGGAAGATTGTAAAAATTTCGGCTGAATTGGTTTTTATGTTTCTCTTGGTAACCTGGAGAGTATCTTCCCATACCAAAGACACTAGAACATGGGGGTAAAGGTTCTTTGTGGACACCAGCTCGAATTCTCCATCTTCAATGAGTTATGTGGGTGTTGTCATCAGTGGGGTCTTGTTGGCAGTTTGTGGAGAGCAGCTTATTATCTTGACAGCAACCTGGGTTGTTTGGGGATTTCCATGTGACTGTTATGCCAACTTCAGTTTGATGAAACAAAGTTGGTGAGAAGTGGCCAGTTGGGACTCAATCTTCCTCATTATTTGGAAAATTTATTAGAATTGACTACATATGTTAGGAAGTTTTCATTGTCCTAGGTTTCCTTGCTGCTCCTCAAATGCCCCTTACATCTAGTTGCCTCTCCCTACATTCCCTCCCTCAGCTCCATTCCTCTTCTGCTCCCCAACTGATCCTCCCATTTCAGCTCTCACCCCTTCCTCCCAGTTCATCCTATTTCTCCCTCTCGGGAGATCTGTGTGTCCCCTCTGAACCCTTCATCAATACCGGCCCACTCTGGATCTATGGATTGTAGCTTGATTATCACTTATTTAATGGCTACTGTCTATATAAAGTCAATACTGAATGGGTTACCTCACTCGGTGATTTTTTTTTCTAGTTCCATCCATTTGCTTGCAAATTGCATGATGTCATTTTAACAACTGAGTAATACTCCCTTGTATAAAAGTACTACATTCTTTTGTTGAAGTACATCTAGGTCCCTCCAGCTTCTGGCTATTATGAATAGAGCAGCAGTGTCCTTGTGGTGTGATAGAGTGTCCTTTGGGTATATGCCCAAAAGTGGTATGGTGAATCTTGAGGTAAATCATTTCCCAACTTTTTGAGGAGCTGCCTTATTGATTTTCATGGTGACTGTGCAAGTTTGTGCTCCCACCAACAGTGGAGGAATGTTTGCCTTGCTCCACCCTCTCTAGCATATGATGTCATTTGCGTTAGTGATCTTAGCCATTCCAATAGGTGTGAGATGGACTCTCAAAGTAGTTTTGAGTTGCATTTCCCTGATGGCCAAGGATATTGGACATTTAAGTGTTTCTCAACCATTTGAGATTGCTCTATTGAGAATTCTTTGTATATATCTTTTTCACATTTTCTTTAAATTGGATTCTTTGGCTTTTTAGATCTAGTTTCTTGAGTTCTTTATATATTTTGGACATTAGTGCTCTCTCAGCTCTGGAGCTGGTAAATTTTCATTCTGTAGGCAGCCATTTTTGTCCTATTAATGGTGTCCTTTGCTATGCAGAAGCTTTAGTTTCATGTGGTACTATTGCTTGATTGTTGATTTTACTGCCTGTGCTAAGGGGGTTCTGTTCAGAAATAACTTTCTTGTACCAGTGATAAGCGGTATCTTTTGAAAACATGATTCATTTCTTTTTGATTTTCCAGTTGGATGGAATACAGGTTTTTGAAGTGTATTCTTAGGATTCTCTGGATTTCCTTGGTGTCTGTTGTGACTCCTCTCTTTTTGTTTCTGATTTTATTAGTTTGGGTAAGAGTTTGTCAGTCTTACTGATTTTCTCAAAGAACCAATTCATTCCTTTGATTCTTTGTGTTTTCTCTTTGTTTTTATTTTATTGGTTTCAGCCCTGAGTTTGAGAATAACTTGCAATTTTCTCTTTTTGGGTATCTCTCTTTCTCTCTCTCTCTCTTTTTTTTTTTTTTTTTTTTTTTTTTTGTGACAGGGTTTCTCTAGCTTTGGAGCAGTTCCCGGAACTAGCTCTTGTAGACCAGGCTGACCTTGAACTCACAGAGAACTGTAAGCCTCTGCCTACCGAGTGCTGGGATTAAAGGCATGTGGCTTGTATATTCATTTTTATTCAATTCTTGAAAATCTTTATTCTGTTTTGGCCCGTTGTTCCTTGAGTAGAAAGTTGTTCGGTTTCCATGAGTTTGTAGGGTTTCTGTTTCTATTGTTGAAATCTAGTTTTACTCTAAGGTGGTCTGATAGGATGGAGGGTGTCATTTTGATTTTCTTGTATCTGTTGAGACTTACTTTGTGTCTTGAGTATGTGGTCTGTAGTATGAGGCCACTCGTTTTTTCCTGTCTGCTCAGCCCCGAAGTAATCAACAGAAACCATATTATTTGTAATACTGTTTGGCCGTTAGCTTAAGCATGTGTCTGACTAACTCCTGTATCCTAAACTAACCCATCTCCATTAATCTGTGTATCACCACGAGACTGTGGTTTACCAGAATTTGGGTAAGTTCTGGTGTCTGTCTCCGGAGGGGCTACATGGCTTTTTTCTGACTCTGCCTTCTCTCTCCCAGCATTCTTTTTAGTTTTCTCCTCCTAACTCTTTCTGCCCTGCTCTGCTATAGGATCAAAGCAGTTTCTTTATTAAGCAATGGTATTCACAGCATACAGAGGGGAATCCCACATCAGTGGTCAGTTTTGAGTAAGCTCCTGGAGATGCAGAAAAGAAGGTGTAGTCTTTTAAAAGTGTTTGGGTGACTGTAGATATCTTCTAGGTTCATTTGGTTTAGAAAGTCTGTTAGCTCCATCATTTCTTTGTCTTTGTCTGGATGAGAGTGAGGTATTAAAGTCTCCCAACATCAATGTGTGAGGGTCAATGTATGATTTTAGCTCTAATTGTGTTTCTTTTACAGATTAGGGTGCCCTTGTATTTAGGGCATAGATGTTAAAAATTCAGTTATCATCTTGGTAGATTGTGTAGTTTATTTCTTTTGGTTACTTTTGGTTTGAAGTCTTATTTTATTAGATATTAAAATGGCTACCAGCTTGACTCTTAGGTTCATTTTCTTGTTATATCTTTTTCCAACCCTTTACCCTGAGGTAATGTCTATCCTTGATGTTCAGGTGTGTTTCTTGGATGCAGCAGAAGGTTGTGTCTTGCTTTTCATCCATTCTGTTAGTCTGTTGTTTTTATTGGTGGAATTCATTCCATTGATATTGAGAGAGATCAATGACAAACGATCGTTGTTTTTCCCGTTATTTTCTTGTTTTTGTTGTGGTTGTGGTGGAGAGAGATAACGGAGAGAATGTTTCCATTTTATTTTGATTTTGCTGGTCTGATATTATTTCCTATGGTTTTCATGGTTGTACTTAACCTTAGGTTGGAGTTTTTCTTCTAGCAACTTTTGGTATTGGGATGATTGTAGATCTATGTGCTAATCTGGTTTTGTCTTTGTTGAATGGGTATTTGTTCCCTTGGTTCCTGTTTCCTCTTTGAATTTTAGGAGAGTATGATAGCAGTGTATTGCTTGGTAGGAAGTTTTTCTGTGGACCTGTTTCCTTGGCCTGCTCAGTTGGTGTATTCCCAGGAAACGCTTGTTGTTAGAGGCTGAGATAATTGGATGAGTTGGGGTAAGGAAGGCTGGAGTAGTAGGTCTGTGTGATGGATCCCTTGGCCATGGAGGCAGGGAGAAGAGGGAAACCGCTGGAGATAGACTGGGGGATTTAGCTGGAGGAGCAGCAGGAGAGGTGAAAATGAAAGTCAGCTTTCCTGGCAGGAGCGGTACCTGCGGGGGTGAAGTAGGGTGTGGGGTTCAGAGGGGAAGACCTGGGATCTACCCGGGAGCGATGCTGGGAGCTGGGGCAGGAAAGTCTGATTTTGAAGGAGTTTTGTTGCAGCAGGCTGTTGGTTACCCCTCATCAGTCATGCCAGTGTTGTACCATTGAAGGCATCTTGTCTGACAGGTTGGTTTTGCAACTCGAAAGGTCCACAGCTGGCTCCACACTTGATGCCTTTCTCCCATAAGATCCAATGTTGTCTTACACTATGCAACTTACCAAGTAGAGTAAGAGAGGACGCTTCTAATTTATTTCCCTCTTGACTTCTTGATTACTGTAACTAAAAGTGTATGTTGTCTTCAGTAGTGGGGTCTTAACATCTAGTTCTGGTGGGCATCCATAGCAACAGACTGTTATTTTGAGAGCCTCTGGAGTCTCCCTTATTGGCAATGGAATTTTCTTTTAAAAATCTGTGTCTTCTGAGAGCAGCAATAAGATGAGGAGTATATTTTACTATATTTTGTTTTTAAAATAGAGAAGAGTAAAACAGTTAATTGTGTTTCATGGTGTAGGCATAATACTGATTTTTATTTTCTTCTTAGATACAGCATTTCTACATTTTTTTCTTAATTAAGTACAAAATTTAAGTGGCAGTACTTGATTCCATCATAAAGACTGCAGTTTAATTCCTCTATTTGACATAGTATTCCAAATTTGTTTAAATCTTGTATGTATATTATAATTCTGTACCTGTACAGCTTATTAGCATTTTGTAAAAAATCTCAGTATTTTAAAATTGGGACAGAAACACAATCTTTATTTTACTCCTACATTTTCTGCCTAAAAATGCCATAATTTTGTAATATTTCAAAATTATCACTGACATAGTTTTACATGCTTAATCCTAGCACTTAGGAGAAGCAGAAGGATTGTGAGATTGAGGCCAGTCTTCTGTAGAGTGAATTTGAGTACAGCTGGGCAGCAAGACTGTCTTTAGGGCAATGGTACTCATCTGTAAATATTTCTGCTGATAATATTGATTTGAAATTTTAATTATGTTGACTAGGCACATCTCTTTCATTCACTTAAAACTGCTTTCAGTATTTCAGATAACCTTTTTCTCTTTCAAGCGTACATTTCACTACTGATTGTGGTTTTCTGTTTTGCAGAATAACAGCTATCCACCAATGTCAGATCCATATATGCCTAGTTACTATGCTCCATCCATTGGATTTCCATATTCTCTTGGGGAAGCAGCATGGTCCACGGCTGGAGACCAGCCTGTGCCGTATCTGACAACCTATGGACAAATGAGTAATGGAGAGCATCATTATATACCAGATGGTGTTTTTAGTCAACCAGGGGCATTAGGAAATACCCCTCCATTTCTTGGTCAACATGGATTTAACTTTTTTCCTGGTAATGCTGATTTCTCTACATGGGGGACAAGTGGATCTCAGGGACAATCAACACAAAATTCTGCTTATAGTAGCAGTTACGGCTATCCACCTAGTTCTCTTGGGAGAGCTATTACTGATGGACAGGCCGGATTTGGCAATGATACTTTGAGTAAGGTGCCTGGTATTAGTAGTATTGAGCAAGGCATGACTGGACTGAAAATTGGTGGTGACCTGACGGCTGCAGTGACAAAAACTGTAGGTACAGCCTTGAGCAGCAGTGGTATGACTAGCATTGCAGCCAATAATGTGCCCCCTGTTAGCAGTGCAGCACCTAAACCAACTTCTTGGGCTGCTATTGCCAGAAAGCCTGCCAAACCTCAACCGAAACTTAAACCCAAGGGCAATGTGGGCATGGGGGGTTCTGCTGTGCCACCACCTCCTATAAAACACAACATGAATATTGGAACTTGGGATGAAAAAGGGTCAGTGGTAAAGGCTCCACCAACCCAACCAGTTCTGCCTCCTCAAACTATAATCCAGCAGCCTCAGCCATTAATTCAACCACCACCATTGGTGCAAAGCCAACTGCCTCAACAGCAGCCTCAGCCACCACAACCACAGCAGCAACAAGGACCTCAGCCACAGGCCCAGCCTCACCAAGTGCAGCCTCAGCAGCCACAACTGCAGAATCGCTGGGTAGCTCCTCGGAATAGGGGAACTGGCTTCAACCAGAATAATGGAGCAGGCAATGAAAACTTTGGTTTAGGTGTTGTACCAGTTAGTGCTTCACCTTCTAGTGTAGAGGTGCATCCAGTGCTGGAAAAACTAAAGGCCATAAACAACTATAATCCCAAAGACTTTGATTGGAACCTGAAGAATGGACGTGTGTTTATAATTAAGAGCTATTCTGAGGATGATATACACCGTTCCATTAAGTACTCTATCTGGTGTAGTACTGAGCATGGTAATAAGCGTTTGGATGCAGCTTATCGTTCCCTGAATGGGAAAGGCCCGCTCTATTTACTCTTCAGTGTGAATGGCAGTGGACATTTTTGTGGAGTGGCTGAAATGAAGTCTGTTGTGGACTATAATGCATATGCTGGTGTCTGGTCTCAGGATAAGTGGAAGGGCAAATTTGAAGTTAAATGGATCTTTGTCAAAGATGTTCCCAATAACCAATTACGACATATTCGCTTAGAAAACAATGACAACAAACCAGTAACCAATTCAAGGGACACTCAAGAAGTACCCCTAGAGAAAGCAAAGCAAGTGCTTAAAATAATTGCTACTTTCAAGCATACCACCTCAATCTTTGATGACTTTGCACATTATGAAAAGCGTCAAGAGGAGGAGGAAGCCATGCGAAGGGTAAGTACGAATCCAATAATTTTTTGTGTGAGGATTTATCCTCATGGGTGGAGTGCATGGAATAGCATCCATTTATACCTCTGAATATTATAGTTTATGAAACTAAAAGCTTAAAAAACAGAACTCTAATCTACCTCTTATCTGCAGCCCTTCTAGTTACTGCTCTTAAATGTTGCTATATTTTCAAGTATTTGTTAATGCTTTGTTTTATGACAAAGGTGGTGTGTGTGTTGTGTAACTATAGTATATAATTTGTAGAACCGAAACATATGTATAACAAAATAGAGCAAGAATTTGACATTAGGGTGGGAGATTAGAAGGGTATGGCCTTTAGAATTCGATCTGTAGTATTTGATTTTCTCGTTAGCACACTCTCTGTGAGACTTGGGGAGACTTCCTGAGTTTACATATATTTGTATAAGCTTGGAATGTGGTCCCAAGGCAACAAGACAGGCTTGAGTTGCTTTCTCTTCAGAACTAAACATCAATTTGGGAGGCCTGATTTTGAATGGAAAGGGAATGGAAAGGGTAGGAAATGAATTTTTTTCATACGCAGTACACTTTCTATTGAAAATAAGCAAGAATAAATAACATTAGCCACTGTGGAAATTTGTGGGAAATTTAATGTTAAGGCACACACTTCTGTCTTCATGAAAACACAGCAGTGATTCATTTCTTTGTATGATCTCAAATATCATATGATTTCTTACATATGTGGAGCAGAGGAAACTCATTCTGCCAACATTGAGCACTCAGTGGTTAATTCTGCTGAGATAAGGATCTGTAATGGTTTCTAAACCATAAGACTCAGAAGTATTTATTGGAGTGTCACCCCTTTTTGTATTTGGTAAGGACTTTAGCTACATTTCTGACAAGCAACCTAGGTGACGCTGGTGCCAGTCTTGCTGTGCTTAACAGTTAGAAACTTGGCTTTGGAGTGATTCAGACTGCTGTTTGCGCCTTTGTAGGGCTGTTTAAATGAATTGCTAAATGGAGTTTTCTCCTAGTTAAATGTGGGAAGTGAGGAAAATAGGATCAGAAGTTGCCAGGGTCTTTTTAGCTAACTAATAGTTAGATTGTAATTGCTATTATAAGGCAGTGGATCAGGAGAACAATTTGGAATGTGGACGGTGTGATGTAGGTAAAGATGTCATTTGGGATATTCTTATTTTAGGATCTTTGAGAAATACAGGTAGGGACCTTCCTGATTTAGACAGTTGAGAGACATGGGAATCAGACTTGGAACTTTTTGTTCTTCTGTAGCTGAGTCTGTTGAAATGAGATAAGCTTGTCCAGGAGAAAAAGATGGCAAAGAAATATGTAGAAGCTTTTTCTTTCTTCTGCCACCAAGTACATTTTTTTTTACATCCCTTTTTTACCTAGTCTGAAAATTTAGTTCTGGTTTTATTGTTTCTGATGTTCTAATATATATTTTATTTACTGAGTTTTCTCCACTCATGATTATTTTGGCAATGAGGGTTCTCCAGCTTGCTTTTCTAGGCAACAAGATTTCCTGTGGAGGAGCCAACTTGGCATATCCTATCTGCTATATAAGTTTAAATGTCAGGTTTTCTTATTTCAGAATGAGAAGTTTCAGGGGAACTTGAAGCTGCAAGAAAAATCTTTCATCAGTATTTGTATAGGTACTAACCCATTGATGTGCACACATTCTTAGATTTGAACAGCCGGTTTTAGTTATATTTGAGTAAAATGAAGTTTCATGAAAGGACCAAGATAAAAAAAATTGGATAATTCGTGGAACAAAAGTTTAAAATGTAGGAGCCAGGTGTAGTGGCTTTAATCTCAGCACTCAAGAGGCAGAGGCAGGTGATCTCTGAATTTGGGGCCAGTCTGTTATACATTGTGACTTCCAGGACAGCTCTCGCTATACAGAGAGAGATCCTTCAGAAACAAGCAGCTATACATATATATGCATACATATATACACACATACATTATACACATATAAAACAAAAGTTACAATTTGCTTTATAGGAAGGATTCCTATTCCTACATAATTGGAGCAGAACACTAAAAAGTTTTATTGAAAACTTAGAACATGATTATCACAGTTAAAAAATTGGTTAGCAAGCAGATTAATGTGAATATATTCCCATGTTAGATCTTGTTGAAGTTTCAGAAGATCAAATTGGAAAAGTTAACCAAATGTAGAACAATTGACATGAAAATAGAAAAGGAAAAAGATATAGTGAAAAAGAGAAGTGGTCTCTGTTTTTTAAGCAGCAGGAAGAAAACAATCAGTGTAAAAGATACTTTGGGAACTTTCCTAAACCCATGTTTCCAGGTGGAATAATGGGGTTACCAGATGATTAGTAGGCTAGTTTGAAATGATAAAAGACAGGAAAGATACTGCAAAGGAAAGATAAGCAGGGTAATCAACAGTGTCTCCTCTCCTCTCTGACCCTAGGAATGAAAAGTGAAATCTTATTTCAGAGTGCAATAGAGGGAGTATAGAATTACATCCCTCAGGTAGGTAAAACAGTGAAGTTTAAGCTTAGAAGAACTGAGCCTGAGTCTTCATAGGGTTTTTTGGGGGGTGTGGGGGGTTGATCTTGTTTTGTTTTGTTTTTGAGACAGGGTTTCTCTTGTGTAACAGCTCTGGCTGTCCTGGAACTTGCTCTGTATACCAAACTGGCTTCCAACTCTTAGAGATCCACTTCCCTCAGCCTCCCTAGTGCTGGGATTAAAGACATGTGCCACTGCCTGGCTGCCTCCATAGTTTTTTTAAAGAAAGGTTGAAAGACATTTCAACAAAATTAAAAAAAGAATTGAAGAAATGCTGATAATTCCTGTTACCTATTGGTTATATTGGAACAATACCCCTCCACAGGGATCCTGAACATATTTTTAATTAAACAGATTTGTTGCTCAAGAGCAGAAAGAGTCTTTAAGCCTAGCAAACAAAATGGGCTTATGATTGGAAACCACTATTCTTTGCAGAGAGAAGGGATATGGGAAGAAGAAAAAAACCTGTTGATAATCTTTGACGGGTTTCGAGGCTGATAGAAAGGAGGCAGGAGCAGAGTTTGCTCTCTGCTCATTTCTTAGTATCAGGTAGTAGGCCTGTCACAAAGGCAGTCCTGTTAAGAAGATACTGTCAAGTGAGTAAATTCTGAAAAGCAATGGTTCTCAACC
This sequence comes from Alexandromys fortis, assembly GCF_014885135.2. Taxonomy (NCBI): domain Eukaryota; kingdom Metazoa; phylum Chordata; class Mammalia; order Rodentia; family Cricetidae; genus Alexandromys; species Alexandromys fortis. Next base: position 20,874,894 of record NW_026067930.1, on the reverse strand, counting down.
TTCCCAATACTACGACCCTTTACAGCATAACCATAAAATTATGTTTCTTGTTAATTTGTAACTGATTTTTGCCACTGTTACGGATTTATAATGTAAATATCTGTTTTCTGATGGTTATAGAGCATGTCTGTGGGTCTTTCACTTTTAAAATGGTCATGACCCACAGGTTGAGAATCAGTGCTTTAAAGACTTTTCATAGTTTGAGTGTCTTAGAATTTTTCTTCCTTACTGGTCTAATCTCTAGTTTTTACTGGTTGTTTGCTGTATTTAGTAAGTGCTGCCTGTTGATTTGATTTCTCCATTTGTGCAAATGGTAAGTTATAGAAGTTCAGTTCTAGGTAGAACATTAGAGATAGAGTGGGGGACACATGCCCATTTTTATCTTTTTGAAGTTTATTCAAATATTATGGTAATTTAAGGGCTAGTGTCTTAGGGTTATTATTTAAAGTCCTGATACATAACACTGATTTTGAAAAACTTATCTGAAAATGGAAAGTGCCTCTTGAATGTCTAGGCAAGTGCTTGCCCAAGCGTAGAATCTTTATTATCTTTATTTGCTTCCAGAAGAATTATTTGTATATGTTGCCCCTTTGGTAAAGCTAATATAATCCTTGAACATGAGAGGAAAATAAAGAAGACCTGACTGTATTTGTCTAGTATAAATGTTAGTATCCTCACAGTAGTAGACTGTCTAGGTGTTGGGCCTCATAAGGCCCAGTGTAACTTCTAAGCCTAAATTGAGTTTGGTGAGGCCTAGTGTAACTTCCTGAGCCTAGCTCGAGTTTGGAGATGTGTCTCTAGTTACTTGACCTAGGCCTGCCTCTGCCCAGCCACCACTAATGTGACAGAATACTATTGGCCCTTGTGTTCTTTGCTCCGCCTCAACCCATTCCAAGCTTCTCCAACCCCATCACAACCCTATATAAGTTTTTGCCTGATACCGTTAAATGGGATCCTGCTTTGACAGACTCCCGACCCATGGGTGTGTTTCCTCGTTGGCCATTTAGGAGGGCTGGGTCATTCACTCAAGGAAAGCCCAGGTCGGGCTCTGCCCCTTCCCTTTCTGCATCTAGAGAACCCGGCATCTAGGTAATCCTTAGTTTTTTCAGTTGGATGAATCACGTTTTATATCCTATATTATTTTACTCTTATAAATCCTTATTGTCAATGGACAATTTTGTATGGGGTTTTATGTGTACGCGTGTATTTTTTTTTAATCTAATCCTTATGTTTTTTGTGGATTCAGATGTTCTGCCTGTGTGTGTCTGTCTACCACGTGTGCAGTTCCTGTGGAGGCCAGAAGAGGGATAAAAGTTTTTGGGACTGGAATTAAAGATGATTTGTGAGCTACCATGTGGGTGCTTAGAATTGAACCCAGGTCCTTTGGGACCCCCTCCCCCCATATTCTTCACCACTGAGGCATCTCTCCAGCTCTAAGTTTTAGTTTTAATAGCTGGCCTATTTTTGTTTTTGTTGGCATGACCATATCTTTGGTTAACATTTTATAGCATTGATTCCCCTCCTCCCTCTGCCAGCTTGTAGTGGTTATGTTATATTCCAGTGTTGCTTAAAAATCCCAGTACTCAGGAGGCAGAGACAGGCGGATCTCTGTGAGTTTGAGACCAGCCTGGTCTACAAGAGCTAGTTCCAGGCCAGGCTCTAAAACTACAATGAAACCTTGCCTCGAAAAAAACAAAAAAGAAAAAAAAAAGGGGAAGCTTTCGGGGAATTAATGGCCTCTCTGGTTGTTCAGATTAGTCATAGACCTTCAGGGAGCTATTTCTTCCATACTTTAATTGTGAATCCATATTATTTAAGCTGAAGAGAATTTCAATTAATAAGTGTATTGTTTTCCTCAGCTAATTGAGGATCATACGTATTGCAGGATTTGTTGTTTTAAGTCACTGGTTCACTCCTAGTTGCTTCTTGCCTAGGATTTCTAATTCTGCTTCTGCCTTCCAAGTGTGGCATTATAGGAATTTAATTTAATTTAATAAACAAATGTAAGTTGTATTTTTTTAATCAAAGACTTTTTTCTTTTGTCTTGGGTCAGGGATTCTTTGTGTAGCCCTGGTTATCATAGAACTCTGTAGATCAACTGGCATGGATCAGAGATCTACCTGCCTCTGCCTCTCAGATGCTGGGATTTAAGACATGCATCACCAAAGTATTTATTTCAGGGGAAGGAATTTACATGTGATTCATTCCTCAGGAAAAATTGACTTGGTATTAAATCAAACTTCTTGAGTTTAAAATAGTGCCCCTTTCCCCAATCTTTAGGAATATTTCTTGTCTATTTTAACCCATGAAATGAATACTAATAAAGTTAGAAAGACTTCTTTTCCCTTTCAGTTCTGAATATATGCTATTCCATGCACAGGGTTTTGCTGCTCATGGATCACAACATTTTCTGTATTAGTTATCTCTGGTTACCAAATAGCATAAAACTTAGTGACCTAGCACAGTTTTTTTTTTTTTTTTTTTTTCTGAGAAATCAGTGTTGGATGAATTCTCAGCTTTAGACTGTTACAAAGTGTCAATTTAGGCGCAAAGTGTCAATCTAAGCTGAGCCTAGAGTCTCATCTGAAGATCCAATTGGTTTGAGAGATTTGCTTTATAGTCATGGATTTTTGGCAGAATTTAGTTCAAAGCTTACTGGACCAAGGGCCTTGTTTTCTTTCGACAATGAGCTGCTTTACCAGGCTGAAGAAGCACCTTCTTGGTAGGGTTGTCCAGCATTCGGGAAACACTTTGTAAAATAACCTTTTCTGTTAACTTCTTCATTTTTCCTGTTTCTGTAGTACACAATTAGTTTATTTGATCTTTGCCAAAATATTATTTGCTTATATATTTCTAGACTGTTTTTCAAGTCTTGAAATAGTAAAAACATATCTACATAAGTGTGGGGGTGTTTTCAGAGTGTGGGTGTTTTCAGAGTGCACAGGATAGCTTTAGAATCTGTCTTCCTTCCATCTTGGATTGTGGGCTTAGAGAGTTGCCACGTGTCCTGCAAGTGCTTTAAACTTGTGAGCCATCTCATGAACCACTGAAACACTTACTTTTTAAGTGCAGATTTAGTGTAGTTCTAGATCATATGGTGGCTGCGTAAAAAAGAGCAAGGGTGGTATTATAATAGAAAGGAAGTTCAAACAATCTCTTTATTCATAGCATGCTCATTTCCCTTTTCCTGTTGACGCTATAATTTAGATTTGTTGTGTACTACCGACTTGTTCTGTTTTCTTTACATTCTCTTGTCCTCTGCTTTCTAATTAGTTAGTTTCGTAGAGGATGAAAGGCTATCACACTCGCTGACTTCTGAGTGGATAGGGTTTTAATCCACTAACTGCCCTTATCCTACATACTCTTTTAACACCATTTAGTGTGGTGTGCGTGCGTGCATGCATGTGTCACACATGTGTGTATTGAGTAGGTGCACATTATAATGCATATGTGCCGGTCAGAGGCCAGTTTTGTGCAGTTCTTCCACATGGATTCTGGGAGTGTTGTTATCAGTTTGTGCAACACTTGCCTTTACCCATTAGGCCACTGCCCTGTCCCCTGTTCTGCCCTGTAGCATAGATTTTTCTCACATTTACAAATTTTTTTCATATAAGTTAGCAAATTTCCTGAAGCATTGAGTCTATTAGCTATTTTAACTTCAGTCATGGTCCATTTTAATATTAGTACTGACTTTTCTTACATCTTGGTATTTTCTTCTATCCTCTGTTTCAAAACTCTGTCTAGATACCAGAGTTGCATTTTGTTAATGTTGTCTCAGTTACTTCCAGTCTATTTCAGTTTCTCTTGTCTTGTTTCTCCTTGTATTTTTAAAGATTACTGACTATGTGGGGTTTTTTGTTTTTTGGGTAATGTTGTTGTTTGAGTGTTTTGCCTGCATGTATGACTGCACCATGTGTGCACTGGCGATAGAGTCCAGAAGAGGTTGTCAAATCCCCTGGAATGTTACAGTATGATTGCTAAATACCATGTGTATGCTGCGAATCAGATCAACCAGTGTTCTTAACCACTGAGCCGTCTCTCCAGCCACCTGGTAAGGTGGTTTTTTTTTTTAAAAAATGTCCCTTAATCTCAGTTTGTTTCAGACATTCATTAGATTAAAGTTATGAATTTTGCCATGGCTGTAACAAAATGTGTTTATTTGTCATAGATCATTTAGTATGAGTGATTTTAGTTTGGATTTCTTGTTTGTGTTAGTGTCTCTAGGTTTCTTTTATCTATTCAGTAGTTTAAGTTATTTTTTACTTTTTTTGTACTTTACTGTTTTTTTCCCTAACTCAGCTATTGTTAGGAAGTGAGTGATCATTTACTCACTTTAAATACTACTTTTCTTTTCAAATTAAAAATTTAGATTTTGTGGGGTAGTAATGACCTGTGCTTCTAATCCTACACTTGGGAGGCAAAATCAAGCAAATCTCTGAGTTTGAGGACTACCTGGTCTACAGAGTGAGTTCTGGGACAGCCAGGGTTACCCATAGAGACCCTGTCTGGGGTGAAAATTAGATCTCTTAAATTAACAAAAAATATTTTATGTTTGTTAGCTGCATTTGACTTTGAGTATTTTGCTTTGCTTTTTTTCCCAGGCACTCGCCTCTGCTGAGCACTTCTGTTCATTTTTTTTTTTTTTGCTGGGTGCTATGGTTTCTTAAATGCCTTCGTGTCTCATTTGCAGACTTAGGTCTGGTTATGGAAATGATACTATTGGTGATAAGCCTTCAGATCATTAGAAGGCAATTGGCAGTTTGCCTATGATACAAAAGAAGCTGCAGGGCCTCCTTAGGGTAGTGGAAAGAAGGAGTCTTAGCTCTGTCAAAAGAATAGTATGCTGAGGGTTTATCTCCTCAGGCATACTTCTGGTCCTGGCCTGGGCTCTTCTTTCATCTCTCCAGTGTTTTTGGCTTAGCTTGGGGTAGAGACCACTTAGACTACATGGTTGTTTTCCTCAAAGACTCAGGAGCTTTCCTATATCAGTGTCTCTGCTTACTGGATGTATTTTGCTAATGATAAAAAATGGGGGAAGGATTTTTCCCTAAGTTATTTTTTAAAGTGACAGTCATTAAAGTAAAAATTTAATTTTCTGAATCACTTTGGATTATAACATAAGAGTGTCTAATGACTTTCTGCATAAATAATCCTTTCCTAGGTGCAATGAATGGTGATTCTTTGTATGTAAATCATTTCCTTCAACTTTCTTTAGCACATGTAATTTCGATGCCAGTTGTGTGCTAAGTTCTCATTTTATAACAATTGTGTGGTAAATTCTCATTTTATAACAAGTCGATGAGATCACTGGCAGCCTATCATTTCTGAGTCTCATCTTCTGATCTGTAGCAGATAGCCTACAAATACCTTCTTGTGAATATATACATTGAGTCACAGCCTTACCTTTTGGTAGTGTAAATGTAAGTTTTTGTTCTCTCTGTCTCATTCCCTTTTTGTCTCACTTGCTCTTTCATGGGTTGTGTGTGTATATTCATGTGTAGGTGTGTGTATGCTTATCAGTTTTCACCTTGTATCTTGTTTGAGACAGTCTCAGGTTTTTAACTAATAGTGCAAATGCTAGGCTAGCCTCCAGGAATTCTCGTGTGGTTTACTGATGTGTATTTCCTGGCTGTCTTTTTGTGCATACAGGGATCAGAACTCAGGTCCTCATGTCTGAGAGGCATACACTTTACCCATTGAGCCATCTCTCAGCCTTATTACTGTTTTGAAAGAAATGGATTATATATTTTGGGGAGACAAGTTTTCTTGGTGGACATTTACTAAGCACTGGTAATTTTCAATTGTATTCCCATCCTGAATGGTCCTTATTGTATCCAGGAGCGTCTATCTCAGTATCTATTTGAAGTCCTCATTTGAAAACATCTTAAATCTAATATACTCCCTCTTTCTTTGCTTGCCCCTTACTTTTTCTCTATCTTTTAGATGGCAGGGTACTTTGATGTTTCTCTTTTTAAAAAATCATGTAGGTATAGTTGTTGTATTCCTGTGCATGAAGAATTGGGGAGGGAAACATGCATTTCACAACATGCTTGTGGAGGTTAGGGGGACAACTTAAAAATTGATTCTCTCCTTACCTTATGTGGGTGGGTTCTGTGGATCAGATTCAGATCTTTTCATCCAAGCTCCTTTCTTAACTGAGAAGCCTTGCCAGTTTAACATTTCTCTTCCTTACTTTTAATCTAGTTCAATTTTTCTTCCTTACTTTTAATCTAGTTCATCAGTAAGTCTTGTGTCTATACTTTAAATATTGGTTCAGAGTTTCTCACTGACTCTGCCTTTTTAAAAGTTGTTCATTTTGTCTTAACCTTCTCAACTTACTGGCATTCTTGGTGCTTTTATTTCAATTTAATGATTATTTATTAATTATTTGTTTGTGAGACAAGATTTCCTATATATTTCTGTCTCACTTTGCGCTCATGATTTTTCTGCCTCAGCTCCTCAGGTGCAGGGATTATAGGTGGTATGCCACCAAGACTGGCTTTATTTCAGATTTCAAACCAGTCATTCACTGTTAGGAAAAATTAACTTTTTATTTTTGTTTTATTGTGTTGGGTAACGAGCACACTATTTTCTTAGCTTTCAATGTTTTTTGAAATTCCACTCATGTAAATTTTTAGCTTTTTGTTGGGCTATAATTAGCATTTATTCATAGAAAAATGTTCTAACATCAATATTTTTTGAAGAGTTTGAGAGGTGTAAGAAATTTCAGGTGTGATGTAAGTGTGTTTCGCCTTGTCCATTTTGCTTCTGAAATTGATGTTCAAAAATAGAGTGTATAGAACTGATTCTGTTTTTTTTGTTTGTTTGTTTGTTTTGTTTTGTTTTGGTTTTGGTTTTGGTTTTTCTAGACAGGGTTTTTCTGTGCCTTGGGAGCCTCTCCTGGAAGTAGCTCTTATAGACCAGGCTGGCCTCGAACTCACAGAGATCCTCCTGCCTCTGCCTCCCAACTGCTGGGATTAAAGGCCTGTGCCACTACCACCCGATAGAACTGATTCTTTGGGCCAGCAAAGTGGCTCAGTAGGTGAAAGTGCTTGCTCAAATAGGATGAGCTGATTTGAACTCTGGATAGGGTAGAAGGAGGAAAGTGATTCCACAAGTCGACCCCCCCCCCCCCACACACACAGCAAAGGTTTTTAAAAAGTGAGGAAAACAACTCTGAACTCACCTGGCATTATCAGTCTTTTATTCTGGGTTCTGGGCTGCCATGGGGTCTTCACCTTGGTGTCCTAGTTAGAATACACAGTCTAAATTCAGTTTTCTGTGTTTTTTATGTTGAACTTTTGATGTACTTGTCTGTTTTACTAAGAAAAACATGTTATATTCTCCTATCATGAATTTACTATCTATTTCTTGTAATTCTATTTAGTATAAAGTTGTGTTTAGTATAGTTAGAGCTTTTGGAAACTTGAATGTACTGTTTATACCATTTAAATGTTTATCTGTATCAGTAGCCTTTATTTCGGATTATTGAATATTTTGTCTGACATTGTTTGGTCTATGTTGTAATATGTTTCTGCTATTTTTTAACTTTTCCTTGTTCGTGTGTTTTGGATTATTTCTCATAAAAATGTAATGAGTTAAAAATTCTTTAGTTTTCACTTCCATGGATCAATGTACATTTATGGTGACTCCTGTTATAAAAATGTAAGTATATTTATGTTCACTCTCTTTTCTAATCTACGATTTTTTAGTCTTCTCATCTCTTAGATTAGTGTGAATTTTTTCTTTTATACTTTTCTTTATTATCTTTTTCTGTCCCCTGAAGTGAAAGTTTATAAAGCTTTATAAAGAGAAATGAGTTAAGTATGCAATCTGTTTATTTTGGTGAATCTTTAAAAGTTGATTACAGGAGCTGGAGAAATGGCCCAGGGTTAAGAGCATTGACTGCTCTTCTAGAGGTCCTGAGTTCAATTCCCAGCAACCACATGATGGCTCACAGCCATCTATAACCCTTTTCTGGACTGCAGGCATTTATGCAGGTAGAACACTGTATGCATACTAAATAAATTCTTTTTCAAAAAGTTTATTATACTTCAGACTGAAGCATTCTATTTCTTTTTAAATAATACATTATTCTCATTGTAACTGACTGCCTGTCATCATCCATTCCTGTCTAATGTAGCCCTCTCGTTCCTGTCCCCTTCTCTCCCTGGAATAGCAAACAGCCCCCATTGGAACATAGTCTTGGGTCTGCTTTATTCTTGATGTGAAAAGTTACAGTGTACAGAATGTGAGAATAAATGATGGACATTTTTAATCAAACTCATTTCAGAATTATAGCGAACTCTTAATGTACCTTTAATCTCCATCTCAGTCAATAAAAGCTTTTAAATTGGTATAACACACTATTTAAATATCATTGGAATGACTAAAAAAACCCATAGTATTCTCATTTTAAATCTTTGTAGGAAATTAGGGAAGTAAAGAGGATATAAACTATCTTGAAATAGTCTTGTTTTTGGAGTTCTTCATTTAAAAGGTTTGTAGCACTCATCTCACTGTGATACATAGAGATCATAATTAGTAATTGAAGAACTGTGCTTAGAAATGATTTGCAGTATATGTTCCTGTAGTTAAAAATCACTGCATAATGACTGTCTTTTGTTATAATATCTTTATTTATTTATTTTTTCAGGAGAGAACTAGAAACAAGCAATAACCACCGTGTGGAGATGTCCTGTTAAACGACAACACTAATGATGCAGACTCTGGAAATGCCTAAGACGTCAGAGAAGACTAAGTTAGCAAAGCTTTCTTTCTGCTTAAGGTGACATCTTTGAACACTTTAACACGAGATTGACTCTTCTTGTAATGGTTTTCATCAACGCATCTGCCCTTATACTCTCACCAAACACACTTGAGAACTGTAACTTCATCAAGCACTTTCTGTCCTGAAGCTTTGACCAGTACCTGCTGTCTTTTGTAATTATGCATCCTAGCTAAGGCACAGAAGACTGAATGAATGCAAGGATTCATTAACTCTTTGAATTTGTTAAGTACTAACAGTTAACCATTAGAAGTGGTTCAATGATGTAAGAGTCTCACTGCTTCAACCTTTTCTTTGTTGTAGTTTTTAAATTGTCAATTTTTAGCTATTTGACAGATTAAAAGTAAAATAATCATGCCATATTTAGTCCTGGAGTTGAAGTCTGAATGTTTATGTGAAAAATTATTGTAGTAAACTTTTAATATGGCAAAGCAACCTTATGCTCTATTTTAGCCAAAAGAAACATAATCTAAAATTATATTAGAATATTTCCCTTGTCTTCAAACTATTTGGTGTAACAGAATATTGATATGCAGCTTGGTGGACTTCACCAATTAATGCACACCCCTCCCCAATTATATGTACACTGAGAATGTGTATTGGTTTGAGGGATTAATTATTTTGTTTCTACCACTTAATGAATCTCAACATTTTGAGTAAATGTACCTCAGTCTAATCAGACTTTTTATGACCTTTATAACTACATTTAAAACCCTTCAATCCTGTTTCTGGATGTTTGCGAGCGGATTGCTATCATGAATTAAAAATTTATTACTCTAGGTACTCAACTAGCTAAATAAACATAGTTCTTGTTTAGCAAGCATATACTGTTCCTCAATTCTTCAGCTTTTGCAGTGTCCTGGCATCCTTAAAATACTTTGAAAATATGGCCTTGATCCATGAATTAAATCAGTATCTAAGTGAATGTGTTGATGTTTTATTGATCAGATCTATATAAGTGGGAATACAGCATATAACTGGGTATTCTTATAATTACCTTTTTAACATCCTATTTTTTTTCATTAATTACATATCAACATTAATTTTGTATCTTGAAACAAATTGATTTTGTATAATTCAATGTGTTGTGCATCTGTATTGAGTGACTTGATGGCATAAGGTTATGAAAATAATGTCCTGCTCCTTATCTTACTGTTTTGAAAGGAGAAAGCTATGTAGAATGATATGTTAAAGGTGAAAATAGCAATACAGTAGATTTGAATACCTTGATGTTTTGCATTACTCCATTTATGTTTACATCGTGTTTAGAAATTTTCATTTGCTCTCGTCTTTGCTCACTTCAACTCGAAAGCCTCGTGATGGATATTTCTTTGAAACTTTGATTTATATAATTTTTGTACAATGTTTTAGAATGTGCAAATATTGTATTTTTTATTAGAATACAGTATTTGTAGATAACCATAGCTACTTCACAGTTACTTGGTAGTCCCAGTGTAGTTATGTCAGTGTTTACTGAAGGGAACATCAAAATGTTAATGGTATATTAAAGAATGAGAACTTTCATAAAGGAAAATTGCACCTATTTTACCTTTTTGAGACTAAGCCATGAAATCTTGTAACATGTCTCTTAACTATTTATAATGAAAATTGGCATTTGGGTATAGCCAGCACAGCAATGTTCTATATCCCTAAGATTGTATAGGTAGGACATTTCAAAGACGACACCTGTCATTCTGGAGCTCCTACTAGAGAAAACTGTAAAAGGGTGACCTTGTCGGAAGGAGCTGAGTCCTCCCCCTGAGGTTCTCTTTTTCTTGGTGCTTTATTAGCAACTCTGGATATTTTTATAAAACTAGTTACATTATAAACTAATTCAGCCTTGTTTAATTTACATTAGGTTTTATGTAAGGAATGTCATCGAAATACCCAACGAGCAGGCTTATTGCAGTAGATGCAGACAGGGCCAGTGTAGCTGAGTCTGTTCGTGGTGAGAAGAACATCCCAGTGCCTTTAACCTGAATTTCTAATCTTAAGTGAAATGGGTGCAGCATTCCTTTGGGAAAAAAGCTTCCACTTGGTAATTTTGTGTTTTTCTCACCTAAGTATTCCCCAAAGCACCAACCTTCTCTTCCTTCTTGGTCAGTCAGTATATTACAAGATTATTTTTCCATAAAATGAAATCATTACAGGTTGTCTCTAGAGTACAACCAGAGGAATGTTTCTTAACTGCGGGGACCAAAAGGGAGAGAGCCTGGGCTCTACAAGGGTAGATTTATAATAAAATGTTTGAATAATCTTAAATTAAGACATTATTGGTCCCGTGATTTCTTGCTTAATATTTTTCCAATTTGTCATTTGAATGATTCTATTAAAGTTATCTTATGTGGGTATTTTATTTTTAAAGGTATTATAGTTTGTATATTTAACAGTAAGGGGGAAAGTGTAACCAAAATTAGTATTCTCTCACTATACATATTGGTACTTGAAAATTCCTTTAAAAAACAAACAAAAAAACTCAGCCTTTTAGTGCTTAATTCCTCATTTTAACATGTGATCTTTTAATTGAAAAGCTGTGTTATTTTTGAGTACCATGCATGAGGGTTAAGCTGATGTTCAAACAGTTTGCAATAAAAAACCCAATCAGCTTAAGTCATTCAATCATTTCAAGTGCATTCTGCATCCTTTAAAAGTAAGTTTGTGAGATTTTAAGAGAATTGTGTTTTCATTAAGTTTTGCATATCTTTTGTTATGCCATGTAAATTCCCTTTTTCATATGATTAAAGGAAGGGTATGATGAAATGATTAGTTCATACATTCACTTGTAGCAGTTATCAATGAGAATTTGAATTTTGTCGTGTTTGGGTTTGTTCATTCCTGTGAATGATGGTACAGTAGGTGAGATTTTTTTTTTTTGTTATGGTACCGAACTCACCATTTGGTCCTCTTTAATCTTTGAGGGTTTCAATAAAAGTTGTTCACTCATATCTGTGTTCTTTTTATCTATCTTTATAAATATGTCTTGCTTGCTAGATTTTTTTTTTTTTTTGCCTATTACGGTTTTCCTGATTGGCAATTGCTTGTAAGTTACTCGTTTTTTTGTTGGTCATTTAAATGAAGTGAATTAAAGACAAGAAATGTCCCTTTATCTCATGTAAGCAAACTGTTGACTTACATGTTCTTAATACTTAATGATAGAAAAAAGGAAGAGGGGGCCCCTCCCCTTTTAAATGTAATAGGAAAGTAATGGCAGCCGTCTAAAAACATATCTCCTCCTTGGCCCCATGCTTTTCTAACAATCTTTACATTATCTTTCAGAATTAAGGAATTTATGTGGGTGGTCATCGTAATTCTGAATGGTATGTTTTTTATTAGCTTAGCTCTCTTTAAAACATTCAGGTAAGAAAAGTAAAACTTTAGTTTTTTCTTCTCAAAACTGGTTGTGTGTATACAAAAATGACTGTCTGTGTCTGGTGCTTCCACCTCAGTAGCAGCAGGAGCCTGCATTTGGTCATCTCCCCAAGAGAAAGTGTGTATTTCATCATTGTACATAGAACTGAGGTCAGTCATTCCTCACCTACAGTTAGAACCTGATTATTTTTCACTGATCGTCTCAGTTTGAATTTGAAAATTCTGTTCTAGGAACTAAGATATTCTTAGTATTAACTGATCAAGGTGATTTGATTTTTTTCTTTTTTTACATACTGTTCATTTTGAGACACAGGATAGATTTGTATCTAGGGGATGTAGAAATACATCATTTGAGTTTGATCTAGCTGGTGCCTGACACTGAGCCAGTCTGTTATTAGTGTGCAAATAGAATGCAGCTAAGAATGCATTTTTTCAGATTTTGTAGCATGATTTATTTAGATAATTAGAGAATTTTGATAATTTGTAGGCTATGGTAGTGTATAACAATGTCAATGTTTCTCCTTTGAAAGTAAGTTTGGCCACCCATATGATTTTTCTGTATTGTATTCAGAATATTGAACACATGTCCATTTTTTTGTTCTGCCATTTGACAGTATCTTTTTATTCTTCATAAATCAGGTTAGAGCAGTTTGACAGAAAATGTGAAAAGATTTCATGTTGAAATAGGAGCGGCGGGGCACCCCAACCGCCTGCTAGCTTATGCCCAAAATAATTACACGGAAACTGTATTTTTTTAAACACTGCCTGGCCTGTTATCTGTAGCCTCTTATTGGCTAGCTCTTACATATTGTTCTAACCCATTTCTAATATTCTGTGTAGCCCACGAGTTGGCTTACCAGGGAGGATCTTAACCTCCATCTGTCTGGAGTGGGAGATTCATGGCGACTCCTTGACTCAGCTTCTTTCTCCCAGCATTCTCTTCTGTTTACTCCACCCACCTATGTTCTAACCAATAAAATGGGCCAAGGCAGTTTCTTTATTATGATTAACCAATGTCCTTCCTCCATCAGTTTCAGAGTTCTTAACTACCTCGTACCCAGCTCTCCTAGTTTCCGGTATCTTAGAGATTTGCGAGGATAGACCCTTCACTTTTTAAATGACACTTTAAAATTTTTCTTAGTTTTTACCTAATGCTCCTTTTGTCAGGATTGCCCCAAGAACACCATGGCATTTCTAGTTTTCACGTCTCGGTGGTTATTTTTTCTTGGGATCTGTTTAATGATGATGATCGATACTGTGTAGAATGTTTCTCCTCTGGAATCTGGCTGGTTATATGGTTCATAAGCTTGAGGGAGGAGGTCTACACATGTGAAGGGCTTTTCTTTTTCTGTCATATATCAATACTGAATACAGTAACATGCTGTTGATGTTGACTGGCTGAGATGGGTTTGTCAGCTTTCTTATGTACAGTGTACTTGTTTCTTGTGTATGGTGCCTGAAGTTAAACCTAGAGTCTAGCACATTCTAGTAAAGTACTTTATGGCTGACCTAATTAGCTTCTCTTTGTCTTGTGAGAGACAAGGATGTGTTGGCTAACCCTGAACACCAGCTTGTTTGAATTGAGAAGTAGCTTGTAAGATTGTGAAGCACACCCCTGGGGTGCCTCTGTGAGAGCAAGGACTTTCCCAGGTAAGACTTGAGGGCTCAGATGTAATAAAAGGAGGAGGACAAAGAAGTGTAGCCATCTCCACTTCCTGGCCACTGTGATGTGTCACTCCTCTGCCATGAGAAATCCAGAAAGCAGAAATGTTTTGTTTCCTCAGGTATTTGGTCACAGTATTAGAAAATGTCTAACTAAAGCACAGGGTCTTTGTGCACTTTGAGCACTCTGCCCTCAGATTATCACCTGCCCTTTGCCTCCTTCCAGGAGTGCAGGTGTGCATCCCAGTGCCCTGCAGGCTGCTACTCTATTCAGAGGCAGCCACAGTCCACATTTGAGTGGAGAATTGGTCTACTATATTTTATGCAGAAGTATAGGAATCTTAGTTATTCACTCTGAGTTGCTGGAAGCTTGCATGCCAGTATTTCCCCTTTAGAAAGACACATCACCTCACTTCTCTACCCTTTTCAAGGGGACAGCAGAGATCTTTGAAGGCATTTTCATCGGCCTTATACCCATTTCTAGTGTAATTGTATGAAGAAGCAGGGATTCTACTAAAGGGATAGAAGATAAGCAAGTGTTAGGTCATGGGGAGGTTGTTCTGGCTATTGTGTGTGAGTAGGAAGTGATAATCATTCAGCTTTTGCTGGAGAAAAATCAGAGGCAGGAGATGTGAGCTGTTGTAATTGGACTGGTGTTTCCCTTTAAAAGGAAAAAGTGAAATAGTGTAGCATCTTTTATAATTGAATCTTTTTTATATGCTTTTAAAAATCAACATAGCATTTGCACATGTTTGTGTGGTTCTGTGATACTATCTGTCTATGTAACGATCAGGTGAAAATAGCTGTCATGTCTGTCATTCCGACTTAACTAACCATTAACTGTTGTCAGTTGTAGCTTCTTTACTGTGTGATAAGGCAGTGGAGTTTAGGGCTTGCCTAAATGACAGAATCAAGGGGGTATTTGTAGAGAAACCACCTCTCTTCTGATAAGTGGTTATCTTCTGATAACCACTGTCTTATGCTCTCAGAGGTCATGTAGATTATGCGGAATTTGCCTTTCTGTGCCTGGCTTACTTCGCTTGCCATAATGTTGATGAACTTCTTTTGAACATTTTAAGGTGTTTTTATTTTTCGAGACAGGGTTTCTCTGTAGCTTTTGGTTCCTGTCCTGGAACTAGCTCTTGTAGACCAGGCTGGCCTCGAACTCACAGAGATCCGCCTGCCTCTGCCTCCTGAGTGCTGGGATTAAAGGTGGTGATTTTATTATAATGGGCAAGAGCATGAGCTTTGGAAGTGGATAACTAGCTGTTCCTGGAATCTGAGAATCCTGCCTAAGTCAGTCTGTATTTTCTGGTGGGTTTAGAGAGCAAATAGTAAAATATAATAAGATTTATTTCAAAATTATTAAATAAGATAAATATCATCATGCATTTGGTTCTGTCCCTGGGCTTTATGCCCTCAATTGTTAGCTATTAGGTCTTCCCACCTCAACCAATCTGGATTAGAAGTGGGTCTTCCCACTTCAAATGATTTAATTAAGAACCAAAGCCCCTCGCAAGTGTGCCTAGTCATTTGGGTTTTATTTAATTCCATATGCTGTCAAGTTGACAACCAAGGGTAGCCATCACAACAATCAAAGTTAGAAAATGAGATTTTGACAAAAGTTATTCTGGATAGCACAGTGATTCAGGTTTCAAAAGACAAGCATGTCACACTGCCTTTGCTAGTTTAGTAACTTTGATGCTCAACTTAGACTTCACTCTTAATTGAGTCTTCAGATAATTTGCTAATAGTAATGTCAGTAGTGTCAAATTTTACTGATCACATAATTTGTGGCGATGTAAAGTTAATTATTCTTAAATATTAACTGGTCATTTCAAGACCTTTCTACACACCAAGCAAACCTAAAGATGTTTTCTTCCTGTGGGTTAGGTATTGGCATTTACTATGACATTGTAAGTCAGAACAAAGAGCAAAGCACTGCTTCATTTAGTGGCATGGCGAGTTGTCTTCTGCATTCAGCCTGTTGCAGCATCTCTTGTCACAGGAAAGGAAACACGTGAAGGAGCTCAGTGTGTCCCTTCTGATCCATCTGGCACTGGGTCTCCTTTAGAGAGCTTTGTTAATTATGTATCCTGTTTGCTTCTGTGGTATGGTGCATAGTCTTTACACATACACACTGTGTCTCTTATTCACTCACCCACATACTCACATTTTTAGAACATTGATCATGGACTGCACCCCCGAATCCATCATCCCCAGTTCCCAAATGTGGAGTAGTCAGGCTTCCAGACATAAAAAAAAGCTGGGTGGTTTTGGTTCTTTGATCCCAGGACTGAGCAGGCAGAGGTGGCGGATCGTGTGAGTTTGAGGCCAGCCTGGTCTACAGAGCAAGTTGCAGGACTGTCAGGGCTACACTGAGAAACCTTGTCTCAAAGAACCAAAATAAATAATACTAAAATGAAAAAGTTGGTCTCTTTCCATGCTCAGTATATATAGATTGGTTTTCTTTGGCAGTTCTATTGGATAAGCTCCACCACACCCAGGCCCTCTGGCCGTCGTAGCAGTGACTGTCCCCCTCTTGATCTTGCTGTACCCAGTCGGGTGCACTTCTCACTGAGCATATCCGTTCCAGTATATTTGCAGTCGGCTTTGGGTGCTGGTTTCCCTTTTCCTTCCTACCGTCTCACCACCCATCCTCACACCTCATAAAGGTTTAACAAGCAAACGCACTTTGGTGGATTTTCCTATTCTGAAATGTACAACGTTATTCAGACTTACTGTGACCTCATGGGTTCAGATGATCTTCCTGGCTCAGCCTCTGAGAAGAGCTGAGACTTACAGGTGCACACCTGCTGTCCTGATTTGTATATTGAGAGGGACTTTTGTGAGAGTAATATGGATGTTACTTTAGTCTTGCTTTTCCTTTGATAACAAAAATGACTACCCAGTGGTCAAAAGAGTAAAAATCATTTTCCTAGCTTAGGGTGTTGTGGATAAGATTTCCAGTCAGGAGTCATGTCAGGAGCTAAGCAGTTCTGTGCAATTTGACGATCTGTAAGGTTAAGGAAGACTGGATTGGCAATTTGCCTCCTGACCTGCACATTCCAGTGAACTTAAATACATGATCACTGTTCAGCCATGTCCAGGGTTTGCCTCAGTCCCAGTTATCTCCCAGCTAGTGACCACAACAGGACTGTAAGCCTAGACTTTCTAGTTCCTTCTTCAAAGACAGGTATAGCAAGATATTTTCAGTTGCTGACTGATGTGTCGTAAAACAGAGAATGATTTTAAAGTTGGTAAATGGATTAATAAGAATGACTCCTGGTGGCATCTTGAAGATCGGCAATAGCCCTGGCTCTTCTGAGAACTTCTGTTATCCCTAACTTGACTACTGTTTGTTCTTTTTCTGTATCAAAATATAGACCCTTGCAGTAGACCGTACAGATGCTTATTGCAGCCAGTGACTTCAACAATGACCAAGTTTGTTTATACAAGTTAAGCATAGATGTTGATCGTTAGGAACCTAGCCAGCCCTTGTTTGTACTCTAGCATACAGGAAAAGGACTGAACCAATGATACAGGAACAGGCTTCAAAAAAAGTGGCAGGCATTGCAGGAACTCTGTTTAAATTGTCTTAATCTGGCTTCTAGTTTTAAAAAAAGTCAAGCAACAGTTACAGAAATGGACAGCAGAGGGAGCTATTGAGTCTTGATGGCATTTTTTTTATTATATTTGTTGAATTTTTTGTTTTTACTTCAAATTATGCTTTTTAAAAATTTTGTGTTTTGTGTATAAGCATGTGGATGTGTGTGCATGCACCTGTGTAAGTCAAAGTGTGTGGAGGTCTTTGGTATCATTGCACAAGAATCTGTCTGCCTAATTTTTTGAAATATCTTATTGGCCTGGTATGCACCTCTTTTTCTAGGTTGGCTGGCCAAGGAGCCCCAGGGATCTGTTTGTGTTTGCAGTGGTGGAATGACAACCACATGCTGTGATTTTTTTTTTTTTTTTTGGTTTGGTTGTTTTTTATCTTTATCGTGTGTTCTAGGGATGAACAGCTCCCTCTGCTGTCCATTTTGCAAGGCAAGCACTTTACTTATAGATAGGTATTTACTATCCAAAATCCAATGTTTTGATTTTAACTTTCTCATCTCAGTTATCAATATCCAGGAAAATTTTATCTTGAATACTATCAAACTATATATAAAATCAAGCTTGTTCCCATCTTCACTGTTATCATCCTCATCACTTCTGTAACTATAATTGGTGTCAGAAAGGTAATGGTAGATTTATCCAGATTTTAGCCATGAGTTGATTACACTGCGTAAATCTGGATTATGAAGGTCTGCTGCTCTCTGGCATTGTTCCTGGTTGTGATTTAGTTGAGATAGGGTTTCTCATCTTGCCTAGGCTGGCATCTGGTGTCTCAGCACCGAGTAACCGATACTACTGATGGAGGTGCTTGGTAGGAGTAGTAATCTCTGGGGTCATGCAGTAGGACATAATTGCTTACCTAAGGGCCAGGAAACAAAGACATTCTCAAGGGCTTATTCCAGTGACCTAAGGACTCTTTATTAGGCCCAGTTTACATATCCTACCACCTTTTAACATAGCCTTTAAGGTAGTTCCTAAAACTACCATAAAAACCACAACCACTGATAATGGTGGTTGCTTTTTTCATATGGTCTTGACACTTATATAAAACATCATGTTTTCTTTGAGAGCATTTTTCAAGCTTCTCTGTATCATTTACTCTGAGCCATGCTCTGCCTCAAGTACTTGGATAAGCAATCCTCTCTATGACTGGATACTGTAGCCTGCTCACACGTCTCCCAGAGCCCTCTAGTGGTTTTAGGTGAATCTAACTGTTGGCTTCAGCCATCCCGTTGGGAAAAGTTATAGAAAATGCAGTAGCCATTCATGTTGTTTATGTTTACACTATATATATATTTTTTAAATCTAATTAGCAGGAAACCGGATTTTTAAACTTTTACAATTGTATTTCTTTTTTTGTGTGTGTATGTGTCTGGCTGTCCGAGAACATGGCGCACATGTGAACTCAGAGGACAACTTGTCAGAGTCCATGCTCTCTCACCATGTGAGTCTTGAGACTTGAACTAAGGCTTGGTGGCAAGAACCTTTACCGGCTACGATGTTTCTCCAGTCCAGAAACCATGCTCTTGTTTATTTTTTCTGTGGCCACTTATGGGCGTGAGGATTCATCTTAGAGAAAGACAGCAGAGAGTCAAGGTGCTGCTGCTTCAGGGAAACTGGTCTTGCAGGTTTAGCAGTCACCCTCTGCAGAGGCAACTTCTCACTGCTGCCTTTTCATGCTTAGGCTTTGAATTGGTAGCAGCGTTTGCCCACTATCAGAATCTTCTCAACAAAGATTTCTGCCTGAACAACGCATGAATCAACCCATGGCTTTTGTCCAATTCTGATGGTATCTAATTGTTGCCATTTATGTAGAGGAATCTAGTTAGGCTGTTCCTCCTGCTTCTTCAGAAGCACTTTGATCTACAGTTAGCCTACCTGGCACGCTTCACTTCTCTGACTTGCTTCCTGCACCGGGTCCTGCAATGGTGTGAAAAACTACCACCCCAAGGTGAGTGAAAATCGTGGCAGAAATAGATGCTGTAAAAATTCAGTGCCAGCTGCCGCAGTTCCTCCCAGCAAGGAGCTGAAAATGGGCTTGGTGTTAGCTTTCATATTTTTTGTCACCCCCACCCCCCGCCTTACCCTTTGCTTTTTATCAGCAGTCAGGCTAGTGGTAGTATCTCATCTTTTGTTTTAAGCCCTGTCTACTTGTCTCTGAGAGCAAATTAAAGGCCCACTTTTCTCCATATCTAAGATGGAGTCTAAGAAAGCGTGCCTTAGTAAAACTGAAACACAGCTCAGAGGTCAGTTCACTCCCAAGTCACCATGGCAAAGCCTTTGCCAAGAAGGTCAATATGCCAATATAGTAGAAAGTACTTTCTGTGGTGTTTTTGTTAAACCTTTTGGGATAAGTAAAATTGGTCATTATTCTTTTATCATGCCTGCTTTCCCACTTTTGGAACTAGCGATGGTCTTCCACATGAATGAGGCCTTCCTTGGGACTGTGTAACCAGAAGAACATAGTGGATGCGATAACCTTACCTAATGACCCCAAGATTTAAAATGCCTGTCAGCTTCCAGTCTTGTAATTTACGGATACCCACTTGGACATATGTAAATCTGGCTGTCCTATGCTTGAACTCACATGATACTGCGTACATAGAACCACACCCATCTCAGCTTCCCAAAAAACCCCTCACAGCAGAACATCCCTGCTGAATTTACTCAGCCTACAGAAAGGTGAGAGGATATAGCGCAGTTGCTTCCTTAGGTCCCTACATGTGGTTTATGTGGGGACCACAGAAGTCATTCCTTTAAACTGAGTTGTTCCTGATAGAAGTCAAACGTGATCGGTCACATCACATGGATCTGGTTTTGGGATGAGCAGTAACAGGAAAGAACTTTGAGAAATGGTAAAGAGGAAGACTCAACTTGAGGAGAGAATTATAAGATGAAAGAAAAAGGGTGATTTGCGGTACTGGGGTCAGAAAGTTTGGCAGGAATTTCGTCAAATGGAAACTAGCAGCTGTAGCTTGAGAAGTGCCATAGCTCTTGGCATGTGCCTGTTGTAAGAGCTGTGGGCTTCTTCCCATAGCCCGGTTCCTGGTGCCTGGCTAGCTTATGCCCCAAAATAACACACAAACTGTATTCATTTAAACACTGCCTGGTCCATTATATCTAGCCTCTTCTAGGCTAATTCTCACGTATTAATTTAGCCCATTTCTAATAATCTGTGTAGCACCGCTAGGTGCGTTACCAGGAAGGATTCAACATGTCTGACTTGGCGGCTTGCTTCATCGTGTCTGCCTCTGAGAGGAGCTATGGAGTCTGAGCTCATTTCCTCTTCCTCCCAGCATTCTGTTCTGTTTACTCCACCCACCTATGTTCTAACCTATGAGGGCCAAGCAGTTTATTATAATTAACCAATGACCTTCCTCCATCATGTGCCCACTACATAGCCCTTTACATCCCCACAAGAATGGTATGAATATTCCTGTGAATGAGTGAGTTAACTTTTAATAAAGGAAGTGAAGTCTCCCTCCCAGCATCACACCTGGCAGGCTGCGAATTCCCATTTTATCACATGTAGGTGAAAGGATTTTAGAGTGAATCCCTACCAGTCAGGTCTGTCATCATGACCCACATGTCTGGTGAAAACCACCGATTAAAGGACCTTATACATGTGGGCAGGACCTCCTGGCAAATGGGACTGTTCTTTACCTTTTGATAGTCAAGGACCATCAGGACAGCAGTGACTTTGATTATGACTGCTAACACGAGCATGGATGAGAGGAGATTTACAAAACCATGCATGGGCAACATAATGTTGATCCATCATTGAATAAGAAGTCTCCTCCCCAGCAACCAGTTAACTGGCTTCTCAGAGAGGTATGGGTGGGGCCTCATGTACTCCCCCCAACCCCCACCCTACGATGCTAGGAATAACTGCCTCTAAATCTCCAGGAAGAGAAAGACCTCACTAACTTCTGAATTGGTGGGTCCAGTCTTGGGCATATTGTTCATTATATTATATTGTGCAGGTTGTTCATTATAGGTCATGAGGGTCCGTGGGTTACCCAGATGACAGCTTCCTGCAATACCTCCTCCTCTTTCTCTGGCTCTTAAAATCTTCGTGCCCTCTCTTCCATGATGTTCCCTGCTCTTTGAAGAGTGTGATCTAGATGTCCTGTGTAAGGTTGAGCAGTTCCTTATTCTCAGCATTTTGATAAGTCTCTGCAGTAACTGCTGTCCAACGCAAAACAGAAGCTTCTCTGACCAGAGCTGAGATTAGCACTAATCTATGGGCATGCATGAATAATTTAGAAGGCAGTCTGAGGGTTACACCATATCTACTTAGTCGAATAATAATGGTGGCCTGCCACTTTAAGTCATTTGCTACTTGCTAATCACAGTAGCTACTCTGTTACTTCACAACCGCTGCCTTCCTTTTAACATTAGGACTCAGCTTCTCTGATCTGATGCAAACGGAAGGCCAGTGCCTGGAATCCTCCAGGCCTTCAACACCAGATTTGTACTAAGACAAATCAAGGTAGGCGTGAGTCTCTGTTAACTCTAAGGTATTACCTAGTTCTAAGAAAAACCACAAACTGAGACCATCTATGCTCCACCCAGTAACAAATGTCCTAGCCCAGCACATCACTTTTCACCAGGACACCCTAGACAAATGTTAGCCAATCATTGGTCCTGAACCTTAGAAATTCCTCACCCCTACCTTTGCTACTATAAAAACCCAACCTCAACTGAACTTGGGGCTCCCCGGTCACTTCAATATGTTGGATACACGGAGAGTCCCAGTTTGCAAACTTGTGTACAAACTTTTACATATAGGAAAGAAAAGACATGCAGCCTTGTGGTAGACTGGGCAGCTACCAGTTTTTTAGTAACTGTTAAACTACATAGTTCATATCGTGGAAACCAATGGGATAAATCCTCACTAATGCATCAGGAGACAATTGTAATGATCTATTCTGTTCCCTTAAGAGATAAGCTATTAAAAAAAAAAAAAACGAGAGAGAGAAGCTATGCCCACTCCCTCCTCCTTTTTGCAGAGGCAAGCTGATCTTCAGCTTCCAGCCTGAGCCCCTTCCTTTCTGTCTCCCTCAAAGAGGCAGCTTCTGTCTCTCCTTTCTCCTCACTGCTCCCTTTCCCCCTCCTCCTCCCCCTCCCCTCTTCTCCCCTTTTCCCTCTATAATAAATAATACTAAATAAATGTCCAACCCCACTCTGCATGGTGTGCCTTTTTGTCTCTGTGTCTTACCTGCTGGGCCTGCGGCTTCCTCATCCCTCTTGGCCCACTGCAGCCATTTGGGGAACTGCGCTGTCCCTGCCTGGTACTGGCTGCTCTCAGATCCACTGTCCACTGCCTACTGCCACTCAGGGACCTGCAGCGTGGTCTCATGGTCCGCTGCCCACTGCAGCCACTTGGGGATCCACAGCATTTTACTTTTATCATAACAATAATAGCTTTCCAACTCCCGTCTATGACCTCTGTGGCCTCAGATATTTTACCAGGGCACAATGTCAGGCAAGGTTTTCCTCCTGTGGAGTGAGCCTCAAATTCAATCACAAAGTAGTTGGATACCCCTGTAATAGACATGTTACCACTGCACCAGACTGGCCAGTCAGTAGTGTTCCATGCAGGGCCTACAGCTGAGTAAGGCAGTTAAGTTGTCCTTTAGAAGCCTGCATAGCACCATTAGATACCATGGGGGACACAGTGGGGTCAATTTCTGAGTTCTAGATTGATTTCTCCGTGTCCTCCTACCAGAGCATGTGGCATCTTCAGTGCTAGGATCTTCCTATCTTGCTCTGGTTAGTAACTAGGGGTAGTGTAATGGTTTCAATAAAATGGTGCAGTTCCCCAAGTGCAGCAGGAGCCCACTATGGGTGTAGGTCCCAGGCAGGTGGGAGGCAGCAGGTGAGAGACCTCAGTGGGGCAGCTGGTCCCACAAGGAGCCTCGGCAGGTGAGAGACAGAGATGGCTAGGCATATTTATTTAGTGGGTTATGGAGGGGAAAGGGGGTAAAGGGAGAAGGGGGAAGAGCAGAGAGAGAGAGAGGCAGGGCGGGGGGGGGGCAGAGAGGAGAAGTTACCTCTTTGGGGGAGAGACAGAAAAGAGAACTCAGGCTGGAAGGCGAGGCTTGTCTCTTAAAGGGACAGGACAAGTCAGTAACAGGTCATAACAGGCAGGAATTACCTATATTTGGGGCTTTCAGAAGTTTTCCAGAATTTGGTGATCTTTGGAAAGAATTGTTCATTATTAAGTATTTTCCTACTGCAGTAACCTTAGAATCAGTTGCTAGAGAATTACAAAGTTTTGGGAGAGTCATGCTACCTGTATTTTCACGTTTCTTGTATTTGTAAATTGATGGTTCACTTCTGTTTGGACGGGTGTTGTGATGTTTTTGTAGGTTGTCAACTGGTTCTGGAATCATCTAAAAGACAAGCTACTAGGCATGTTTGCGAATGATTTTATTTGTTTTATTTAAGTTTTTAGATGTACTTATCTTATTTATGTGTATGGCATTTTGCCTGGATGTGTGTATGTGTACCATGTGCTGGTGCCTGTGAAGGCAAAAGAAGGCATCAGATTCTCTGGAGATGGAGTGTTGGATGGTTGTGAGCCACCATGTGAGTGGGAACCACCTTCCAGCCCTATTAATGGTTTCCTTGATCAGATTGTTTGAAATAGGCAGACCCACCCAGATGTCTGTGGGGCACATTCCACTTGCAGCTCAAATGAAGATGACGAATGAGGATAACTGCTTTGCCTGCGTGTTTTCACTATCTCTGATAGGTTCATCGGCTACTCTGTAACTACAGCTGCTGCATTCCTGTGCAGTTTCAGGCCATCAGTGTGGACTGAAGACCAGTATCTTTGTAGGAATCATTTGGGCCTTCAGCACCAGATAGAGACTGCTGAGACAACCAGCCTCTTGAACTGAGCAGCTGAGTTTTTGGCCTCTCTATTACAAGACAGCCATTGTTAGAGTACCCAGACAATATCATGTAAGCCAATCTAATAAATCCCCTTTATGTATATTCATTGTATCCATTTTGTTCATCCAGAGAACCTGTTACAGATAACCAAGATCTAAGTAAGCATGCATAGAAGGATGAGAACCCACTTATGGACAAGCACCCCTAAATGCACCAGCAGAGACACAACAGAAAGGCTAAGGAGCGGCCTGTGAGGGACTGCAGCACAGGTTTCTCTCGTACTCTACAGGTTAATTTGACACAAGCTGGAGTCAATTGGGATGAGGGAGCCTTTACTGAGAAAATGTCCCCACTAAATTGACCTGTGGTACATTTTCTCGATTGACGATTGATGTAGGAAAGTTCAGCTCACTGTGGGTGCTGCCACCCCTGGACTGGTGGTCCTGATGCTATACGAGAGCCAGCTGAGAAAGCCGTGGTAAGTAAGCCAGTAAGCCGCTTCTTGTTTGGAAACAGCTGGGTGTAATTTTGGATCTCAGTTTGAGTGCACGGTCCTCGGTGATGGGAAGCAGAAGACTGAGGAGGTGGATCACACTGCATCTGAAGGTAGGAAGCCGAAAGATGCTCAGCTCACTTCCCCTTTTCATGAAGTCTAGGACCCTAGCACATGGGATGATGCTATCCACACTTAAATATTTTTTAACAGATTACAAATGAATATTTAGGTTTTTTGTTGTTTTTGCTTTTTTCTTTCCATAAATGTAATTAACCATGAGGATAGGTTCTATTGCAAGAGTATGATTGAAATTACCTCGCGCGAGTGAGAAGGAAACAGAACACGCAACAAACCCACTTAGGAGTTTATTAGAGGGGGCATGTACAGGCCTGGGGTAATGGTGTGCAGAGAGAAAGGGGGGTAGAGAGGGGAGGGAGATGAGACATGGAGAGGAGAGAAGAGAGAGGGAGGAGAAGGAGAGGGAGCGTCCAGCTTTTTAAAAGCTGCCTGGCCCACGCTCACAGGGAATTTGCCTGACAACAACATATGCAGATGACGGGCTCACGCATGCACACAAGGGCTTAGCTTGAGTCACAGTGGATGTAACCTCTCGTGAGCACGTGGGTCACATGGGGGAGGGCTTTAACATCAGGCACTTCTGCCTGAGGGCTTGTCTGCACCTGCTTGGCTCTAGAACCCGGAAGTGCAGCCTTATTTGTGGTTGAATAATTACATAGATCCCGGAGTAGTCTGTCTCCCCTTAGCTGAGGGATGTGATAGATTAATTTTGACGTCAAATTAATAGTGTAAGTAGAACAACACCTTCTTGTCTTTGGCCCAAAAGCTCTGGAGTGATTTCACAAAGGAAGCAGAAGCATCATCTTTGTGTGCACAGCAGCTATCTATGTCAACAGACTCTTGGGAGGGAGGTGTGGTGGCAGCCTCCTGAGATTTGGAAGGGAATATCACTGTATAGTTGTGGAGTGCTGTTTACATTTTTGATAATGCAATGATCTCTTCATGGTCCAACTATGAAAAGAAGGATGAATTTGTAATGGATGGAAAAATCATTTAAGATCAGAATCTACAACAAGGGAGAGGTTGGGAGCCAAGTCCCTGAGTCAGTTGCTGCACTGAAATGTGGATTCTTCCAAACACATGACCCTAAAGATGTTATTTCATATTTCCTAAGATCATAGCAAACAAGCTTTATCTCTTCTACCGAAGTTATAGGTGGAAAAGCGA
Organism: Alexandromys fortis; assembly: GCF_014885135.2. Classification (NCBI taxonomy): domain Eukaryota; kingdom Metazoa; phylum Chordata; class Mammalia; order Rodentia; family Cricetidae; genus Alexandromys; species Alexandromys fortis. The sequence continues at coordinate 20,848,813 of NW_026067930.1, read as the reverse complement.
AAGGATCAACAGATAAATAGTTGGATAAGTCACTGAAGACAAACAGTGGTATTAGGAATTGTGAGAAAAAGTACAACGTGGGGGTGGGCAGTATGGGGCATGGGAAGATGGTTGAAATTTGTGATTGAAATGAGTCACAAGTTTCCTTTCCTCGCTGAATTTGAGTCTTTTAATGAATGGAGGAATCTGAGGAGCCTGGAAGAGCCTCTTTTTCCAGAAGTGAAGGACCCTGTTTCCAGACCCCATCTAAGCAACAGTTGTCAGTTCTAGTCAGCAGTGAGGGTGAGTGCTGTGCCCAGTGTTGAAGGCTGCAGATCACAGCTGAGAGGAGCAGTCCCAGTGTAGGGAGCCACGTCCTCAGAGAACAGTTCCCAGATCAGGTGCCCCCAGTGCTGCAGGACTGTTTCCACAGGGGCTTAGGAGAGCCCTAACTAAACCTGTTGGTACAGGGCAGTTACAATGCCTGTGTTACACTCAGGTCCACTCTAACCTCTGTGAGATCTGAGGCATGAGAACAAGAGATGCTCACACTGCATTAGTGGGTCTATCAGAGAGACAGGTAATCCAAATGAGGGAAGCTTTTCTATAGGTTTGAAGATGCTATCTGAGGGTATTCTGAGCTTTTGGATTGGTAGGAGGTAATTGCACATTAAGTCAATAGATTCTAAAAGGGTTTTATCTGCTGTCAAGGTATTAGTTAGACACCTGGGGGCAAAGCAATGGCTGTTTCAGAGGCCCAGAGCTTAGCCCAAGTTAAGGGGGTTAGCCGCGGGACCTAGAATATTCCAGCCCTCCCCAGGACTGAAATGCTGATCTGTATCAGTCTCTGCAGAGAGGACTTCTTTCAGGAGTTTCCTTTACAGCCAGTGCAGCGTACTTCCAGAAATTTTTATTCATATCAATTTTGGATTCTACAGACTTTCTTACAGATCCTGCTTAGCATAGTTTATGAAACCACGTTTACCACTTGACTTTTCCAGGAATGCCCTGAGCCGAGTGTGTGTGTGTGTGTGTGTCCATCTGCTAACAATTCAAACTATACCCACTAGATTCTCCTTCAAGACAACCAACCTCACCCCCTAGAGATGATCACACCCAGGAAGAAAATAATTCAATCTGCCCCCCCCTCTCCCGATAAAGGGGTCAGGGGAAGAGGCCCACACTGCCCCATGCTGCGTGTCTGTGGATGGGCTTTATGTTATCTTGCTTTAAGAGCCAGTCTTGTAGGGCAAGAAGCTGGACTATAGATAAACATTTTGTGAAAAACCCAGATGGTGGTGGCAGTGACAGGAGAGAGGCTTGCAGCTGCTCAGTGTGTTCACTCCTCCCTTCCTGGAGCCCATACTAAGTGGGAGACAGTCACATATTCCCTCTCCTGTGATCTGGGGAAAGTCTACATAAGCTCACTCTGTTCATTCTTATGAAACAGTAAGCGATACATTTGACTAAAAGCAGAGCAGCCTCTCAAGGCTGGCCTCTTCTGGTACTTGATTCACTGTTCTCAGTTTATCCCATCTTTTCACCCAGGCCCTCTTCACAGCTCCTGCTTCACATTCTCCTGAGGCTCAATCTCTCTCTCTTCCCAGTCGCACATGACTGCCATTCCTGCTTCTTATAGAACACAGAAATCCCAGGCTGCCATCCCAGGCACCTTTCAGTCCCTGTCTGCACCCATGTGTGGCTACTTCTCCTCTCATTCCCTCTTGGTTTTAGTGGCAATGAGACTAGAATTTCTCCTCCTAAATGACCTCCATCATACGGACACGAGGTTCTCCCCGCTAAGAGACATTACCCTCTCACTTATCCCGCCCCTCCTCAGCCTTTTATCCTTTTGGCCCAATAGATCATAAAGGTTTTTGACCTTCCCCCAAGATAAGAAATCAGCAACTTTCTCTTGTCTGCTTTTTTTCAGCTACCTCCGTATTTATCTCTTCCTGTACCGTAGACATATTTCTTCAAAGACTCAGCATCCTGTAGGTTGTCCTTCATGCTGGCAATGGAAACTGCATCCAATGGAGTCAGCAGTTACCAGTAATGTGTTACTAAATCCATGCTTTGCACTTCTTGCCTTCCTTGAATCTTGCTTGCATTCTCTGCTGGAAATGTTCTGTCCCCTGGCTTTCGTGAAGCTGAATTCAGCAGTATTAATTCTGCTGTCCTTGGCCACCATACTTCCAGGCTTCTTTGTTGCCTCCAGGTCTCATATGTGTACCATAAGTGTCTGTTTCCTTCATGGTCCTGGTTGGCATGCTCCCTTGTCACTGCAGTTCCTGACACATGCTGCCACAGACTTACCTGCTAGGAGAATGGGAAAGAGGTCTCAATGAGTTGTCGACATTCATCCTGCTTCCTCTGTTGCTGGAAGGTGGTGGGTTCAGATGCAGTGTGGGTGTCAAGGTGATTTCTGTGGGCATCCTATAACAAGCTGTCAGAGAACACCCCCTGCAGTAAATGCAAGGCATGAGAACTAAGGTGGATGCAGAAAGGGGATTAGTTCATGACTACCAGCTGTCACATAGGTTGTGTTCGTTCTTGCCCCTCTGCTGCGCTCTCCTCCTGATGTCTTAAGCACCTTAGTTTACTTGTCAGGTTGCATAACTTTCGAAGGTACCATCTAGGACTGCATTAGCTCACCGCCTTTAGCATGATCACAATGGAAGGGGCTACTAAAGGGGCATTGTAGAGCCCTTTCTACCATTTCAGATTGGTGAGCCATTATAAGATCCTACATTTGCATTTCTCACAAGTTTTCAGGTGATGAAAATGCCACTGCTCTGGGGTCACACCTTTAGATGTGATGACTAAGTCATAGTGCGAAGTCTTACCCACAGTTCTGAATCCTGACTGCAGTGTCCAGAGGGTGGATGGGTGGTCTTGGGAGGATTAAACTATGTATCTCTATTTCATGGTCTGCAAAACAGAGATAATGACACCTCTTTTTTCACTGTTTCAGGTACTAATATGTTTATATCTGCAGTGTGTTTGAAGGAGAGTCTGGCCTATATAGTAGGTGCTTAAATCTTGGTCTTTAGGCTCCACCATAGCAATTATACCTCTGAGCAGCTGTCCTTTGTCTGGGTTCATGTATCTGTCTCTGTCCTAGAATATGCCATGTTGTGTTGGAAGGGGCTGGATCTTTCATGTCTAAAGAGAAAGTGACTATCACATGCTAGAAATTGTAACAGTTCATTTTCTGCTTTGCAGAGTATAATCAGTGATTTACTTAATCAGAGAACTTAATAAATGTACATTTAGTAGATCTATTTTATCATTCACAAGTGTTGGCCGACATCTATGTATTGTTCCTGAGAGCTCTATTGGGTGAATTACTCAGATAGTAATGCTATTGACTCTAAGTTTCCCTTTATTCCAGTATTTCCCAAATCATTCGTTTTTTTTCCCTCTTAAGCTGCATTTACCCATTCAACATACTTAGATTCTATACTGTTTCTAGTACTTTTTTCAAAACTACGCACACCAAGGTCATCAACACTTCTGACCTGCCATATGAGAAGGACGTGTCTCCATGTTTAAGTCAGCATCATTTGATGCTGCTCCCTTTTCTTCGAAGAGTTTCCTCTCCTGAATTCCCTGACATCGCATTTACTTGGTTTTCCTTTCTACTAAATCTTCACTGCCAGTTCCTCCTCCCGTGTTCATCTTGTCCTTGCCTGTTTGCTCTTCATTTGTTTCAATACCTTGTGCTTATTCTTGTACACTGTTACGTCTTCATTTCCAACTTTGCCATATTGATCTCTTGGTTCCAATGCTACCTAGTTGCTAGAACTGGTATTTTTAACAGGCTTTGTCCCTTGAGGTTCAACCTTGAAAATCAGAGACTTAACACATGGGAATTAGTCGTGTCATTTCTATAACTAAACTCCAAATCCTATGTAGCTGAATAAGAAGTGTCGCCTATTGGCTATGAAGTCCTCATTGGCATGGGGCACTGTTTCCTTTCTGCCTAGCTTCAGCTAATGTCTGCCTTCCAAAAAGAGTCTTCTTTTTGTCTCTTCATGTCTAACCCTTCAGACATGATTGCCGAAACCACCCATTTTTTTCTAGTGGCCCTGCTGGAGATCTGCTTGGAGCCATCACTGCCCAGCTTCTGTCTATGCCATACAGCTTCCCCGCTGCTCCTGCTGTTCCTGCTGAGCTTAGACACTCGTTCATTCATGGCACAGAATCAGAGACTTAACACATGTGAATTAGTCGTGTCATTTCTATAACTAAACTCTAAATCTGTTTTCTGGCTCTGGTCCCCACACACAGATCTCTGCTCCTCATCCCCAGGCTGATTTTACACATTTTTTTTTTCCTTTGCCACCACGTACCGAGCACACCACCTCTTACATTTCTCAGTCGCTCAAACTCCTTGCTGCAGGGTGTTCTTCCCGTCTGTCATAGTCAGGGTGTCTGTTGCTGTGCAGTGGCACCATGGCCACAACAGCTCTTAGAAAGGAAGACATTTAATTGAGGTAGTGGCTTACAATTTCAAAAGTTCAGTCCATTATCTTCATGACGGGGGGGGCATGGTGGCGGGCAGGCCGACATGGTAACATGTCTTCTTGATCAGAAGGTAATATGTGCGCTGAGACACTGGGTATGACTTAGGCATAAACAAGGCCTCAGAGCCTCCCCCACCCTGATGTACTTTCTCCACCAAGGTCATACCGACTCTGACAAAGCCACACCTCCTAATAGTGCCACCCTCAGTGAACTTGTGGGGGCCAATTCCATTCGAACTCACCACACCTACCTTTGTACTTACCTTCCCTTCTGCTTGGAGCATATTCCCCTACCTCCTTGAAAATCTAGTTCATTGACATTCTTTGGATTTCAGGGCAAATACACCTTTCGTCCCAAAACATCCTTCATTAACACTGAACATAGTAGAACCACTGTTCTTACCATAACCATATGGATTTTCTGTGTAGCAGTTATCACAGTCACTGAATCTATTGTTGGTCTGTTTACATATGCTTTTGTCCATCCAAGTTCAGAGACTTCTTGAGTTCGGATGTCTCAATTGTTACTTTACTCCCTATTTCCAGTGCCAAGTGTAGATTGGCACATAGCATGCATTTAATAAGAATATGTTAAACTAACAATAATGTAGTATATAAATTCATGCAGTGGCCTTAGAAGGGTACCATGCATAGATAAGAAAATGTACCATAGAGATTGGAGAGGTTGCTCAGTGGTTAAATGCACTTGATGCTCAAACTAGCTTTCATTTCCAATACTTCCTTGGTGCTTAGTAGCTATCAGCCATCTGTAATGCTAGTTAGAAAGGATTTGATGCTCTCTTCTGGCCTCAACAGGAACTCACTGCAAGCACTCACACACACACACATATATATACCTACATAAATGTATGTGTACAAGCAAAACATGCATACACACAAAAATAAACAAGTCTTTTAATATAAAATATTAGAATAACCTTTATATAGTCCTACATGCAGTGTGGGCATAACTTAATATTTAATGTATACTTTTTTCATCATTGCAATGTAGTGCAACACTGTTTTGGTTACCCAGAAATACATAATATGAAATTTAGAGAAATAATTTATAAATACATATGATTGGAAAATATATTATACAGATATAGTTGTCTATCAATAAATCCATCCTAAGTTGACTCTATCATAAGTCAGCATTGTATTTAATACCCCAAGGCTACAGAACTCATAATTCAACCTGCTTTAAACATGCTCAGAATTATAATACACTTCCAGAAACTTAGAAGTGCCATAACAAGAGAGTACTGTACTGTGAATTTCTAGCCTGAGAAAAGTTCAAAGTTTAAAATTTGATCCCTGCCTTCTATTGGTGTATATTGCCTTCATACTACTGAACAGCAAATATTTATATAAATCAAACCACTGTAAGTTGTGGATGGGCCATATGGAATGTATGGGTGTAACTTGTAAAGATGCCAGGACAGATGCTAACACAAATATCTATTCAATCTGCCTGTAGAATTAATTTGCAGACATTGCAGGAAACATTCCATATCCAGTATTAATTGTAAAGGGCTTTTATTTTTTTTTGGTACTGCTTTTGTAATAATTTCCTTCATAATTTTGACTTTGAAAATGTATTATTCCTGATGAAAATGAAGAGCATCAGCCACTGCGGCAGATGACTGCTGTCGGTCTCACCTTGGTTCCAGTCCCTGCTCTTCTCATCCTTGTGAGCTTGGCTGTGGGCTAGACATCACTGTGCTTCTAAAGAGTGGGACACCGTAGAGTTGGCAGAACAGACTGAAAGTCTAGCATTTCTGTTGTGCTTCCTTTGAGTCTTCTCATGTGTGCATACTGAAAAAAAATAGACAGGACATGCTAATGGAGAAAGGAACTGAAGGCAAACTCCAGCCACCCGAGGCTCTATTTTGTTCCTCAGATGCCAGGCAAGCCCTTGAGTTACACTGTTAACCTTCGAGATTCAACAGTTCATTTTGTTAAACAATGATTTTACTAACACGTATTCGTTATATATCTTCCCTTTCCCAGAGAGAGTTCTCTTTCTGCTTTGACATCTTTTTGGTGAACCAATGAGTTTACTTAGGGTTCCTTACAGGAAGAGTTATTTACAGGAGTTTGGACAATTTACTAGCAGCTTCATCACGCAACAACATAATCTCTTTCAAGTCCAACAGGTTTTAAGGGACTTAATCCTGCCAACAATTATCTCAGGGATCTTGGGAGCAAATCCCTTTTCAGGTGGGTCTTCAGGTGAGACAATTAGCCCTAGACAATACCTTGACGGAGGCCTGTGATACTGACAGAGAAGCTGTGATACTGAAGCTGCTCTGAGGCTTCTCGAAGATTCTGATGCACACACAGAGAGAAATAAAGGTAATAGTAAGCTACTAAGCCTTGAAATAATTATATAGCAACAAATAACTCACACAGTAGACGTTCGTGATGACACTATGGGACTTTCGTGTTTTGAGTAAAAATGCATAGGCCTACAGGGAGTTACACTGCTAGGAGGTGTGGCCTTTTTGGAGTAGGTGTGGCCTTGTTGGAGTAGGCGTGGCTTTGTTGGAAAAAGTGTGTCACTATGGGGTGAGCTTTGAGTCTTGCCATTAAGTCACCGCCACTTCCTGCTGCCTGTGGATCCAGATGTAAAGCTCTCAGCTACCTCTCCTGCATTATGTGTGCCTGTGTGCTACCATGCTGTCTTTCATGATGATAACAGGCTAAACCTCTGTACTGTAAGCCAGCCATATTTAAATGTTTTCATTTGTAATAGTGGCCATGGTCATGGTGTCTCTTCAGAGCAGCAAAACCCTCACTAAGATAGGGACCGAGGTATTTTATCATTGAAAGACCCTGGAGTGGTACACCTGTCCTTGTATTACTTTGGTGCTTTTCAAATCAGCTATGTGTTTTCTTTTCTTGTGAATTCTGTTTTGAGATAGAAACTCATGCGGCCCAGGATTGCCTCTACATTGCCAAAAATAACTTTGTATGCTTGTCTTTCTGCTTCCACATACCTAGTGTTGGGGCTATAGTGTGCACCACCATCTATGCCCAACTATGCTTCTGCTTAAGAGAGATTCCTTTTCATTTGTGCATGTTGGTGTGAGAATATGTCATGTGACTGCAGATCCTCACCCCCTGGACCTGAGTTTTAGGCAGCTGTGAGCTACCTAATGTGGGTTCTTGGATCTGGATCACGTCTTGTAGAAGTGCAGAACCTACATATGGTTGTTTCCCGCTTGCTTTGACGTGGACCAGAAAGCTTCTCTGCTGTCCAGAAGGGTGTAACTACATCTTCTTCAGAGAAATCTTAGCTGTACCCTTGAGGTTCATTGTTGGTCTTTCCTTGGAGATAGTTTTAGTTCTAAGATACCATGTAGGTTTTTTCTCATATTAAAGCTACCCTTAAGCTGGTGGGATGGCTCAGTGGATGAAAGTGCTGTTAAAACTAATGATCTGAGTTCATTCCCTGGCACACAGTTGAAGGAAGGAATAGACTCTTCACATTGTCCTCTGATCTCCACATGTGCATCATGGTGCATGTGAACACACACACACACACAATATTAAAGTCATCCTCAAATCAGAGTCCATTAATTTTTTTATTGCAAACTTTTTAATGCTTTAACTTTTGTGCAGTTTCAGGCTCCTGGTTGGATTCAGATTGCTCTAAGCTTCTTGAGATGCTGAGGAGACTGCTCTGCTCACTAGTCCTCTATGGCCCTGCTCTCCAGTGCCTCAGATAAGATGTGCCAAAGAAGGAAAAAGTATCTGAGACAGGGGGACAGGGCCCCACAGGTTTTTGATATACTGAACAATTGACTGGAAGTTCAGGCAAGCCACTCACGTCCTTAGCATATCAGAATAGAGACTCTAAATGACAGTTTTGTCCTCATAATTATGCGAATGAAGGAACAGTACTATGGTTATAATACCATCCTGTTGCCTTCAAGGTACTTAGTATCTGGGGAAAAGACAGAAGACAGCCATCAACATTTGAAACAAGAACGAATATTTCTATAAGTGACATGTAAAATTGGCTGAGGAGAAGGACCCAGTGACAGTTCCTACCACAGAGGGAAAGCTTTGCAAAGTGTCGTGGAGTTCATCAGGTATCACCACTGGCAGGGAACAAACCATGAAGAGGTGAAAGTGAAAACTCAATAGAGCAGGACTTGCTCAGTCAGAATGGACCAAAACTTCTAGAGAGTTTGATATCACTTAAACTGTAGGGGAAATGTCCCCATGTGACAGTATTTATAACAAAACTTTAGGCATAACTATACACAAACTCCTTAGTAAGATTGATGTGGGTGAAATTAGTAAGTAATTTCTTACTAATAAAGAAACTGCCTTGGCCCATTTTATTGGTTAGAACATAGGTGGGTGGAGTAAACAGAAGAGAATGCTGGGAAAAAGAAGCTGAATCAAGGAGTCCCATGATTCTCCCACTCCACCTCCATGCAGGTTAAGATCCTCCCTGGTAAGCCACCTCGTGGGCTACACAGAATATTAGAAATGGGTTAGAACAATATGTAAGAGCTAGCCAATAAGAGGCTGGAACTAGCCTGGCCAGGCAGTGTTTAAAGAAATACAGTTTCCGTGTAATTATTTCAGGCATAAGCCTGCCATGTGGGAGCCAGGGCTGCCGGAACGCAGCCCTGCCACTCCTTCTACAGAGTGGCGCCCAACGTGGGGCTTAATCCACTTAAAAACCGGAGAGCTTAATTTAAAACAAACAAAAAAA
>NW_026067930.1:20810443-20837236 GCF_014885135.2 Alexandromys fortis | reverse complement strand
AGGTGGGTGGAGTAAACAGAAGAGAATGCTGGGAAAAAGAAGCTGAGTCAAGGAGTCGCCATGATTCTCCCACTCCACCTCCATGCAGGTTACGATCCTCCCTGGTAAGCCACCTCATGGGCTACACAGAATATTAGAAATGGGTTAGAACAATATGTAAGAGCTAGCCAATAAGAGGCTGGAACTAGCCTGGCCAGGCAGTGTTTAAAGGAATACAGTTTCCATGTAATTATTTTGGGCATAAGCCTGCCATGTGGGAGCCAGGGCTGCCGGAACGCAGCCCTTCTGCTCCTTCTACATAAGATAGCAAATCACTTATGACCTTTATAGTAAGAATGAGATCTATTGCTGATAAACAGTGCTCAGGGTAAAGACCTAAGAAGGAGGGATTTGGAATAAGCATAAGGTTAATATTCTATTGGTAGAGGCTGTGAAGTACATGGAAACTTTCATAAGAAAGGCTTCACTGAGAAGTCTCAGGATTAGGGTGAGTGGTGGAAAAGGTATGGCCCCGTAGACTCACGTATTTGAATGTGTAGTCCACAGGGAATGACACTAGTAAGAGGTGTGACCTTGTTTAAGAAAGTGTGTCACTGTAAGGGTGGGCTTTGAGGTCTCATGCTCAAGGTATGCTGTCTACATCTGCTGTCTGTAGATCAAGATGTAGAATTCTCCTCTCCTTCTCCTGCATCATGTCTTCCTGCTTGCTGCCATGATGATAATGGACTAAACCTCTATACCTGGAAGCCAGTCTCAATTAAATGTTTTCCTTTATAAGAGTTGCTGTGGTCATGGTGTCTTTTCATAACACTAGAAACCCTGACTAAGACAGAAGTTGGTACCAGGAGTATTGTTGTTCTAGGCCTGACCATGTTTTGTTTGAACTTTGGGACTAGGTGTTAGGAAAGCAGTGGAATGCTTTAAGTGCTGCTGAATGGGCCATACTAGTAGGAGCATAGAAGATGGTGATACTGAGCTTGATTTGAACTGTGGGGGCCTGACTCAAGAGGTTTCAAAGGAGAAGAATGTACTGATTTTTTATGGCTTATTTTGATGCTAAAAGATCTTCAGTTAATTCTTCAACTCAAATCTGAAGCCTCAAACTTAACAGGAAAAAGCTGTAAAAATCCTAATTTTATGAACTCTACTAACTTACTGTAAACTACTAAAGATAATTAAGACAGGCAAGCTAATAGTGACCAAATTCTTTCTAAATGTTTAAACTCTTTAATGTGTTCAGAAATATCCTTGTAGTCATGCTAAGTACTGACATAATGCCTCCTGTGTATGTTTTCCAAGGTAAGCAACTAAAAATAAGCAAAGTTCATTTAGTTTAGATATACTTAATAGATAATGATCCTTAAAACTTTTCAGAGATCTGTTGACTATGCCATTTAACATGTTTAATGGAATGGAAAAGTTAGGAAGAGCTTCCTTTAATAGAGAAAGCTGCAGCTCCTGGCATCAGCTAAGATCTGAATGGGGCACAGAAAATCTCTACTTGGAAAGCTTGCCACAGGGTGACAAACCCTGTCAACACCGTGGACAAACATGGGGGAGTTTATTGTCCCACTTTACCTAGACAAGGTAGGTCAGTCTCCCCAAGTTCGTACTCCATAGAAAAATCTGCCTGTTCCTATCTAGGCCTGGCAGCTAAAGATTGATGCTGCCCCAGGACCTCTGCCCCCCAGCGGAATCAAGATAGCACTGAGGAACCGAGGGTGATTGTGCAGGTAGCAGGCAGTTCTCTGTCATTTTTAATAGTTTGGGAGCTGCTTGGTTTATATTTCCTACTTGCTCTTGTGACATTTATCTTTCTCAGACCTCTGGTGTTGATGACTATGCTAGTGATAGATAGCGTTGCCAGTTTAACAGCAGCAACCAAAGCTTCAGCCGCCCTCTCGGGTCTTTTCGTATATAAAATCAGCTCTCAAGCCTCACCTTCATAGAGCTACTGCTAAGTCTAGACACAGTTTGCCTTGCTATTATGCTTAAATGAATTAAATATGCTGAGTGCCTCTCATGGACTAGGGTCTGGACTAGATGGAGCTATGTTTCTATTAACTGAGGACTTCAGGGCTAGCCTGATGTTCTTCTTAAAGTGGAAAAGAATGAGGGGGGTTTATTGGGTGAATGACTAGATGAAGGGTAAATATAAACTGATGGAAGTAGATGTAGAAATTCTCAACTAAGCACAAGGCCAAGAGCAGTCGGAGAGAGGGAGGAGAGATAGTATGAGCCATATGGTCAAGATCATGATGAGGAAACCCACAGAGACAGCTGACCGGAGCTAGTGGGAGCTCACTGACTCTGGATTGATACTTGAGGAACCTGCAGAGGACCGAACTAGGCCCTCTGAATGTGAGTGACAGTTCTGTGGGTTAGACAGTGTTTGGGGCCACTGACAATGGGACCAGGATTTATCCCTAGTGCATGAACTGGCTTTTTGGAGCCTATTCTCTATGAGGAGATACTTTGCTCAACCTAGATACAGGGAGATGGCCCTGGTCCTGCCTCAACTTGATATGCCAGACTTGGGAGGCCTTACACATTCTGAGGAGTGGATGAAGTGTTGAGTGGGGGGATGGTGTGGGGGGAGTGAGAGGAGGGAAAGGAGGGAGAGTTCTGGTTGGTATGTAAAATGAAAAAAAGTCTTTTAGATAAAAATTTTTTGAAAATGATGCCCAGTATTTTATGCTATAACTAACTCAACAAATTGTTGCTGTGTTGACCATTTTCTACAATGCTGCAGGAAACACACTTGGATACATATTTAGTTATGATGCCTGTGTTCTTATGTTATGCCCAATGTGGTGTAGTAGTCCTGCTAGGTTCAGGGATGTGAAGTGCATTAATTTGTAATAGATGCTAAACCATTTAGCTTGACATTTTGCCCTGTCAGGTAGCAGTTTTTTGTTCTCCACACTCTTGTCAGTGTTGGGCTTTTATTTCCCTCTCGTTTTTGTCAAATATGATCTGTCATTGTTACTTTTTGCATTTATTTGACTACTAATGAATCTGAGCATCTTTTCATGTGTGACGGCTGCTTGACTCTGCTCTTCTGTGAATTGCCGATTTATATGCTTTGCCCATGTCAGGCATTATTTCCTAAGAGCCTTTTGTATTATAAATAATAATTTGATGATATTCTAATGTGCAATGTGAGCTCCACAAAGCACAGTTCATTTTGTGTATACATTTTGTTTGTGATACTTCCATTCTAGTTAATGATTGTCTAATATCTGCCCTCATTTCCTCCTATGTTCTTTTCTTTTGCACTCCTGATTTCTTGTTTTTTTTTTTTTCTTTAAGAGTTTGGTTTTTCTTAGTAAGATTTTTCCCTGTATCTGGATTTCATGTGTAGAGTCTTCCATTTTCTTCCTATTTTCAATTTCTTTTGTTTTTATCTGGTTCTAGAATTAAATCATATCCCCGGAGTTCGTTTTGCATACATTAAATAAAAGCATTAATAAAAGCTCTACATCACTTTCTCTTCAATACTGTGCTAGTTACTTTATTAAGTAACCAAGTCCTTACTCAGAACATTAATATATCCCTTTGCCATACACACCTGGGATCTGTTTCTGGATTTCTATTTTATTGCACCGATTTATTATATTTATATTTTATTTCAGTTGAGACAGGTCTCACTGTATAGCTCTGACTGGCCTGAAACTCACTATTATAGACCAGGATAGCCTCTAACTCACAGAGACCCATCTGCCTCTGCCTTCCAAGTGCTGCAAATAAAGGCGTGCAGCACCACCCTCAGCTGATTTATTATTTTAATCTGCGTCTATATCCATACCATTCAGATTTTGTTACAGTGACTTCATAGTCTCTTGCCCCTGTAATAAATTTTTAAATAAAATTGTTATCTCTCATTCATGTAGAGTAGAAGTAGGGACCTTTTCGTGAGGAGGTTGAAGGACTTGACACTTTTCAGGAATCTTAGTTACTGTTCTATTCCTGCAGAAAGACACCACAACCAAGACAATTTATATAAGAATTTTGCTTGTGGTTTTAGAGGATGAGTTTATGATCATCATGGTGGAAGTATGACAGCAGGCAGGCATGGTGCAGAGCTGTAGCTGAGAGCTCACATCAGATCCACAGGCTAAAGGCAAAGAGGACCAGACTGGGCTTGGCATGTATTGGCCTTTGAACCCTTCAAAGCCACCCCAGATGTCACCCCTTCTCTAAAAAGGCCACACTTCCTAGTTTTTCCTGAACACTCTACCAACTGGGAACCAAACATCCAAATACATATGCCCGTGGAGACTGTTCTTACTGAAACCAGCAGAAAGTCACGATCTATCTTCTGCCTGTGGATCCCAAGGCCATCTAACAGTGTCTGCCTTTTAGTCTCACAGACTGAGAAGTCAGGGAGAGTCGTGGGGAAGTGGCTTTGGTGCCAGGCTTGGAAGTGGTCATCTTCTCTTGTCTTCTCATTCCCCTGGCTGAACTCAGTTTCATGGTAATCCTTAGAGCAACAGGGAGCTGAGAAACACTCCAACTGTGGGTGCAATAGAAAAGAGTGGGTTTGGAGGCCAAATGCTTCCTGCCATTCAGTTCTCTCGTGTTCTCTGATATTTTCCGGCAGAAGGGCATTCTTCATTTTTCACCTTGGCAGTATTTGCTCTGTGTGTTTTCTCGGATGCACATTGATGGCTGGCAGAAGGGTTTCTCACATAGACCACATGCTCAGGAACCCCCCCACTGTGTGTTCTGTGATACACTGAGCAGTGGGATTTGCTAATGAGGGGTTTCTCACATTTACCGGAGTCGTAGGAGTTCTCTCCCGTGTGCACTTTCTGATGTTTACTGGGTTTAGATTTTATTCCGGGAACTTTTACCACATACATTATATTTACCAAATTTCTTTTTGGGGTGAGTTCTTTAAGGGTGACTGGGGTATAGTTTCATGTTCAAATAAGTCCCACTTTGGTCACATTGACGACATTCTCCTCCAAATGAGCTCGGTGAAGACGCTGGGGTCGGTTCTTCACCAGCAGTCTCCTCTGTTCCTTAAATCATTTCTCCTACCTGAGCCATCCATTGGGCTCATCCAAGTGTCTTGACACAGCCCTTCCCACTCACATCACGATATGCTGCCCCTAGGAACCCTCACCTGTCCGGAGCGGCCTCTGCTAAAGGCTTTTCCTTGTCCACTGTTTTCAAAATGCTGCTGCTCAGTTTGACTTTTATGGAGTCGAAATGAGAGCCACCTGAGGGATGTCCCAGCTCTTCCTTAGTCCCCAGGTGTTCTCCTCTTTTGAGTGTCGTTCATTGCAGTCACCAAAGGCACATTCTGACATCTGCAGAACCTCTCAGGTTCCTTTCAGAATAAATTTTGTGATTTATAATCAGCTTTGTAATACGGCGCTAGGCCAGTTTTAATGCTTTTCTTCATCTCTCTTTAAAAAAAGCCTTTTAAAAAAATTTATTATATGTCAACACTTGAGCATGCATACACATGTGAATGAGCACATATATGGCCATGAACATGATTATCTGAGGACAACTTTATTGGGACAGTTCTTCCACCTTATTGAGGCAGGGTCTTCCTTGTTTCGGTTGCACAGCATATTCCAAGAGAGCCAAGCAAGAGCTTCTAATTCACCCATTTTCACCTCTTATATCACTGTAGGAGTGCAGGAATTACAGATGTATGCTACCAACAGCCCACCTTTTACATGGCTTCTGGATACTGAGTTCAGGTGGTCAGAACTTGGTGGCAGACATTTTTACTCAGTGACTCATCTCCCCAGCATAATCTCTTATGTTCCACAAATGTTGGTCCCAGCTTTCTTGGATGGTTACAGACAGGCCACCCAACATGCAGAATATCTGTGTAGGCTATGATTTTGAATTTCCTCTGTTCATAGCTGTGCTCCTCATTCCAGTATGAAGATTCCCACAGGTCTAGAATGAAGTACACCTTTCCTAGCTCAGAAGTCTTTACCTGGTTTAGAAGTGGGAGGACCATATGACCTACATTTCACATCTGGGAATATCTTCTATGCAAATAAATGCAAATCCGTGTTCTGAGGTGATCTATCTGACCCTCCGTGTATGCGTCAACACTAGCCACAGTAGTTTGGGTTTGAAAGTAGCCCACTAGAGAGACCAGAAAACAGCTGTTCTTCAACAGTTCACATCTGTGCAAACATCCTTGAATGGGCTTGAAGTCATTCCATGCCCCCTGAGAGAACTCTGTAACATCTGAATGTAATTGACCTGTGTATGGTAGGTCTCACCGAAAAGACTGAGGACCAAAGACAAGTAAAATGACAGAATGGTCCTTCAGCAGCTTCTTACCCAGGGTGTGCGGGACTGCAGGTTCCCTCTGTGCTGAACGAGAACTCTTGGGATGAGATGGACCCACTGTCCCAGCACCTGTGTGGGTGGCAGGGGTGGTGGCAGCTTATCATTACATCTTAAAAACACTCTTTGGGAACTACTCTTGATATTTATTTTTTTACATGATATATAAGATAACTATATTGATAAAAGACTCTTTGGGAACATTAATTAGAATTGTATTTATTTGCTTATTACTTTAGGGAAAATTGGCATTTATTTATTTATTTATTAATTTATATTTATTGCAGTACTGTGAATTAAACCTAAGGCTTCAAGAATTCTTGACAAGCTTTTTATCTCTGGGCTCTATTCCCAAGTCCCCAGTAATAATAGTCATTTACTTTCTTCCTGTTTTTAAAAATTATTTCTCCAGTCTTATATTGTGACTATAGTTGTCATTGTTGTAAATGGAGTATATTCCATTTGCATTTGTATGTGTTTATTATTGCTACAGAGAAAAACTACTGGTTTAAAGTATGTATCTCATACAGAGCCAGCAAATTACATCAGTGAGTCTATTGGTCATGTTTACCATTCATTCAACAACTGTGTTGAACAGTCTGCCACGTGGCAGGTGGAAAAACACACAAAACCCCTATCTTAGCAGAGCTCACATCTAATACATAAAATAGCTAAAGTGCCATCAACAGTGGAACATATCAGCCTGATGGAATAAGTGTTTTCTGACTCAATCACATCCTTTAGGATATGACATGGTGGTGGTCAATTAAGATACTAATTCTTTATCAGAAACAGAGACCTTATGTGTATTGTCACCTCTCTGGAGACTAAAGCAGGAATTTCACAAGTTCGAGGTCTGCCTCAGCTAGAGAGAGAGAGAGAGAGAGAGAGAGAGAGAGAGAGAGAGAGGAAGGTGGGGGGAGAAGGAAGGGAGGGAGAATGAGCTTGAGCTCTTGGGAAAAAATGCCAATGTGTTACAACCTGGCTGTTCTGAATTCTTTGCACCACGTTAAGAAGTTTCTTTCCAGTTTGCCTCTGTTTCTCCTTCATGATGTATCACATGCTCAGAGAATTGAGGTGATCTAAGATGGGTCTTTTAATTTACGAGCGAGGTATATAAAACATTGCTATGTTGCATTTGGGTCTCAGGAAGAAAGAGAGTAAGCATCAACGCTGTTATTTATTCTCAGGGTCAGCTTTGCCATTGCTATGCCATCTTTCTTCATGGATATGCCGAGCTTTTACAGATATGCACTGAAAGATAGCCCAGGGTTTTGTGAAAGTCTAAGTAAGCTGTTGTTACTCAGGTATTTTCTTTCATTAGTTCTGTCCAAAAGACGTAATATGGCCTGGTGTGATTCAGGTTCTTGAAAAGGTAGTCCAATAACTTAGTTTCATGTCCTTTCCAAGATAAATAGACAAAATTAATTTCTTTTCTGTATTTTCAAATGATTTTTGAGATACAAAAATATAAGTCATTCCTATGATTAATAATCGAGTCTTTGTGTCCTCTGGAACTGGACTCATATTATTCTATAGCCCAGGAATTATTCTTTTGATGACCATAATAAATCAAAGATATCTTTTTCAATAATTTTCTGGCTCATAATCCTGGTAAACTGTTAATCTTTATTATTGCCTGTCTAGACTCTTGCATCTGGGAGTTAGTTATAATGCACCTGAAATGCAGATTAATCCCATTCTAGTTTGCTTGGAAGCTTTATAAACTCAAGTTTATAAAGCAATTTCTGTTCGTGTGCCACAGCACGAAATGTTATGCAGAATTGTTTCATGCACAGAATTGATGACTGATAAAATATTGCCTTCAGAAAATATTGACTGCATATACACAATTGATGATCCACAAAGTATTTTTTAAATGATATGACAATAACCCCTTGTGAGAGATAGACTAGGGCTAAGTTGTGTGGTAGACAGAAGTGTAGGTGTGTTAGGTAGACATACTAATTTTGAGTGAGGGACACTCAAAGAGGAAGCCATGTCTATGCACCTGTTCTCAGCTTTCCCATGTTACAAAGAATTGCCCTTGTATTATATTAATGCAATTTTTAGATTTATTTCTCTCTTGGCACTATGAGATCATACCAGTTATATATCGTATACTTTGAAAAAATGAATTATGTTTTGGTTTGTTGTTTCTGGCCACTCTTTGTCACTAGATCTAGTGGGGAACTCAGCATACTCATGGTGTTCCATGATTATTATTCTGCTAATATGGTTTTCTTCTAAGGTGATTTTCTTTCTACAAAACGTGATAATTCAGAATTATGAATCTGAGGCTTAACATCTGAGAATTAACACCCGAGGCAGGTCCTGTGAGAAACTAGACTGTAGAAACAGTTTCTGATGGATTAGTGCTAGCTCCTGGGAGCCAGCAAGTTTCCTCTTACAGGGCATAGCATTGAGCATCAACTGGCCAGCCCGATTTCATCTTCTATTTCAGAATGCTCAAGCAGGTGACCCAGAATGCCCAGTTTCATGATGTCACTGTCTCTAAGTAATAGGAGGGAAGCCTTCGGGCTTTATCACTTAATCCTTTAAGAAGGTTTTCAAAGGCGTAGGATGAATCAATCCAGTGCTTCTTATTGTAGCCATGCTTGAACAGAAGTTTTTGTTGTTGTTGTTGTCCTAGTCTTTGCTTCCTTGAAACTGGCAGGAAATATCTTGTCTCTCAAGAGGTAAGGTTCATAGTTGGGGCAGTGGCAAAGAAAGTCTGCTTGACGCTTGGAGGAACAGAGTAGAAAACATGATGGATTTCATTTTTAGGTAGACGGATGGTAGACATTTGGGATTAGAGAAAAGATACAAGCTGAGCAACTCCTTTTGTATGTGATATACTATTTAGGGCAGGCGTGCTAATAAATGACCGCCACTGTTAATGACAGTATAAATATCACACACACACACATACACATATTACATATGCTATATACAGACACTATATATACACACTATATATCTATAGTTAATTTTCATAACAAATTTGACTTCACAGGTAAGGAAACAGAGTATAGAACAGCTAGGTTATTTGTCCAATATTATTGTTTCTCTAATAAGTTGTGGTCTGATGATAACCTATGGCAATGGAGCTCTGAAACACATGAGATATTAAGAACCATATTATACTAATAGCATAGGTGAGCTTAACAAAGACTGTTCCTTATTGTTTGTGTTTAACTTGTTAGGCTAAGAGCTTGTTCTGGGCAGTAATTAATAAGTAATTTGAAGATAACATGTTCTAAAGGAACATTTATTTGGGTCTTTTAACTGCATATAATAAAAGTGAACATTTTGAAAGCAATGGCTTAATTCTCTGCTTTTATTACCATGCTTTATGGGAAGAAGAACTTATTTGTAGAGTTCAAATGGTTTGGGAACTGTAGTCAGTTTTAAAGAGAAGAGAGAACTTCATTTTACCACCAGATGGCAGCAATGTAGGATTTTGAAAGCCTCGACTGTTGACTAGATAGTTAAATTTCATTAACTCAGCTTGTCCTTTATGGAAACACAGCTTTACATGTCTTGGAAGAAAAGTGAACTTCATGTTGACATAGAGAAAATGAACTTAACCTTGGAACTATTGGGGATTTGGAGTAGTGGGATTTTAATACATTTCTAGATGTGTTTATAAGACTGGTTAAATTATTTTAAGAAGAATTTATCATGTTACTCATCGTGTGACAGACATGTTTCAAATATAAATCTTTTTTTTAATGCTGTTATAAGACAGACGAAACCCAAGCTGACTGCAGTAGTAACATTATACAAGATCAGCAATTCTCAACCTGTGGGTGATGATCCCTTTGGGGTTTGTGTATCAGATATCCTGCACATCAGATATTTACATTGTGTTTACATTACGATTAATAACAATATCAAAAATTACATTTATGCAGGAACAATGAAATTATTTTATGGTTGGGGGGTACCACAACATGAGGAACTGTGCTAAAGGGTCACAGCCTTAGGAAGGCTGAGAACCACTGCTCTAGACTATGAACTTTGTGGTCCCTGCCATACATCTTTAAAACAATTTAATTGTAATGTTTATGTGAATTTTTGTGTGTCTGAATGGGGATTAATCACTTGAGTAGAGTACCAGGGAGGCCAGAAAAGGGTGTCAGATTATCTGGAGTTGTAGGCAGCTGTGTACACCTGAGGTGAGGTCTACGAATTGGGCTTGTGTTCTCAGCCATCAACTTAACTGCTGAGCCTTCTCTCCAGCCCCAACTGCCAAGCATCTTAATGGCACAGTATGTTATTTAGATTGTTCTTTCCAGGTTAGTTTGAATTAGTGTTTATTGTATTATATGTTTCAACACTATTCCAAATTTGATAGTGATATAGCTTGTGAAAATAATGTAATGACAATACACCACCTCCAACAAGTGCTGAAGAATCATCCAAATATTTTCCCACAGACTGCTTCATTTTCCAGTTAAAAATGTGTAGACTGATTGACATGCAAGTTGGGAAAGATTTTAGAGTAGCACTCTAATAAGCATTCCTCTGTTTTTCTTTATTTTCATGGCTGACTTTTTTGGTGGAAATATCACTGTATTGATATGAATTGAATGATAAAGTTTCTAATTAGTGATGGACAGCTTCTTGTTACTACTAAACCTGACAGGACAATTTGAAAGATAGTTTTGGATAATTGTCTCAAGGGGACACTTGAGACAGGTACTTGGGTGTCATTCTATGATTGTCATTTATTGTTAGATTTTTCCATGTCATTTTCTATTCCTTTTTAAACCAATATTTGGCTAGTTGACCTCACTTTTCACCTCCAGACTCTGATGACTTTGTAGATGTCCCTCCTGACAAACAGAAAGAGCATATTAAAAACAAAACCACTACCACGACCATAAAACCGTATGTGTAAACTAACACATAATTCTACAGAGGGTTGTCTCTGTGCCAACCCTTAGGAGATTGACCTGGGTATTCTGTCTGCCAAGAGTTAGCATGTCTTTCAGTGCCACCATTACTGAGCCTTTGTAACATTACGGACAGCATTCTTGGGTTATCCAATTTAAAAATCACAATAAAGAATGAAACATCACTTAACTCCACATCAGATGTCCAACCCAAGGCTTACCAGATTTCCCACCATCTAGGGAATCATTAGTGTTTCTTTCCCTTGTTCTCTGAGGTCTTTAACTTTATGCTCTGTGTACCAATCCTTTGTCAGCCATGCAGGAGATGGATGGTAACTGTCTACAACATTTATTTATTTTTCTAATGCAGAACAAGTCCTGTTCCCAGGCTAGCATTATTATTCTGTCAGAGTGCATTGGTAGACTTAGCTACATTATAACAAAAAGACCAGGAATAAAAATCCTGATAACTTGAAACAAAGTTCTGTGGTAGAGATCACAACAGAAACCTGTGGTAGATAGGGGATGAAGTTTCCAGCTGACTGATGTGGATTGATCTTTACCTTTATCTTTATGTTTTAGATTTAGTTTTTTTTTTTAGATTTAGTTTTATTATTTTATGTGTATGAGTGTTTTGACCACATGTGCCTCTGTGTACCACATGTGTGTGCTTGGTGTCCAAAGAAGTGGTGAGCCTTTGTTTGGGTCCTAAGAATCAAACCTGGCTCCCTTGAAACAAAACAGTGCCCTTAACCACCAAGCCAACTCTTCAGCCCTGTCTTGGACAGACTTCTATCTCAGGAAAATGCAGTTGTCTTTCCCATAGTATAGGGCAGATTTTGTCGCAGGACCTAACAGTTAACCCTACCGCCTCTGAAATCAACTCCCACGCCAGCAGACTCTTGTCCACTTGCTGTCTCCAGCCATGCCACATTCCTGGTTGATGGCTGCACACTACTTTCTCAGCTGTTGTGTAACTCCTGTTCACCATCTGTAGCGTGGAACTGGTGATGTCCACATGTGCATGTATGTCAGGAGTGATGTGGGAGTGTCATATATCAATCTGTTGATTTTATTAGTTAAGCAATAAAGAAACTCCTTGGCCCTGATAGTTTAAAACATAGGTGGGAGGAGTAAACAGAATAGGATGCTGGGAGGAAGAGGAAGTGAGCTCAGACTTGAGAGCTCTGCTCTCTGGAGCAGAGGCCCTGCTTTGCTCTCCTGGGCATAAGCGATGAAGCTCTGACCCAGGATGGACGTAGGCTAGAATCTTCCCAGTAAGCACACCTAGCGGTGCTACACAGATGATAAGAAATGGGCTAAAATAATATATGAGAATTAGCCTATAAGAGGCTAGGTAGAAATGGGCCAAGCAGTGTTTAAATGAATACAGTTTGTGTGTTGTTATTTCGGGGCATAAGCTAGCCAGGCGGCCTGAGTGCTGGGGACGCTGCCCTGCCGCTCCTATTACAACACAGGAGCCCTAGACTCCTGCTTGGTGTGGGCTAGCATGTCCTGCTGCTCCTTTCCTTCTCACCTGTCAATGTGCTGTAACCTGATCTTAATTCTTCTGATCCTGTGTGGTGTCCTTTCTCAGTCATTTTCCTAAAATAATGATTTTCCCGACGTATGTATGTGGACATTTTAAGAACTTATGAGGGCTGACTTGCAGTTGCAAATATTTTATTTATCTAATTACATTAGAAACATCTGGAGCTGGGAGGGCTGTTTAAGAAAGCACTTGCTGTCCAAGTGTGAGAAATTGAGTCACATATATTCACATAAAAGGTGGGGCATGGCCGTGCACACCTAGTGATCCGAGGCAGAGACAGTCAGGTCCCCAGGTGGCTCATTGGCCGGTCAGTCTAGAGAATCAGTGAGCTCCAAGTTCAGTGAAAGATCCTGTCTCAAAAAAAATAAGGGAGAGAGCAGTTCAGGCCGCTGCTGTCAACACACACATGCATGGCTGCATACACCCTCCCCACACACCTATACACACAAACTTGAACAGAAACATTTTACACTTACCATTTACCTCTTCATGAAAGCTAGATTTTAACGTCATGAGGACTGGGAGGATGTCCTGAAATAATGGACAGTCTCTAGTCATACTGTAGTTAGTGACATACATATATATGGAAGCAAAGGAGCTGTCATGGGGTGGTGGAAGACCAGAACCTGGTGCTCTGTGCATTGGGGAGTGACAGATTAAATATCCCTCACGATGAATTCACCTATCATGGAAGCTTCACAAGGAAGGGGAGAGACGTTTGTGAGGATAGTGGTTACTGATAGGAAGACAATATGATACAGATAAGGTAAAGGATTAGGAGACTGAAGAAGTGTTTGAGGCCAAGAGTTAGAGCCACCGGGTTTCTAGCTCAGTGGAAGAGTTCTTGCCTGGCAGGCCAAGGCCCTGGGTTCAATGTACACCCTCTAGAAAACAAACCCAGAACAAAAGAGATAAAACCTGAGTAGAGAGACGCCCTAGGGTAGAACCAGAGATGGGGACAGGAGCTTTAACACACACCCCTCAAGAAACAAAACTTATATAAGTTATTATTCTTTGAGTAATGTTTATTTTACAGTTTATATGTGAGTCAGAAGAATACATAGCTTTACACAGTAAGTAAGATTAGACTAAATGGTAAAGTCTCTGCCCTGAGACCCTTTGCCATCAAACTATAAATACAACAAGGAGGAAAGCTGGTGTGAAAATTGAGGAGAAGGGAGATGCAGTGGAAAGCTTCAGTGTGTGGGCTTCCCCAAAGCTAAAGGATGTGAAAGGAAAGACTATAGTAGAGAGAACACAGGCAACACAGAAAAGCATCCTGAGGAGACAATGGTCCAGGGAAGGGTGAGGGACTCCATCTCTTAGACTGATGTTCATAAGCAGTTCCTTGCCAAGGTGACCCTGAGCAGGTGTTTAGTACTAGGTTAGCTGAGAGTGGGGTCCATGAGATGAGACTGGGCGGGCATTCTAGCTCCTCTGGGCACGTGATTAGACCAAGGTCCTTAACCAGAAAAATACTTTTTAAGCTATTAGAGTAATTGTTATTTTGCATTTAACACTTTTGATTGACACGCATTAATATCTGCACATATTTATGAGCTGTGGTATGATGCTTTAGTTCCTGCACACAGTGAGCGGTGATCCCCACAGCAATCAGCATATCCACCTTCTTAAACTATTAACCCTTCTCTCTGGTAGTGTTTTCCTTTCTCTCCTCAAGCTGATTGGAGATCTACAGAGCCTTTTGTTTACTCTAGTTCACCTTGCTTTGCCACAGAATCTCATTTTCTGTCAGACAGCAACTCTGACCCTACTTCTATGAGATTAACTCTCCTGGACCCAAAGGACAAGTGAGATCATGATGTTTTGAAGATGGATTTGAGCAGGGTCAGGCCACCAGTAGGGTGTGCACACTGTATAAATATCACTCTGTGTTGTTATCATTTTCATTTGCTTTAGACAGATGTAGGCCCTGTGTGCAGGAATCTGGCCTGAGCCGTGCGGCTAGCAGGTGATGCTAGTGTCCTATACACCCCTTAAAGCCTTCAACCCTCCTGCTCTTGCCCTTTATCACGTCAGACTCTTTCTTGACTCTCTTGAATCTGGTGACTACGAAAATGACTTAGGTTATTATTACCAGTGCCATTCTTGATTTTATAGATTGGGGTCTCCCACCAGGACTGGACTGGTAACAGACTGTCTCCTTTATAGATTTGCCATTTTAATCTTTAGGGAGTGAGGCAGGTAACACCTGAAAAGTACCATTTAGACATTTTCCTCCTTAATGATGCTTGGTCGACATGACTCTTTCCAGGTCCCCACATTGTCTTATCACCTGCCACAGAGGGTCAAGTTTTCTGATGATGGCGTCTTGGAAAGGATTCCCTAGGAGATGCTCTGGGAAGGATATCTGTTTTGTGTAGGGGATGCTCTTGGGTGTAAAAGGCTGGGCACCTGTGGATCATGGGGACAGTTTACCAACTGATGAGCCCACCATGTTTCAAATTTATGGTCACGCAGATACCGTAGCTCAACTCAGGGTGTCATAAAACAAAAAAAAACCCCGAATGTTGGAAAGGGACTTTACTTATAGGGATCAGTGGGGTGGGGTTGGGAGGGGAAAAGAAGAGTATGAGACTGACAGAGAACAGAACTCTCTCTCTCTCTCTCTCTTTCTCTCTCACTCACTCACACACACATGCACACATGAATTTGTCAAAGGAACACAGGTAAATAATTGAAACTAGGAAAAAAAAATCTCCCTGAGTGAGATAACTCAGACCCAGAAAGACAAGAACAGTATGTATTCACTCATAAATGGATATTAAATGTAAAACAAAGGATAACCAGGCTACAGTCTTCAGCCCCAGAGAAGCTAAATAACAAGGAAGACCTTAAGAAGAACCCATAGATCTCACTGGGAAGAGGAAATAGACGAGATGTCCTTTATAAACTGGGGTGGGGGTAGTAGAGAGGAGGGGATGGGGAGACAGGAAAACAGGATGGTCAAGTTGGAGGACAAGTTGGGACAGAGAGGGAGAGTAATGGAAGCGATATCTTGACAGAGGGTGTCATTATGGGGTTAGGGAGAAATCTGGTACCAGGGGAATTCCAAGGAACCCACAAGGATGACCCCAGCTAAGACTAAGCAGTTGTGGAGAAGGTGTCTGAACTGGCTTTCCTGTGAAATCAGATTGTGACTACCCTAATTGTCATCATAGAGTCTTCATCCAGTATCTGATGGAAGCAGATGCAGAGACCCACAGTCAAGCACTGGGCCGAGCTCTCTGTGTCCAGTTGAAGAGCGGGGGGATGGATTATATGAGCAAGTGGGGGGGGGTCAAGATCATTATAGGAAAACGCACAGAGCTGGCTGACCTGAGCTTGTGGGTGCTCACGGACTCTGGATGGACATGGGATTGACCTCTGCATCTGGGTGACAGTTATATAGATTGGTCTTTTGTGGGTCCCCTAGCAACGGGACCAGGACCTGTCCCTGATGCATGAGCTGGCTCTTTGGACCTATTCCTTATGGAGGGATGCCTTGTTCAGTCTTGATGCAGGGGACTTTGGTACTGCCTCAGCTTGATATGCCATGGTTTGTTGATTCTCATGGAAGAAAGACCTTACCCCATCTGAATGGAGATGGAGGAGGAGTGGATGGGAGATCAGAAGGAAGGTGCAGGGAGGGGATGGGAGTATAACAGGAAGAGGAAACTGTGGTTGGTATGTAAAATAAAATAAAGAAAAAAATTAAAAATAAATGATTTGCCAGGTGGTGGTGGCACACGCCTTTAATCCCAGCACTCGGGATGCAAAGGCAGGCAGATCTCTGTGATTTCAAGGCCAGCCTAGTCTACAGGGGCCAGTTCCAGGACAGGCTACATAACTACAGAGAAACCCTGTCTCAAAAAACCAATAAATAAATAAATAAATAAATATTTAAAAATATGATTTTGGAGATCAGCATCCCCCCCCCACCTGTAAATCTGGTAACTCTTTTAGACACGGAACACACCCTGTAGACCAGGATGGCCTGGGACTTGCAGAAATCCTCTTGTGTCTGCCTCCCCAGTCCTGGGATTAAAAGGTGTGTGCTCTACATCCAGCCTAAAATAACTTGGCTCATTTTAGTTAGCATAGTGTTTATTTATTTATTTATTTTGTATTTTTCTCTGCTTCCCTCCTTCTCTCTCCCCTCCTTCTACCTTCCCCTATGGTCCCCATGCTCCCAATTTACTCAGGAGATCTTGTCCTTTTCTCCTTCCTGTAGATTAGATCTATGTCCTCATTATCTTAGGGTCCTCATTATTGTCTAGGTTCTCTGGGATTGTGGATTGTAGGCTGGTTTTCTTTGCTTTATGACTAAAAAACCACTTATGAGTGAGTACATATGGTATTTGTCTTTCTGGATTTGCGTTACCTCACTCAATATTATGTTTTCTAGATCCATCCATTTGCCTGCAAATCTCAAGATTTTCACTTTCTTCTGCTGTGTAGTACTCCATTGTGTAACTGCACTACATTTTCCTTATCCATTCTTCGGTCAATGGGCATTTAGGTTGTTTCCAGGTTCTGGCTATGATAAATATAGCATAATGTTTTTAAGGGTTTACCCATATAATATTGTGGGTATTTTATTTCTTTCCATGGTTGAATAACAGTCATTGTTTGACCATTATTACATATAGTAGCTCTCTAAATTTTTATATGAATGACCAGTAAATACATAGAGACAGAAAAAGATTGCTGGCTACCATAATCTGGAAGAGTGAAGGATGGGGCATATCTGCTTAGTAGGTATGAGGTTTCCTTCTGCAGTAAAGAAAGTGCTCTGGATTTAGACAATGGTGGTGGCCACGGCTTTTTCCTGAGTATCCTAGGAAGCATTGAATCTTAGAGTTTAAAAGGAGGTGTTAAATGAGCAGTTCGTAGAAAAAGACAACTGAGAAATATCTACATGTTTCTGGTTAAATTTGACTTTGCTGTCACTCATAACCTGCTTCCTTAAATCTCTTTGACAGTAACAAGAATAGCTTAGCCTTTACTTCCCCAGCCATCCTTGACTAGCTTGGCTTTCTCCTCTCCTATAGACACACACACACACACACACACACACACACACACACACACACACACTCATTTGACAATTCCTGTGTATCACTGTGCTAACAAGTCTATTCAGACACCCACTTCTCCATTTTGACACCAATAGGCCTTTGATTGCAGCACTTTTGTGCTCTTCCTTTTGAAGATAGGGTCTTGCTGTGTATGTAGCCCAGGCTGGCCTTGAACCCAAGACCTTCCTGCCTGTACCTTCAGTGTACCGTTACCAAGTGTGTCACAGCAGTGGCTTGTATTCTTTTCTACTGCGAGAAGGGAGTTTCTAAATTACTGGTTTCTCTGTGTTACTCCTGTTCCTTAGGAACTTTTTTTTTTTTGAATTTTCGAGACAGGGTTTCTCCGTAACTCTTGGTTCCTGTCCTGGAACTAGCTCTTGTAGACCAGGCTGGCCTCGAACTCACAGAGATCCGCCTGCCACTGCCTCCCGTGTGCTGGGATTAAAGGCGTGCGCCACCACCGCCAGGCTTCCTTAGGAACTTTTGTCTGCCGGCTTTACCCTTAGATGGAAGACCAAATCCTCACACTTCTAAGGCTTTGCCTTTTCCTCTCTCTCCTTCCTGCTCAGCTTTCATATTTCCCTGTTCCTCCATATTCTCCCTCTCTAGCCTCCAGAGCAACCCTGCATTAGCGAGATGCCATGTCTTCCTGTCACACCTGTTATGCTGTATTGCAGAGGCCAGTGCAATAGGCCCCAAGCTCCTTGGAGGTCGCATCTTTCCCAGATCCTCCCTAGCACCCAAAGCAGCAACGGGGCTATACACTGGTCTAATGTGTCATGAAGCTGTAACGTTACTGCAGGAAAGTTGAACCCGAGACTGTGGGTGGGAAGAGGACGGCAGCAGGGCGAGGGTTGCTCACATGGCTCAACCATCCTGCCGGGTCTCTATGCCTCCACGCATCACCAGGAGCACAGGTGAGTGCTCACGGCAGAGACTGTACCGTGGGTCATGTTGTAACAGGAATCCCAAAGAAGTCGGGCAAAGACACATGCTGTTTCCCACGGTTCTTTAAAAAGGTTGCTTGTGAAATGCTCACTCCCTGGTCATGATCTTTCAGGTCACGGTCTCGAAAGAAGGCATCTTAACGATACACCCGCATCACCTTCTTCACCACCACCTCTGAAGTCTCCACGTCACAAGCCTCCATTTTCCCGTCACTGACAGCCAGGCTAACGGCATCCATTTCATGAGCAAGTATTGCATATTATACCAGTGAGGAGCAACGTAATGACAAGAAATCAGAAGGATTAGCTGTCCGTGCAGACTTGTCACATTTGATCGTGTGGATGGAGAATTTTATCTCCCTGTTATGTGGTGACGGCAGCGTAGAGCCTGAAGTGAGTGGCACCACATTCCCTATGTCCCCAACTTATCCTTTGCATCTCCGGGACTCTGAGGGCATATCATCATGTGGAAGGGATTTGCTTTCACAGGAAAAAGAAATCTCACGACTGTTTGGTTTTTATATTGCTTTTGGGAACAATGAACTGTACTAGGTAAGTAGGAAAATTCTGTCAGGAAACAAATATACCAAGCGTCGTCGACTGAGCATTCCTTCTCGGACTCTCCACAGAAGGCACACTTGAAGGGAAATAAGACCCTGATGCTTTTCTGCTCAGGGAGACAGAGGAGGAGGTGGAATAGATTCGGCTTTTGTCTCATTAGCAGTCAGTGGCCTCTGCTTTGTCTGGGGAAGCTGCTCTTGTGAAGATAATCATGGCGTTTTTGTCACTGTAGTGAGGAATGCTGCCCCCATTTCCCCAGTTCCATTTAAAAAGGCAGTTCCGGCTGGGACTGCTGGCCAAGGCGGCCAGAAGCAGGGTCACTTATGGAAGAGTTCCTGGCTGCTTCCTGGATAGCAGTGCCACCTAGTGGGAAGACAGCAGGTTTCCCGAACCTGGCCACGGTATGGTGGCGGCAGTTCTCTCAGTTCCTGTAACCTCTTGTATCCCTGTTTCTTCACCTGCAAAATGGATTCAGTAAGTTTGATCTTACTATGTGCTATGATGAGAGTTCATGCGCTCAGCCAGGTTCGGTGCCGTGAGTCACCTCACCAACTCCCAGATTGCTTGGTATCATGTCCTCATTCTCAGTGAAGACACAGGGTTAGAGTGTCTCACCTTACAGCAAGCAGCCAGGAAGAGCCAGAGTCTGCAGAAGCTCAGGCCGGAGAGCCTCACTGTTAAGATCGTCATATTGATGCATGATTTTTCTTGAACTTTAGCAAAAATAAATAAATAGCTTCTTTGCATGAAAGAGAATTCTTGTATTCGTTTCATGAATGCAAATTATTTGTGTTGAATGTTGTTAGGTTTGTGCCATCTGAAGACCAAGTAGACATGTCTGCAGAGATGCTGCCCCTCGGGGGCTGATTTAAGGGTACAAGACCAGCAGGATTTTCTACACCCTTTCAGTCAGAGCCCAATGCCCTTGGAATCTTTCTCTATGGGAGCCCTGAATCCTTTTGCTGGTACAGTTTAGGATGTCATGAGGGCTTTCCTCTGGCGGCAAGCAGGTTTCCTCTAGAAGTCCACTTCCTGTGGTGCTATGTGAGCCTTACAAGCAAAACCATGTGGTGCCAACACATCCCGAAAAACAAATACCGGGCCAAGCAGTGCACCATGGCCCTTAAATTCAGCCTTTGAACAGAACCTTTTGTTGTATGCCTTTTCTTTCTTTCCTTTATTTTTTGGTTTTGTGAGACAAGGTCTGTCCATGTAGCCTGATTTAGGCCTGCCTTTCCAGTTCTTCTGCTTCAGCTTCCTGAGTATTAGGATTCCAGGAATGCAGCATCATGTTTGGCCCTGGAAAGCTGTGTTTAAGGAGTGAAACAGTGTTTCTCAGTCCTAATAAGTTATCTGTTTTTTTTTATTCATGTGATTCAAAAATATGCTTTTAATTCTCAGAAAATGATTAAGCTACTAGAGATGGGGAAAATTCGAGTTTCCTGCCAGTAATCCTCATGTTATCAAGAATATAACTGATGACCCAATAATCTATACGTCTCAAACTGGGCAGTAATGACTTGCCCATTGTTGACCTTTATAACATTGCTTCAACAATGGGCAAGTCACAGAAAATGGTCTGACTGCAGCGTGTGGTCAAAAAAAGTCTTTTAGAATAATTAAATACCAGTCTCATAACATTTTCAAACTGAACTGTTTGAATGGGTGCTATAATTGCATGGTCCAAAAATGTTTAAAATATGAAAAGGAGATTTTCTATTTAGATGAATAGCTTTATACATCATGTAGGAATAGGTAAATGTTTGTGTTATTTTCACTGCCAGTAAGATGTGTTCATGACTTTACAGCGGCATGTTTAATGTATGGTTGATCATTCCTTGAAATACAAAACAGGCAAGTGGAGCATGGATTCATCAATGCAGTTTCACACATACATATGTAGATCTGTGTGAACTCTCCCATGGTAACAGAAGCTGAATTAGGAATACAAGACTCTCAATGCTGAGAAGAAGATAAATGATGTGTTGGAACGTCACAGGCGAGCTGTTTGCTCTATAGCATAACGTTTCAAGGCTCCGAATCCAGGAATTAGATTTGTGTTACTGGGAAGGCTTCAGAGAGAACAGATGTGAAACGCAAAGGCAAATGGGTGTGTGTGTCTTCCACATCTGTCTCCTCAATTTTCTATGTTTTTTGCTTCATTATCTGCTTTGCTGAATTGCTGTATCAGTCATATGCCAACAGATGGCAACCTCAGAAAGTCTTCTGAAAAGTTGGTGAAAATCAGCTACAGTTGCTTTGGCTCCAAGGTTAGTCAGCTGGAAGAAATAAGGTCTTTATCAGTTGTCTCTCTGCTATTAAAAATCTTGTTTCTTAAACTTCAATTATATATTAGCACAGTTTTTTTTCTCTTCACCAAGTTTTGACCAGTGTTTTTTAACCTTTTGAATAATCTCTAAATTTATGCCTAAATTATTTTTGCTGTATTTTGTGAGTAAACCTCAATGCATCCGTTAAAAATAAAAACAAATATGCATAATATGTAGTTTAACTATGTTTGTAAAGAGCTACTAAGGTAGTATTTGTGGGTAAAATGTTTATTGTCTCAGACACATAGGCACAACCACATAGTTGAAGGGTTCCCTGCATCTTTAGAGAACAAACTGTAAGCAAGCCATACTCTTTATCATCTCTCTGTTTTGGGGGTATGGTGCACATGTGTTCATATGTGTAGATGTGTGTCCAGGTGGGCATGCATGTGTTCACGTGTGTAAAGTCTGACAGTCAATTCCAGGTGGCTTCCTTAGTCTCTTAAAGAACCTAGAACTTGCTGATTGGCTGGTCTGGCTGCCCGGTAAGCTCCCAGGTGATCTGTTGGTCTCTGTTCTGCCTCTCTCCCTCAGCACTGGGGATGCTGACATGCACTTCCAGGCCCAGCTGTTTTATATGTGTGCTGGGATTCTGAGCTCAGGACCTTACCCTCTTGGCCATCTCACCACGCTCCATCCTTTTTAGAAGAGAGTTTTCAGGCTTCCTGAAGGACTTTTATTTTTGATATTGTTTTTATTATTTTATTTGATTTTGTGGGGACTTCAGAAAGTGGATGTTAAATATTGATCAAAGCTACTTTTCTTATTCAGTTAAGAATTACATAAAGCATAGAAAGTTTTACCCCGATGGCAGAATTTCCAAGATGAGTGGAAAGGCTCCTGAGCTCTGCATTTGGGAAACACCTGTGAACTAAAGGGTTAAGGTGAGGGAGGAAATGAGCTTCAAGACATCCCAGCAGCCCCACTTTCTCAAGGAAGACCACACGTTTTTACTCTTTAATTTATTTAATTTTATGTGTGTGTATGTGTGTCCGATTCTGTGTAGGTTTGTGTATGGGCCCGTGGAACCCAGGAGAGGGTGTCAGGTCCCTTGGAACCACTTTCCGGCAGTTGTGGATGTAGATGCTGGAACGTGCAAGTCACCTGATATTGGTCCTGGGAACTGAACCTGTGTCCTCTACAAGAACCACGAGTACTCCTAACCTCTGAGCAATCTTTCCATCCCTATTGTTTCTCCTGTAGTTCAGGCTGGTCTCAACCTTTTAGTCTCTGCTTCCAGAGTGCTAGAATTATTATAGGTGTGTGCCACTGTGTTGGGCAGTGTACTTTATTCTTGTACCAAGCTCACATTTCTTTATTTGCCAAGTTCTTGGTACTTTTTTTTTTTATCTCTGCCTAGTCTTATATTGGACCTTTGGCATATATCCCGAGACATATCTACCTGGGAGGTGTGTAATACATACCCACCTGCAGAGCTTCAGACACCACCTACACACCAGAGAGCTCAAAATACCGCTGTATTCAGGGCGCAGTGTACCTGCAAATACTGTTGCTGCCTCTAAGCTGCCTTTCCAGATGCCAGGTGCCTGGAAGACTGAACCTCTGCTGTCTCAAAAACTCCACATGCTCAGTAGGATTATTGGCTTGGAAGAGTCATGTCTCTGTTTCAGTTCCTCCATTTCCCGCAGTGTCTAGGCTAGAGTTTGTTTCCACAGAGAGTTCCTTAATACTTGAGTCCCCAGCGCATGTCACTAGAAAAAGTCTGGGAAGCTTTTGCAGACTCACATTACAGCGCTAATGCTCAGGGCAGTCTTGCAGGATACAGTGGTTTCAGTTTGATATAGCTTGACATTTCTTATGTCTACCTGAACGTTTTTAAATGTAACCCCTGTTGTTAGTTATCCCAAGAAACAAAAACACAGAGAAACACACGTGGTCAGCGAAAACAGTAATGACTGCTTTATAATTATACCTCGATGAAAGTAAAGACTGAAAAAACACCACCAGTTAGTTGTGTTGATGGGAGTTGCTTGGTCCATGTTGTATTTTTTAATAAAATACTTGAAGCTGGGACGATTATGAAATAAGAAAGTCATTAGGTCACATGTGGAGTCACAGAATCTACCTGCTCAGTCCTGGTAAAAGCCTTATGGCCAAAGCTCCATAGTGACAGAGGCCTGTGAGGAGAGTTCACATAGCAAGACAGAAGCAGGAGACCAGGGAAATGCAAGGTTTAATCTCGTTTCTTCCATCTGCCCTGAGATACAGAGGTGACCGAGACAGACGAGAGTCCCACTCTCAAGACTGTTCAAGCATAACGGTACTGATTGAGTTAACATCATTAGCAGTTTTTGGGAAATGTAAGGATTTCACGCTTTAAACGACGAATTCAACGGAACCCTATAACGGAGTGTGACTGTAGGCCAGTATGTTAACTAATGTCGTCTTAATACCTTTATCACTCTCTGAAACAAATTAAACTCTGACACTTCTCAGGCCCTATCAGCAAGCTTGCCTTTTTATTTCTTTTAGTAGTTAAAAAGTTATGGTCTTGCTTTTCATAAGAGTTTATAAGCTTTTGATGCCGATAACACATATAAATATTAGCCACTAGGTTAACCTAATGATGCTTGGTGGTGTTTTAGGATTTTATTTTAATGTTCTATTGTTAAGATTTATTTGTGTTCATTTTGTGTGTATGAGTGTATGCCTTTGTGTATGTATGTGTATCATGTGTGTGCCTGGTGCCCCTTGTGACCAGAAGAGGGGATTGTGTCCCCTGGAACTGGAGTGATGGAGGCTATCACATAGTTTCTGGGAATGAAACTTGAGTCCCCTGAAAAAGCAGAAAGTGCTTTCAACTTTTGAGCTATTGCTTCAGCCTCCTATTGATTTTATATATTTATTTCTAATTGGCATATACAGAATTAGGGTTTAACAATTTCAAATGATTTTGTTGTTGATTCTCCTTTTCTGCCTGGCGCCTCCCCTCTTTAGTCATCTCAAACCCAAGAGGTTGAGCTAAGACTGTAGTGTTTGTTGTCTCCTGCTGAGGGACTTGGTCAGTGTGGTTTCTCTGCTTCTCTGCAGAAGTCTAATGTGTGATTAAGTTCCAGCCAGGGATGAATTTTAAGATTTTAGTATTCATGATGGAAACCGATATTTATCCATTTTTAACGCTTCTTCTTCTCTCATGCATTATATCCAGACCATTGTTTTCCCTCCCTCTACTCCTCTCAGTTTCTTCCCTCACCTCCTCTCTCCCCCAGATCAACTTCTCTTGTGTTTCCCTTAAAAAATGAAAGAGCAATCTCCCAAGGATATCCACCAAACGTGACCTAACATACTTTCATATCATGGCTGAATGAGGGAACCCAATAGGAGTAAAAGGGTCCCCCCTACAGATAAGAGTCAGAGGCACCCTGCTCCCATTGTTGGGAGTTCCACAAGAACACCAAGCTACACAGCCATAAGTTATATGCAGAGGACCAAACTCAAACCCATACATGTTTGGTGTTTATTGCTTCAGTCTTTCAGAGACACTATGAGCCTTTCTAAATTGATTCTGATGTCCTTGACTCCTTTGATTCTCACGATCCTTCATCTTCCTCTTCTCTGGGGTACCCCTGACTTTGCCTTTTGCTTGGCCTTCAGTTTCTGCATCTGCTCCCATCAATTGCTGGAAGACACCCCTCTGATGACAACTAGGCTAGGCACTGATCTGTGAGTATAGCCCAATCTCATCTGGAATCATTTCTTTGACATTTTCTTTCTTTCTTTCTTTCTTTCTTTCTTTCTTTCTTTCTTTCTTTCTTTCTTTCTTTCTTTCTTTCTTTCTTTCTTCTGATTGTATTTGGTTCTATCCTGTATCTCTGGACTGTCCTGACTCTGGTTCCTGGCCATCCAGGCAGTGTTAGGCATAACCTTCACTGTAGGCAGATTTTTCTGTACCACCTGCCAGCTCCCAAATAACCACAAGAAGACTTCTTACTAATTATGAAAGCTCAGTCAAAAACTTAGACTTGTTTCTAACTAGTTCTTATAACTCAAATTAACCCATATCTTTTAATCTACATTCTTTTATGTGGCTTAGTTACGTTCACTTTGTACAGCTCATGCTGCTTCCTCTGCACCCCTGGTGTCTCCTCATGACTCCGCCCTTTCTCTTCCCTGCATTTTCTCTGCCTGGAAAATCCTGCTTAATAATGGGCAGTTTAACTTTCTATTAAACCAATCTGAGTGACATTTCTTCACCGTGCACAAAAATATCATTCCAAAATACCTCTCCATCTCATGGCAAGGGCCATACCAGTCATGGGTTGGCCACTCACACAAGTTCTGCAACATTGCTCCAGCATAGCTTATAGGCAGGACAGATTGTTGGATGAGGGTTTTGTGTCTGGATTGACTTCCCAGTCCCCCTGCTAGGAGCCTTACTGTTTACAGAAGAGGACCAATTTGGGCTCCATAGCTCTCATTACTCGGACATTTTGCTAGGGTGACACTAATGAATTCCAAGGTGTTTTTACTGCACTGGGTTTCTACATCATTTCCCAAAGGCCCCCAGCTGAAGTCATCTCTCCCAGTATTCTCTCCCTCCATTTCTTTCCTTCCTGATTTCCTGCCTGTTCCCTCCTGTTTCCATCCTCACCTGCCCCCAGTCAACCGGCAGAATCTATTCTGTGTGTGTATCCCACTGAGCCGTGGGCTCAGAATACTTTTTAAAAAAAAATATTTTCAAATGTTATGAAATCTACATAACTGGCTTCTTTTTTAAGTTTAAACTTTCTGTGTAGCATTTGTGTCTTAAACATTTGATGGAGCATGGCTTTATATAACAAAAGTAAATGCATTTTGCTCAAGTTCAAAAAGACAGCCAGGTGAATGTGATAGAGTGGGGAGTGCATAGGCTGACCTTTCTTCTAGTTTTGATGCCTAGCTCACTGTGTGACCAGAGATAGTACCCTTAGAACACAGTGTTCATGATGAAGGAAATATTTGAAGTCAAAATATGCATTCTTCCTAGTGTTAAGTTTTATAACCATAGGCAAGTATATGCAGGAGTGTGTCTTACTCACAGGAAACCTCATGAAAATTTCATAACCAGAACACACACACACACACACACACACA
>NW_026067930.1:20794641-20810072 GCF_014885135.2 Alexandromys fortis | reverse complement strand
CCCCCATACACACACACACACACAGTATCTCTTCTTGGCCTGAGAAAAAAATATGTCTTAGGGTTATTATGTTATGACTATGTTATTATTGTTGTGATGAAACACCATGACCAAAGAAACTTGGGGAGGAAAGGGTTTATTCACTTTACACTTCCAAAGCACTGTTCATCACTGAAGAAAGTCAGAAGAGGAACTCAAAAGGAAAGCCAGAAGAGGGCAGGATTCTGGAGGCAGGAGCTGATGCAGCAGTCTTGGATGGTTGCTGCTTACCGACTTGTTCACATAGCTTGCTCAGCCTTTTTTCTTATCGAACCCTGGACCACAAACCCAGGGGCGGCACCACCCACAAATGGGCTAGGCCCTCCATCATTGATCACTAATTAAGAAACTACTCAGTGGGACCCGCAACCCAATCTTATGACGGTGTTTTTCTAATTGAGGTTTCCTTCTCTCAGGTGACTATAGTTTGTGTCAAACGGACACAAATCTATCTAGTACAGAGGAGATAAAAAATTTGCTTAAGATGCTAATTATGTTTTATAAATAAAATAGATCAAAACCAATGTTATACTAGGTAGCATATAAAATTATTTAAATGTTTTAAAATTTAAGCATTATTTCCAACAAGACAAGACAAGGTGACTAACACCTGTCCCCAGGTACCAGTCTACTACAAATGTGTATACACAAAGGAAGTAAGCACAGATCCTGATGGAATAGCATGTAAGATGATGACCAATAAGAGCTTGCTTTGGAGTGATGGTGTGAACTTTCATCTGCATACAAGACATGACTGGCCCAAAGTTTGGAAGATTACTGAAGGTCCTGTCATTTTTTTGGAGAGGGCTGTTGGCAGAAATTCACCTTACTCATTCAAACTGTGCAAGGAGAAGAACCAATGACATCATCCTGTTACCATACATCTGGCCCTAGAGCATGGCAGCTTGCAAACCAAGAGTACTGTCTGGATCATCACTGTCCTCCGTAGCTCTCATGCTAATAATCTCCAGCTTGTGGCACTGTCAGAGGCATGGAAGATTCAGGAGATGGGACCTCGAGAAAGAAAATTAGGTCATTGGGGACATGCCCTCGAAGGAGATGTTGGAGCTCCAGTTCCTTATCTCATTTTCTTCCAGGCACTGTGAGGTGAGCATGTCTCCCCCTGTGTAGTGCTTTCCTGTCATGATCTGTTTAGATTATCCAAAGGTCTAATACCAGTGCATAAAGTGCCATGGGCCAAGGCTTCCAATACCACAAGCCCAGGTAAACATGGCCACGTTTCAAGTTGTTTATCTCAGGTATTTTGTTAAAGTCATGGAAAGTTGTCAAGCCAAGTACCCTGACCTACAGCCAAGGTCAACACATTAAAGTTGCTGAATGGACTGTAATAATTCCTTTTCCTTTACTAGACAACAAATAGTCTTTTTGTTCTTTAATCAGTGGTGTAGGTTAGGTTAGGTTAGGTTAGGATAGGAGTAGGTCGGATGATGATTAGAGTAGTGCATTTAAACATCTTTTAATTACATTTAAATTATTATCAATTTTTGTGTGTGTCTGTGTGTGTGATTGTGCGTGAATGTCATGGCATGCATGTGAAGGTCACAGGACAACTTTATGGGAGCGGGTGCTCAACCTTCACTGTGGGGCATGGGAATGGGACTCAGACTCAGGTCACTGGGCTTCGTGGCATGTACCTTTACTTGTGAAGCCATCTTGATAAAACTTGAATGTAATAGAAAAAGAAATTAGAGCCCATCATAAAAGTAAACATGTCATATGGGCGATGTGGAGTGTCGGGAGGGGTAAGACACATATTCCCTACTTATTTCCTTATGAGTAAAAGGTTTCAGTTTTGCATACCAAAAGAATCCAACATGCATCGCTCCTTTGAGTCAGTAATTGTGAAAGTTGGGCTCTCTTTTGAATTCTTTTAACCATCAGTGGAATAGGAATTAGACATGATTAGTCACTGAATACATTAGTTTCATTGACCTACTTAGAAAAAAAAAGATTTTTTTTCTAAACTTGTTCTCCTGGGAGGAGTTTCACAATCTGAAATTTCTCTCTATCTTTTAGAAACTGTTTCAAATCATTTAATTATAGTGTGATTTAATATATAGACTATACATAAAGTAGGGTATGATGTTTAAAAATTAAAAATAAAATATTAAAATAAAAGATTCATCTATGGATATTGACAGAATATTGATCTGCTGAAAATTTTTGCAGTGTTTCTCCAGGTGGCATTTGGATGCTCCCAGCAAGTTCTTCACAAGATAATGTCCATGTTTTCCTTATCAGCTCTGTGGTTGGGTTCTTCTGCCTACACATGCCTTGCCTTCTGGCACATGTATATGCATAGTCAAGGCTTTTCTGGGTCTCCACACTTCATGCCGGCGCTTATCTACGTGACTAGGAACACAGGAGTTTTTAAAAATTATCAATACCCAAACAAAGTCACTCGTGAATCCGACAAGTCCATGGCAGGATGCTGTGGTGCCGGTGATCCCAGCAATGGATGGAGAACTGTAACCTCACAGCATGGATGCTCCAACCTTGCAGTGAAACCTTCTACAGGGATGTTGGCCCACTAACTGAGTGTCCATGAGTGCAGAGCATCTCTGCTATTACTACCTTTTGTAATCAAATACAATTATTACAAAAATTTGTATGACCCTCCTCATTTTGCATTTTAGAACCTTTGCTTTCCTTTGCCTCCGTCGGTCCATGACTGAACTGCTACTGAACACATAGTCCCATCAGTTACCTTCTGCTATTCCAGAATAAACTCTTTGTTTGGTCTTGCTGTTGTCCGTGGTTGTGTTTGTGTAGAGGAGTATCTCAATTCATTGTTTGTTACTGTAACTGAATACCACAGAGTAAGTAATTTGTGTAAGAGCTTTCCTGCCTTTATGACTGGAGGCTGACAGGTTGCACTTGGTGCATTCCCTCTTGGTGGCGGCGACTGGAGAGACTCACTGAGAGGGCTGCATCCATATGACAAACAAACTGGCTTTGTATTGGACCCACTCTTGTGATACCTCATTTACACACTCATTCATGAATGTGCAGCCCATTCTTAAAGACAAAGCTCTCATGGCATGGCTTACTCACCTCTTTGATGCCCCACTTAATTCTGGACTCACCTCTTAATTCTGCAATGTTGAGCTTTGGTAGGGGCATTCACAGCACAGGCAGACTCTGTTGCATGATCAAGTTTCTTGATGCCGATAGGATTTGGCTGTTTGCCAAGACTCATAGTAATTGGCTTATTGAATAATTAGGAGCCCTACTACACATGCATTATTCAATGATGTCACATCAAGTTTACCAGGTAGGTGAGTGGGATTCCCTCTTGGCTCAGTCTTCACGTCCTCAGTGTACACAGTCCTGGCAATAGTCTGACGTGGCTTTCAGCAGGGAGACATCGGGAAGAACACCGGCCATTTTCTACTCACTCCGGCATCTTTTACAAATTTGGATTTTGGTTTTGCTGCCTTCAGTGTCTGCTATACTTTCTCCAAGGAGGTTCACTTGAGTCCTAAGTCCATTTTCCTTTCCACAAAATTTTCAAAATTTCTTGTGCATGTTTAAAGACAAAAGTTGGTGCTTGGGAACAGCAGGGGGCACATATGCTGCTTTGAATTCAGGCTTTTATTTTATCAAGCAACAAAATCTCCCTCTCTCTTCTGAAGCAGCTTGGAAGATGCTCCCTAGAGTCAGTATTTCTTATAAAAGTGTAGAGCTACAGGCCAGATTTTAATCCTATTAACTTTTCTGTACAATGGATGCTCAAAAGAGAAGTGTTGATTAAGTGTGCTTATAAAACCTAAAAATGTAGAGGCAAATGCTTCCCATGTAGTTGGGACTCTCTGAGTGTTCTTTCCTCTGGGGCTATCCCTCTTAATTTAGGTTGGGAGTCCACTTCATATATTTTACCCGCCTGTGTGTTTTTTCATAAACACTTTGTTTATGGAAGCTAGATGCATTGTTTTTTTAATAAGACTGTGATATTATTATTGCTCATGGCACTCCCCAGCATAATTTAGTAATTCCCATTTTGCAGTTTTTCTGATTGAATTGTATGACTTGCAGCCTG
This sequence comes from Alexandromys fortis, assembly GCF_014885135.2. Lineage (NCBI taxonomy): Eukaryota > Metazoa > Chordata > Mammalia > Rodentia > Cricetidae > Alexandromys > Alexandromys fortis. Next base: position 20,805,973 of record NW_026067930.1, on the reverse strand, counting down.
TGCGAGATGCTCATAGCTACCTGTATCCCAGAGCTCTCTGCTCCTTTCCTCTAAGCACAAAACCAGAGTTTACAGAGGGATCCTTTGGTAAACAGGAGTTTAAAGAAACGCGCTGAGACCAACGGGGACCCGGAGCTTGGCAAATGTGATGTCACCCATAGCTCTGGCTGTGCAAACTACAGATTTATATGAGTAATTAATAGTGTCTTGCCAAGAGAGTCGGTAGTCTTTTCAAAAAGGAATCTTCCTTTGTGCCTTTTGATATTTAAAGAGCTATAATTACAATGGTAACACTTTGAATTCTTTCTTTGCTCTCATCCTCTTACACACATTAATTTATGGACCGATCCAGTATTATAGACAAGCTAATGAAAGAACCACACACTCCCTTTATCATTTTTTTTTACAGTTTCACTTGTGTGGATGAATGTAAAGTAGTTAACGCTATAAATAAGTATAATGATGTATCTCTATTCTCAATTGCCAGTTGTTGATGCCGTAATCTTACACAATAGAAGAAAAGGACTGAATTTAAATCTTTAGCCATCTTGCTTTCTTCCGTGTGCTTGGGCGCCAGTTAAAAAATTCAAACGTTTCTTTCATTATGAAGTGATTTTTTTAAAAAAAGGCTTAAGCTGAAAATTTTTAAGCTGGAATTTTTCCCCCTCTTTATTTTTAGAGTCAGAAAGCTAGTTACGTAACTTCTACAGTCAGCATAGGCTGAGCCAGTTTCCTAACTCCTTGGTGATATTCTCTTTACTGTGACCAGGGCTAGGGAGATTATTCCTGTCATTGAAGCATGTTGTCCCTGGTCTTTAGTGTGCTGTGATAGGAGTGAGATACTGACAATGAACTTTCAAAGGTTTATGAAGTTAGCTTAGCTTCTGATGGAAGTGTGCCCTAGGATATGATACATGAATGTAGTGTCCATTAGAATACATGAATATCTTGTCCACTAGAGTACATGAATGTATGCCCTGAGAATTCTGGGTGCCTCTTTTAAAGAGTTTGTCATGGTTTATTTTTCTTTTCTGGCAAAAAAAAAAAAAAAAAAAAACCCATGCTCTTTCCCTTCCTGCCTCCTCTCTCCCTCCTTCCTCCCTTCATTCTTCCCTTCTTCCCTCTCTCCCCTTTTTCCTTTCTCTTTCCCTCCCTGCTTCCTCTCTCCCTTCATCCTCCCTCCTCCTCATCCTTCCTTTCCTCTCTCTTTCTTTTTTTCTTTCTCTTTCCCTTTTTTCCTCTCTATCTCTTTTTCTTTTCTACCTAACCACAGGAGAAATTCTTACTAGTGTAAGCCCCTCTAGGCACATGAGTGGCCACGTCTTTCTCGTCTTTCTCCTGAGGACCTCTAACTGCCAGCTTCCATTCCCAGAACACTTTAATTGGCCTCCCTAATGGCTGGACCCAGCCCCCACCATACAGAGTAAAATGTCTAAGCTCAGGGACTTGAAATTCCACCAGTCCCCAACCTGGATAGCTTCACCCTGAAAAGTTCCATCCCCCTTTCCCCAAGAAACTATATAAACCCCACCTTTTGCTCCATTCTCTGCTGTTTCTCCCCCATGCAGAGGCACCCACCCTCCTGTTTTTTCCCCTCCCTGAAAATTTCTTGGGTGAGGTTTGCTGTGCAGTGTGCCTTTTTTGTATTTCTTGACCCCGACTGCCAGGACACCTGTTCATCTGAACTGTTAAGCTTAAAATGAGACAATGTTGTCTTGCTACAACAAAGTGCCTGAGGCTGGACAACACAAAAAGTAAGAAGTTTAATTACTCCATAGTTTTGGAGGCTGATTGCTTGAGGTCTGACGCTCATCATGCTTGCCATCTGGTGAGGACTTTCTTGGCTGAGTCACTTCTTGATCACAATGCTGAAAGAAACCATGATGAGGCAGAAAGTTAGAGGAACAGGAAAGGGGACAGTCTTTCTCGTGTTTGTTGTTTTTGCTATGTAGCTAGGTGTGTATGTAGCTCAGGCTGGCCACGACTTTGTCACTTCTTGCTTCAGGTGTGTACCATCACACCAAGATCTGTCCTGCTCCTTGGCAACAACCTTCCTACAAAAAAAATTATTTCAAAATAATTTTATGGAGCCAAACATCCAGTTCTCAAACACTTGGGGCACAAGTTATACCCAAACCATAGCATCTATGTCATAGAGAGGCACCAGGGTTAATAATACTTCAAGTTCTTTCTCCACGCAGTGACTCATGATTCTCATACCTGAAAGGAAAAAATATTTTTTTTCCAAACAAAATATGCACCAGAAAGTTTCAGTTCTTGGAACTTAGTGACACATTGTATAATAAATCTCTTTGTTGTGTTTTCCCCATGAATTTAGAATTTGGTTGTACTTGTTCAGAACAAGTTTCACGGATGATGAAGCTGACAGCCAGTAAAGGAGGCATAGACCAGGCTAGAGCCCACAGCTACCAGCAGAGCAAGGCTTTTGGTCTTCTTGGGGAACAAGCAGTAGCACTCCAGCTCTTGTCCGGCCATTCATTTGAGTGACACTTGACAATGTCAAGTGTAGCAGTCATTTTGCTGATTTTTTAGTTTGTTGATTCTGTTAAACTGCAATTTTCTTAAGAGCAAAGACCTGTGTATTTAATTTGCTTTTTATGGTACCTGAGAGAATTTTATAAAAACAGATAAAGTATGCTGTGTGCCTTGCACTAAAGCAGAAATGTAGCATTGCTTTTCAAAAAACCTAGCTTGGAATTTGGTAATTTTGACATTGCAAGAGTTTTGACAAATCACCTGATTCAGCTGAACAACTCTCAAAGGAGTCATGAGATTTGGACCATATCAACAAGATTTTTTGAGTAAACAACCAGAGGACAGGCACAATATGTGTTTTCTGCATAAAATAGTTAGAAATAGCAGTGTTCAATCATTGTTGGTACTGTCAACATTATGTTTCACCATGCTTTATGGATATACTGCTTACCCTTCCTTTCTTCCTTCCTTCCTTCCTTCCTTCCTTCCTTCCTTCCTTCCTTCCTTCCTTCCTTCCTTCCTTCCTTCCTTCCTTCCTTCCTTCCTTCCTTCCGTTTTTCCTTCCTCTCTTTCTCTTTCCTCCCTTTCTCCCTTTCTCCCTCCCTCCCCCTCCTCCTCCTCCTCCTCCTCCTCCTCCTCCTTCTTCTTCTTCTTCTTCTTCTCTCTCTCTCTCTCTCTCTCTCTCTCTCTCTCTCTCTCTTTCTCTCTCTCTCTCAGGGGACAGGGTCTCTTTACACAGTCATGACTGTTAAGGAACTTCCTATGTAGACCAGGCTGTCTTTGAACTTATGGAAAGCCAATTACCATTACCTCCCACGTGCTGAGATTAAAGGTACGCACCACTATTGCTGGGCTCAATGTATTGCTATTTAAAACTTGTGGTATTTGCCTTTGAAGAGTTCCTCTTTCTCAAGATCTTATGTAGTAATTCCAAGGAACAGTTTGATACTTTGTTTACATTTGCCTAAGGTTAAAACTGAAAGAACTACCTGATGACTATGTTTCCATAGGAATTGCCACTATTATTTCTTGTCTATTTCCTCAGGTGTCAACACCACAAAGAAGATTCTTTTTTTCTGATTTCTTTCTCTGTCCTTAATGTGAACTAGAAAGTGCATGTCTAGGAGAGAAGAGACTGCATAGAACAGCCTTTTAAACGTGTGAGCCAAGGGACTTTCTTACCTGTATAATGTTCTAGTCAGATGCTTTGGATTTAGAAAACTTGTACTGAACATATCTAGAATTATGGCTCTTTGGTATATACAAAGTCATAGAAAATAGTGAAGATCAACTTTATGGACATAGACTAGTTGTATGTATAAATATTAACCTGAAAGGCCTCCTGTGTGAAACAAACTCATCTCACTTGGAAGATTCATTTGTTGTTCTGAGGATACATCTGAAAAAAAAAAGTCAGAAATTGGAGATCTGGGATTATAGTGATCTCCTTCGGGCTGCGCCATTACTCTGGTGTATATGGTACTTCCTATTTGCCCACACAGTCTAAAACTTAAGCTGTGCCATTTCTATGATATATATGGTACTTCTTGCTTGCCTGACCAGTCCAACATGGTGGAGCTGCTAGGGCCTCTGAGAGCCAAGCACACTGTCCCATTCTCAGGCACACAGCCAGTCCATGTGACCATTAAGACAGCTGCAGCAGTCTTTTCACAAACCCCATCCAGATGCTCCATTTCCCAAAAGAGCCAGAGGTCACACTGGCAGCAAGTCCCAGAAAGCCAGCATCTCAAAGCAGTCAAGGCTGAATCAGGAAAGTCTTTCTTAAGGGAGCTGTAGCATACTGCCAGCAAACAGCAAGAAGCTGTGTTAAACTTTGTGTCTAGAATTCCTTTTCAAGCTTTCTCAGGTTTTCATGGATCTAGTCCACCACATGGACTTTCCATACCACTCTCTTCCATCTCTTGTATTCTTTTGGTTATGCTTGCCTCTGTAGTTCCCATTCATTTACCCAGATTTTCCATTTCCAGAATTTCCTCAGTTTGCGTTTTCTTTATTGCCTCTATTTCAGTTTTCAAGTCTTCACCTTTTTGAACTATTTGCTTCACCTGTTTGATTTTTTTTTTGGTTTTCTTGGGTTTCTTTAAGAGATTTATTAATTTCTTCCTATTTTTTGTTTGTATTTTCCTCCATTTCAAGGGATTTTTTTAAAATATCCTCTCTAAAGGTCTCCATCATCTGCATAGAGTTACATTTAAAATCGATTTCTTCTGCTTCTTTGGGTTAGGATGATCAAGTCTTCCTGTTGTATGACCACTGGGTTCAGGTGTTACCATGTTACTCTTTAGGTTGTTGAATGAATTCTTGCATTGGCTACTCATCTCTTCTTCCATTTGGTGCCAGTAGTGTCTTTGCCTCTTGGTCCAATCCTTACAGTTGCTATCTTTGTCTTTGGGAACTGCTTTTGGTATGCACTGCACTGTCTCTGTCTGTGACTCAGGGAGCCGCTGAAGTCTCTCTTGGCCTGCTCTCTTAGTCTACTCCCATGGTCTGCTCTCTTAGTTTGCTCTCCTGGTCTTCTCTGTGTAGTCACAGCCTATGCTTCAGAGTTCCTCTCAGGTCACATAGGGGATATAGGAGGGTTTGGAGGCAGAGTAAGACTTGTAGCTTATAGGGTCCTATTGATGAGGTGGGGGTTGTTGGAGCAGCCTACCTACAGGAGGCTTGCCTGCTGGCTGGCGAGAGAATCTGAGGTAGGTGGAGGAGGGGCCCAGGTTTTGCCTTGGTATGGAAGGCCTAGAAAGTTATGTGCCTAGCTGGGTGAGTGATCATTCACTTCTTGAGCCTCTCTGTGTAGTTGCAGCCTGTGTTTCAGATTTCCTCTTACGTTGCAGGTGAATAGGGGGTCTTGGGGGCTGAGTGTGACTTGTAGTTTACAGGGTCCGATTGATGGGGTTGGAGTTTGGAGCAGCCTACCTGCAGGACTACCTGCAGGTTGTCTAGAGAAGCTGAAACAGGTGGGGAATGGGCCCAGGGTTTTGCCTCTGGTACCAAGAACATAGAGAGTGGGGTGTCCAGTCAGGTTGGTGATCACTCACCTCTTGGTCCTCTCGGTGTTCCTCTAAGGTCATGGGGGATAGGAGGGTGTAGTAGTGGATAGGAGAGTTTGGGGACAGAGTAGGACTTGTAGCTTGCAGGGTCCAATCGATAGGGTGGTGGTGTTAGAGCAGCCTATCTGTAGGAAGCTTGCCTGCTTGCTGGCTAAAGAAGCTGAGGCAGGTGGGGGAGTCCCATAACATATTTCAACAGTAACATTAGACTGTTATCAAATACATGTGTTTAAATTCAGGTTATAATTCCAGTTTGGATATGTAAGCTTAAAATCCCAGTGAGGAGGTGTTTGAAATTATGAGTTTAGGCAGCATCAAAAACAGCCCAAGTAGCTAAGAGAAGCATCTCAGCAGATTTCCTGGAACTTCACCCATGAGAGGGTGAGCAGTAGATGCAGAGAACACAGGGAGTATGGGTGGGGTGGGGGGCAGGTTGCTTTTCTGGTAAGTAGCATTGTTTTTATGAGAAGACACTTTTTATGACAGTGACCAACACTGCTTATGAATCTTTTATGATTCTACATTGAACACTAGAGAATTCCCTAACATATGGCATTTTTATATATGGATAAGGAAAATGTTACTGTAACCTAAACATTAAAAATGAAGCATTTTCCATTAGGATGAGAGCAGAGCATTTTTAAAGTGTTTTCACTGTTCTTTGAGAGAAGTCCTAGAGTGAATTTGCATTGTCATATTTTTTATATGCTAGAATATATATGCATATAAAATATATACACACATATATAGTCATCTATAGTGCTATAAATATTTATTTGTCTTTGTTTAAAATACATTTAAAGTCCAATAATGAAGCATAAACTTAACTTCCAAGACTGGACAAAAATGTAAGTACCTTCTTCCACCTACATGCTGTCGGGGAAGACGGCTGTCTCCACATCCAGTTGTTTGCTCCAGGTTCTCTGAGGTTATTCTTTTGCGCCTTGTTTTACAGTCAGAAGATGCATTTTTCTTTTACCAGCATGTGGAATTCCTGAAGCAAATGTGCCACTGTTCTTGTTGCTCTCTAAAGCCTCCCGCACTTCAAAGGTTCTATAAAAATGCTTATAACTGTGGTCCGAATTAAGCCTCACCGGATGGGGAAGGAAGTCAGCAGCCCTTTGAATGAGTTGGATTAACCTCAGTGCCAATTCTCTTAGGGAACAGGCAGCTCAGCTTTTTTTTTTTTTTCACTATGCAGGTCATCAGCAAAAGTCAGATTATGTGAGCCTTCAAGTCGCAATCATTCCGTACAGTAAGGGAATTGAATGTGATTTAGGCTTAAGAGTGAGGGAAATGAATTTTTAGTTAAGAGTCATGAAAATCAGCACCATTTCACATGGTTTAAATAGACAGCTATTCTTGGTTCAATATAGGCATTTATTCAGTTTAGTTTCCCTGAGTTCAGAGGTAATAAGAAGACACACATTTTTCTAAAAATTCAATCAATTTTGAAAGGGTCTATAACTTTTAAAGCTATTTTTGTTTAAATTGCACAGCTACTAATTTTTTTGCTGTCAATTTCAAGGAGAAATTCAACAGCCCCGTTGCCCTCTTTGCTGTTTTGAGACTGAGCAAAGGAGGTGTGAGAGGCATGATTGTTGAATGGCCACTCTGCCTTTCAATCCTGTCCAAATATTTCAAAGAGATTTAAAGATTGGACAGAGAGGACTGTGTGACTACGGTAGGGACTCAGAGAGCCGAGGCATAAATTAACAAACTCAGATTAATTAGTCTCTGAGATTAGAGAAGAATGCAAGGCTTATTTCCCACCTTTGTTGGAGGGGTAAGATGTTCACTTCCAATAGGACTGAATAATCACAGAAGTCACATACTCAACATGACAGAAAGTTCCCTGAGTATATGAATTAGATAATAAAAGTTAAAAATGCAAGCATTTATTGCATAGCAGTTCTTCTGCAGAGCTCTGTCTGCTTAGGTCCCAAGACTGCAAGTCCTCTCTTTGCTTTCACTATTTCTACTCTTGCAAGTTTGTTCCGTTTTCAGTGTATCTCTGTATGTGTTCTTGTTGGAAGCTATCTGTTAAGTGGGTGCTCTTTCCACAGCCTCTGATTCCTTTGAGGGCACTCGCCCAGGTTGAAGGGAGCCCCAGGGAGCCTGGGTGCTATGGGTTACCTAGCAGGGGAGTGAAGATGATTGGTTGGATTCCCAGAAACTGAAATCTCTTTTGAGAAGCTATTCTGATGTATCATGTTGTATCATGTGGAAGGACATACTTTCAACTGTATTCATAATTTTTCTTTTTGCTTTTTTTGTCTCTTTCACTTTAGTGTAGCAGGCATGGGATGGGAGCTTGCAGATCACCAAGGAAACCAGGAATGTTAATCATGTAAGGCTGTCTCCTCAAAGGAGGAAATGCATACCTGTTTTTCACCCAGAAGGCTGGATGTGGATTGTTGACTAAGGTTTCTGTCCCACCCAGTCCTGCAGCCATAGAGTCCCATAGAAATACACAGAGCTCTACATTATTTATAAACTGATTGGCCCAGTATCTTAGGCTCTTCTTATTAACTAATTCTTATAACTTATATTAGCCCATATTATATTTCCTGTCTATGTTAGCCACGTGGCTTGGTACCTTTTTTTGGCGAGGCAGTCACATCTTGCTTCCTCTGTGGCTGAGTCATGACTCCTGCAGACCGAGCTTTCCTCTTCTCATAATTCTCATGGCCACACCTCTACTTCTTGCCTGGTCACCATGCCTATACTTCCTGCCTGGCTACTGGGCAATCAGCATTTATTTAAAATGAAAGTGACAGGGTACAGACCATTGTTTCACAGCAGTGGATTTTGCTAATGATTTGGCTATATGTAGAGTCAGTCCTCACCCAAATTCCCCAGAATTCTTATTCCAGACTCAGTCTCCTTAGATCTTTGTCTTTAGTTTTGTTTCTCTGTCAGTAGAATCCATCTGAAGGGGAGACATCACATGTACTTTATAGTCTGCTGCCCTCTATGTTGTCATGGTCAGAGATAACACCATAATCTAGGCTCATAAATTATAGAACCCATCTTCATGGTCACATGTATTTTGAAATGAGATTTGACGTAATTATGCCTCCTTGTGCACTGTGGATTGTATTATCCCAGGTTGCTTTGTTACCCCAAATTGTAATGTGCTTAAATATGCTTAAAATAAATCAGTTGGTGTCAGACTCTCTAGAAGTTTGAATCAGCACTGACTAAGTTGGGCTGAACTGATTTTTCTTTCTTGCCTCTTTGTGGTTCATTCCCTGTTGATCCTGATGCTTACAGGGAATCTTATATTTTGGGATGCTGAGGATTGAATTGACAGCCTCTTGCATGCTGTGTTCTATCACTGAGTCATACACTCAACCCCGTGAGTTTTCTTTGGAAGGTTTTCTGATTGGTGTTGGAGAAGGCTCTATAGCAAGTCTTATTGACTAGATTAGGCAGCATAGAGATGAACTATGCATTTTTTTTTGCCCAGCAGATGGCGTTGGTAATTTTTTTCCTGGTGTGAACTCACAGGCATGATGTTAAGACTTGAATGAAAATAATATTTGCCACCTTTATATTTCTGATACACTTTATCCAAAACTCTGGGAAATCCTCCTTATTCCTGGGATACATTCCAAGTCCTGCAATGTGTACCTGCTACCACTGAAGTACTCAACATACTGTCCTAATGTGCCCTAAGTCACCGTCACATAGTATCATAATTATTATGCCCCTTTTAGGTTTTATTTCGGATGACTTTTTTGTTTTACTATATTGCAGTGTTTTGGGGACACAAGTAAAATAAGAATTACCTGACTTTATCATTAGTGTGATACCCAAACAGCAGATTGATACCTGAGTCATGGCCATGACTAGTAGGTTGGGTACATAATGCTACTCATACAGATCTAGGGAGGATCATTCCCATGTATGAGAGGATAGACAATCTGTCATTTGCCTGTTTGTGGAATCTTCCATTTGCCACTTGTGGATGGCAGAAAGCCCAATTGTGGCTAAGTGGGACCAGTGTAATTAAATTATATTTTAAATCTATAGAAAATTTGGAGAAAGTACAATAATTGAAAGAAGCAAATGCAATATGCATGCCTCTTTTCCTTACCCATCTTTAGTATTTAAAAAGGAAGTAGTGGGTACCTACTATACTAACTACTATGTATGAACCTTGGAGTTTTGTTTGAGTCTGACTCTTTCAGTGCCAATCCATTCCCAGCACCTGCCCCTCCATTTCCACCCTTATCTCCTCTTCCCTTGTCCTCTGCTAGCAGAGACCAGGCATAAATCCCTCGATGGGCCTGTGGGTCTTCTTGGGCCACAGTTTCCACTCCTATATAAGTCACTGGTGTCACCCATCTACGCTGTCTACATTAGGTTGGAATGTGTGGTGTAGACGGGAAGTTGGCCCTGACACATGACACATGACACAAGTGAGTCACGCTGTCAGCATTTTAGACCCTAGGAATTTCCTCACCTACATTCTCATTTCAGAGACAGTGGAACTTAATTAGCAAATAAAAGCACCAGAACAAGTCAATGAAGAGACTTAGAAGTCACAAGTAAATTTTAGTATCTTTGGTGGTTCTTTCTTCCTAGTTTTTGGGAAAGGACCTTTGGATTTTTATTTTGCACTTGGATCTTTAGTCCATACAGCCAGTGTGATTGCAACCCTCATAAAACCATCAACAGCCTCACCTGGTTGTAACACAGCTAGTTCTATGTGTTTCTAAAGCCAGCTGTCTGGCAGTTCTTTACAGTGGTGAAATATTTTCTACCTTTCCTAAATATAATAATCCCAAACCTCATTTTTCATCCATATTCCCATGGAATAGCAGTTTGGATGTACTGGAGAAATCTCAAAACAAGTATGTCAAAAATTGAACTGATCATTTTTTGCCTACTGATCTATCTTGTGGACTATTGAGATTCCTGTCTCTTTCTGTTACCTGAAAATCAACTCCATTTTTGTTTGGGTCTGTTTTTTCATGGTTAGCTTCTTGGCTCCCTTTTCTTCTTAGACCTTGCCCCATCTTAATCTCTAGAATATAGCTCAAATGTATGCATGCCAGTTTTGTGAATCACAATGCTACTGTGTTAGTGTCCTTTCCTGGAGGTACTTCTTCTATGTTTCAAAGTAAATACTAGTTAATTTTAGATCCTTGCTATGACTGACTTGGGGAGACAGCCTGCAGTCATCACCCAGGGTATGCAAAAAACCAAATCTATGAATGTGGTGAATGTTTAAGGAAAATTCTTGTCTACCTAAGGACTAGACTTTTTCTATCTGAGAGGGAAAAATAAGGAAATACTCACACACTTTCTGAGGTAAATTTCTCTTTTACTTAATCTCAAATATCCTCTCTGAGAATCTCTTTGTCTCCACATAGCCACATATCTTCACACAGCCATGTTTCTTACAGACTGATATATATACATACATACATATATATGTCTCTCTTTGCATACATAGAGCTTTCTCACACACACAACATTGCATCTCTATACACAATTACATCTATTTTCATATGGCCACACAGCTTTATTTTTACATGAATTTCTCTTCTACATCTCTTTTCTATACAATTTTCATCTTTCTTGCCTCTACACAGTTACAAATCTCCACACAGCCACAGCTATACATCTCATTTGTATAACTCTCCCACAATACAGCACTTTACACAGTTCCTAAGCACGGCTCCTCTACATGGCAGCAGCTCTTTCACACAGCTCTCTCTCTCTCTTGCACACACACACACACACACACACACACA
>NW_026067930.1:20788129-20794484 GCF_014885135.2 Alexandromys fortis | reverse complement strand
CTCTCTCTCTCTCTCTCTCTCTCTCTCTCTCTCTCTCTCTCTCTCTCTCACACACACACACACACACACACACACACACACACAGTTCCACAAAGCCATCCTTCTATACACTGCTGCTGCTCTTCCCACAGTCAAATTCTGGACAATCATATGTTACCTTTTTAGGTCCCAACCAATACTCATAGCACAAGATAAATTACGTAGTTTCTCTTAGGCTGGAGAAGTCACACTTACCTGCCAGTGAGTAATGCTTGGCCATGCACATAACCTAAATTGGTGAGGGTTCCCAGAGAGTAAACAATGGATTGGACCTTGAGTCGGAGACTAGTACTATGCAAAAAGTCAATTACTGAGAAAGTTATGGCTATCAAAGTGGGTGGTAGACTGACCTTGATTCAACAAAGCATCTGGGAAAATGACACTGCATATTTGTCACTAGGGGCATTTAGATATTTGTCTCCAGGGACAAGCAGTCTGCTCTGAATATTTTCTGAAGTCTAAAATTAATTGTCTGTGTAAAAGGCTGTCTTTGTGGTTGAGAATCTTCTGTCAGTAAGAGTAATGTAAAATAATCTTATTATTATTTCTCTATTCATCAAAATTTTACGGTTAAAAAGAAATCATCTTCCTGACCATCCACAGCTATATGTATGCCCAATAGATGGAGTATTTACATGAGATAAACACACAAGCAGTGGGAATAACCCAACACTGTTCTTAGGGAAGAAATGCAGTTGTTAGGGAAGAAATGAAGTGACACATGAAGGAAATACAGGCAAAAAGAACTGTTTTCCACAGTTAGTAACCCCATGGATGTTTCCTAGTCAGGCTACCCATCAGGAATCACTCATCTGGTAGGATGGTTTGTTGAATACTTGTTATCACCTGCTGTATACTCCCATGGCACTCTGCACTTTTCTGTTGTTTTATAATTATTCATAAACTTATGGAAGAGTGTATTAGCACCTAAAAAATCATGTAGGTAATTTTGATTTCCATTATATGTTCTTTCAGGGTTGTAGAAACTTTCTTCACAATCTTTTCCTTTCCTGGAGTTAACAACCCTTTTGGAACATGACTGTGTTAATATAGGTTTCTGATAAGCATCTAATTCCTTTCCATTGTCAACTGTCTGGTGCCTCTTTGGCCTATGGACATTGAAGTGTAGGTCAGTGTTTCCTGATAAGGAATTCAAATAATTGTTTTATTTCTCAGGGGGTTCATGGCATCTCCAGAGCATCAAGGTCATGAAGATAGGTTGGATTTGTGCTACTCTTGTACCCACAGATTGTTCTGTATCCCTTGTCCTTATGCAGGACATCTCTCAGAACCCATTCTTGTTAAGATTAATTTTTGTATTATTTAGTACAGGTTCTTCATATAATCCCTCTGAAGGCTCTTTTAAATTTCCTAAGGCAAGGATTGAAAACTCACACATGGTGAGCTAGTTAATAGAAAAGACTGAAGCAGGGAATTAGAGAGTGGTGGGGTCTGGGTCCACTTAAAAGAGCAGTTACTTCTAACCTTGTGCTTATTGATGTTCTGAAGCATGTAGATTTACAGTCTGCAAATTTTCCAGGCTTTAAACAGAAGCTAGCAATTGGAGTCACATGAAATTATTTGCTTTATATTGACAACCAATTCTAATTCAATAAAAACAGTATTTGAGCTAAATGAATTGTGTCTGTAGGCTGTGTGTCCCCCTAGACTGGTAGTATATGGCCTGAGTTCTAAAGGAACAAGATTTTAAACAAAGACAGCAATGGAGGTTTTGTTCTTCCCTTTATTTGGGAAGAAAGTTGAAAAGATGTACCAGCTGGCACTATCATTCTACACCAAGATGTTTTACGTTGTCCTGCCAAGTCTTTCTGGAGTCTGCCCTCAAACCCTAGCATCATCATTAACCCCCCATTTGGGTCCACATGGTCCTCCGGCAGTTTATGTTGGTGCCAATAGTGACCTTATGTTTCTATTCCATTTCCTTCTGTGTCTCTCTCATCCTGCTGAATTCCTTGGTAAGTTTTACTTTCTGAGTCGCAGTCCTTGCTTTGGTAGATAATTTTTACCCTGGGCCAAGACTGGACGACAGGAAGGAGAAAGAACTCTACACAGGGAAGAAAAGTACACTTATGAGCAAAGTTGGGAAGCACTAATGCTTCAGTTTTGTTTTATGTACATCTGGTCGTATTTCAGTTTTCCAGAAATACAATATAATGACAGAAAGGAAGAAAAAGACATTAAAAGGGCTTATATGCCATTTGAAAGCTTATATTAATGATGGAATCTTAAAAAAACAGGAATGAAGGAGAGGGAGGGGAAATAATGATTATAATTAACTATGTACACATGTCACCTCCATACACTGTAAACTGGAAGTCATGGGTGGACAGCATGTTAGCATATGTTCAGATTGAGTACNATTAACTATGTATTTTAAAATATTAATAATTTAAAAAGTAAAGCTAATAAAATAATTATATTTTAATTAAAAAATAAATAGTAGAAATAAATAAATCTATTTATTATTAAAAAGGAGTCTTTGCCTCTTGGCAGTTTGTCATAGTTACACAAGTTCTCCTCTCTTTTCATGAATGTTCTAGCTTCAGTTTTGAGTACCTACATTCCTTGGTTCCCTTCAAGCTAGAGTCCAAGCTAGAGTCTTAACAGACTTCAGTCTGTTAAGAATTAGATGTATTTGTACTAGATGCAAGTTTGAACTTGAGCAAAAAGAGTATCGTGGGAGCTGTTTCTGTGGTGACTATGAATCAATTTGATGTGTGGAAATAGCAGTCTTCAGTCTCCTTCTTCCTGGGTGCTGGGTGTTGATAACATATGATCTTTCACTGAGCTATCTTTTTGGAGTGGGTATTGCTCATAAATCCACAGCTCTAGAGCTGTATACCACCCTTTTCCAGATTCTAGGACTGTCTAGTATGTGAACATTCTCTCACCAGCAAATTGGCTCATTTAACAACCTGAGAAGATAGCAGCAAATTGCCATAATCTAATCAATGCCATAATCTCAGAGAGAGTCAGTGAAGACTCACAGTTTATATCCATGGAAAGCATTGAGACAAACACAGAGTACCTAAAAGATGCTAGGAATTCTCCTAAATAATTTGAAAAGATACTCCGAAATTTTCTCAGATAATACCATTGATTAGATAAAGAAGTGGTTGAAGGAATGAGTAAGACACATTAGGATAAACACTGAGAAGGAAAAGGAGGAAACAGATCTTTTTTTTAAAAAAATGTTTTGTGGCGATAGGCTTCTGCTCAACTGGATGAAGCCTTTGGTGTGAGTTGTTAGCCTAGGAGTCTGTAGAGGCTGGTGAGTCATCAAACACACTGAGATCATCATCATGCTTAGGAGGCTGGTAGAATGCGGAGGTAAATAGCTCATGGATTCTGGCTCTTTGGGGGAAGCAAGTGAATCTACTAGGGAGTGGAACATTAAGTGACGAGAAATCGAGTGATTATAGTAGGTTCCTTTGTCGTTGCTGGTCAAGTCAGTACCTACAGACTGTCAGGAACCACATATTTCAGGTAGGAATGAATGAGTCAAACACGACCAGAGGTGAACAATGTGAGAGAAGGACAGACATTAAGACATCACAACTGATGCTAGACCTTTGTTTTATTTCATTTGCAGACCAAATGCAGCACTGCAGATGGTTTAGGGTTATTACAGCTGCCAGTTGACTTACATTGGCTGCAAAATTCTTTTGTGCTTGCCACAGAAAATGACCTTGACGTGTTGAATTCTTTGGACTTATTTCTAGGCAAAGGCAAACACAGGATTAACTCAAATGATTGGGTAATATGTACTTTGGGTCTCTCTGTTGGACAGTTTTATAGGCCAGTGGAAATGTTTAAAACAAAACAGAACAACAGAGTTACAGAACATCGATGTCGAAACTCCACAGACCACTCACTCTTGTGTTCTTTCCTTTTAACTATCCAGCCACCCCCAGATTCTTTTCCATTTGCTTAGTATTTTCTCTCTCTCTTGTTTGCACACTTCCATTTTTAATACAGATGAGAGAAAGAGTGAACATTTATCTGCCTACTAATTGTGTCTTTGTATTCAGGTGTTTCTCACTTTCTTTAACCTGTGAGACTGCGGCCATTGTGACAGAAGTACCCAGCAGTGTGTCTGGTTGTCTGAGATCACCTAGTCCCTCATCACATTTGGGAGCTCCCCAAAGACCAATGGGAAGTGTGGAATGAGTCAATAAAATCTTGTGAGAAAATGTTAAATGGGTTTGGATTATTCATTTAATATCATGAGCTGACTTTCTAAAAATACTATTAATTTGTCTTAGACAAAGTGATCTGTCACAAAGAGAATTACAGCATCTTTGCATGTTCTTTACATGTGTGTCAAAGGGAAATGCCCAAGATAGCTGAGCTAATGGAAGTTCTTTAGGAGGTGCCTGCTTTTAAGATGTATCTAAGTCCTTTCGGGAGAAAAATGCGCATGGACATTTCAACAGAGAAGGTTGATATAATTATTAAGAATTAGAACCTCAAGAGATTGGCTAGGAATAAGGGCATCAAAAAGAGTATGGGAGTGGCAACTATATGGAACAGACTGTCCAAGGTTGGGGTAGTCCTTCATGGAAGGGCTCCTCTCTCCGTCTTCAGGAGTGAGAAGGCCAGGTGATGAGGTCACTGAATGTCAGGAGAGTCCTGAAAAGCTGCTGTGTAGAAGCATCTCAATGGAGGATGACTGTCACAAACTCTCTTAGAGAGGACACAACACGGAAGCCGGTGAGTGGCTGCAAACTGTCGTGTGGTCAGGGCTCTGCTGTAGGCCCCTGAAGGACTTAGGTGTACCTGCACTCCATCAGCCACTGGGTTATTTTTCTGTTTTTGTTTTTCAATTTTTAATTTTTTAACTGGCTGAAGAAATTGTATGAATTCATGAGGGCAATGAGATGATATTACATACCTATGCATTTGGCAGTGATTAAATTGATCCAGTTAACATGTCTGTTACCTCAGGATGTCATTTTAAATCTTCTTCTTCTTCTTCTTCTTCTTCTTCTTCTTCTTCTTCTTCTTCTTCTTCTTCTTCTTCTTCTTCTTCTTCTTCTTCTTCGCAATTTTGAACTATATGGTATTAACTCTATTTAAAAGTTACTTTTCTTAACTGTGACTTTGAACCGTCCTTCCTAAGTTTATCCACAATTACAAAAAATCAAATTAGCTCAACACTGGAAGTTTGGCCTATAAAATGAACCTATTGGTGTCTCCAGATTGAACTATGCTGTTGAGTGATTCATTCTCTTCCAATCTGTGCTGCCCAAGTATCATTCTAGAAAGTATGTCCCAACCAAAAGAGAGTACCACTTCTTCCTGTGACATATCTCCGAAGTCCTTTACTCATAAAATTTGACGTTGTGCTACCTGGTAAAGAAAAACTAAGAGGCCCAGACATAGTTTGGCAGAGCATGTGAGGAAGAGTGGTTTTGGGGATGAAGCAATAAACTAATTATTTATACAGGATTATTTTTGAGATGATGTCATGCAATGCATAGCGTGGGCTTAAAGAAGAGCACTCAACTTGGTTCTAGCTACATAGCCTCTCAGGACAGGAGGAGGGTAGGACAGGGAGAGATCCCATGACATTCCTTATCATCTGTTGTTAGCAATTCTTCTCTATCAAGCTCCCATGCCAAAAGGACTAGAGGATTTTTTTTGTTTGTGTTTTATTTTGAGGGGTTTTGAGGGCATCTGTTATTATTACTACTGTCAACTGAAGAAAATCTTTCTTATTCTAGGTTAAGATAGGTTTCATGATCACGGAATCTGTTCTTGGTATTGATGTTTAATACAAGGAGCCATAACAGTCAGCTCCACACAATTGTTTGGAGAGACAGCAGAAACCTGAGAAACCTAGGTTTACATTGAAATTGTCAGTTCCAATAGCCCATCCTTGAGGCAGCTTTTGATCATGGTGTGGAAATGCTCAAGAAAACCAACCCAAAGGAGAGCTGAGCTGGAATTTTGTTTCATGGGTGTTTTCTTGATCGGCTGGCTATGGTCAGACAGTGTTTAATGACAGAGAGAATCTGTTCACCTCATGGCAGCCAGAAGCAGTCTGAGATTGCATTTCCCTTCACTGGCTCCACTCCCTTCCACTGGGCTCATTAAGCAAGGGCTTCACCACTAGTTTTCCTTCTGCCTGTCTTATCTCAATGTTAGGCTGGTATCCCTGCCATCTCACTTACGGATCTCTTTAATCCACAGTCAATTCAGCCGAGTCTGTTTCTGCCAGAGTTATTTCCCTTTTCTCTTTCTTTCTTTCTTTCTTTCTTTCTTTCTTTCTTTCTTTCTTTCTTTCTTTCTT
>NW_026067930.1:20775535-20777526 GCF_014885135.2 Alexandromys fortis | reverse complement strand
TTTCTTTCTTTCTTTCTTTCTTTCTTTCTTTCTTTCTTTCTTTCTTCCTTCCTTCCTTCCTTCCTTCCTTCCTTCCTTCCTTTCTTTTTTTTTACTTCCAAGTGAATGAAAGTCTAAGTGTGGAAATTTTTGTCTTGTTCCTGATCTTGCAAGAAATACTTTCAGTTTATCATTGGATGACATTTAATAAATGGGTTTGCAATGTGTAGTGTTTAAAAATCATCTTTTAAATTCATTTTTTAGTTAATATACAAAGTAATGGGTCCCATTAGAACATTTTAATATCGATATATTACTGGCTTTCAGTCTGCATTATTACCACTGATCACCCTCCCCACCTACTGGTCCCCTTATTCCTCCCTAATAGTTCTTCAGCTTTAACATCACACACACACACACACACATACACACACACACACACACCGAGACATGCACAACACACACAGACACACACAGAGACATGCACACACAACACACATACACAACACACACAGACATGCACACAACACACAGAGACATACTTAAACACGCACACAACACACAGACACACACAGAGACATACTCAAACACGCACACAACACACAGACATACGCACACCACACACACAGACACATAGACACGCACACACAACACACATAGAGACACAACACAACACACACATACTCACAGAGAGAGGTCTAGAGTCTACATGAGAGACAGTGTTTCACTAAACATGATGATGTTCAGTTCCATCAATATTCTGAAAATGTCATAATTTTATTCTTCTCTGCTGAATAAACTCCATTATATATCCATACCCATTTGAAAATGTGTTTTTCTGTTGGTGGGCCTCTAGGCTGGTTCCTCATCTTGACAATGTGACTGAAGTTTAACATCGGTGGCAAACGGTATATCTATGGTATGCTGGTTGATACACACACACACACACACACACACATGCACACAGGAGTAGTCTAGCTAGACTATATCCATACATGGTTATATTTTAAGTTTTCTTGTGAAGAACATGCAGACTGAGTTCCATGGTGGCTGCATAATCCAGTCAGAAAGATATATGGGTTCCATTTTTCTTATATTTCAGCATCATTTTTGTGTTAACTCTTCTTGATAGCTGCCATCCTGACTGGAGGGAGAGGAAATAGAGCAGTTTTGATCCATACCTCCCCATTGGCTAAAGAAGTAGAACATTGTTTTTTATATATTTACTCACCATTTGTGTTAATTCATTTGAAAACTATATATTTTCCAATTTATTAATTGAATTTTTTAGTGTTTTAATTTTTGGGTTCTTTATATATTCTGAACAATGACTTTTCTGTTATATACATTGTTGTCAATTTTTTTGCCCATTTTGTAAGCAGTTTCCTCACCCTGTTAAATATTTTCTTTGCTATGCAGGAACTTTAAAATTTTGGGTAATTCTGCTTTTCAATTCCTGTTATCATTTCTGGAATTCTTTTCAATCAGTCCTTGGCTATGTCTACATCTTGATGTATTTCCTTATGATTTCTCTTAGCAGTTTCAAGTTTTATGATTTTTTTTATATTGGGAATAGTTTATTTGGGCTTGTGGTTCTGAAGGACAAGAGCCCATAATGGCATGGAGACATAGCAACAAGTGCTGAGTGTAACAGCAGGATCAGAAAGATGAGGGCTCACATCTCCAAATGCATGAATGAAGCAGAAGCAATGAACTAGAAGTGAGGCACATTTCCTTCCTGATGCTACACCTCTTAAACTCCTCCCAGACAGAGCCATGCGGGGAACCATGTGTCCAAATACCTAAACCTATGGAGAACATTCACATCCAAACCACCATATACTTTCTCCTGGAACTGGAACTGGGTGGAGTCTTCTTTTTATGAGCTGGGGAAAGATCCAGAGGATGATAAAAAAAATATCCATTACCCCATTTAACTCTTCTACCTTGAGAACAAACCCATGGTGAATCTGTTTTTGGTTATTAAACATGGACATCAAGAATAAATGTCA
>NW_026067930.1:20759575-20774888 GCF_014885135.2 Alexandromys fortis | reverse complement strand
AATTCTCAAAAGAAGAAGTTCAAATGGCCAAAAGACACCTAAGGTCATGCTCAACCTCATTAGCAATCAGGGAAATGCAAATCAAAACAACTTTGAGATATCATCTCACACCTGTCAGAATGGCTAAAATCAAAAGCACCGATGATAGCCTTTGCTGGAGAGGCTGTGGAGGAAGGGGTACCCTCATCCATTGCTGGTGGGAATGCAATCTTGTGCAACCACTTTGGAAATCAGTGTTTCGGTTTCTCAGGAAATTCGGGATCAACCTACCCCTGGACCCAGCAATACCACTCTTGGGAATATACCCAAGAGATGCCCTATCATATGACAAAAGCATTTGTTCAACTATGTTCATAGCAGCATTATTTGTAATAGCCAGAACCTGGAGACAACCTAGATGCCCTTCAATGGAAGAATGGATGAAGAAAGTGTGGAATATATACACATTAGAGTATTATGCTGCTGTAAAAAACAATGACTTCTCGAATTTTGCATGCAAATGGATGGAAATAGAAAACACTATCCTGAGCGAGGTAACCCAGACCCAAAAAGTTTTATGATTTTTTACTGCGAGGGGTGTTGAAAGTCGCTCCCCTCTCCCATATGTGGGTATCTAGTTTTTCAGGACTTTCCAATGCGGAGACTGCCTTTACTCCATTGTACGGTTTTGGTTCCTTTGCTGTGCTTTATTTCTGGTTCTTTTATTCTGCTCAATCTGTCTACAGCAGCAGGCTGCTTTCCCTACTATGACTTTATGGTATAATTCGATGTTAGGCCTTTTGATACACCCAGATTTAGTTTTTCTGCAGAGAATTTAGAATTTTGATTGGAACTGAAATGCCCCCGTAGATCGCTTTCTGGAATGCAATCATCTTCACAGTGTTAGTTCTGCCAATGCAGTGGCCTGAGAGGTCTTTTCACCTTCTACCTTCTTGCTCAGTTTCTTTATTATTTTAGCATTTCTAGAGTAGAAGTCTTTCACCTCCTTAGCGGATTATTCTCTTTAGTAATGTCGAGTGACCTATATCTCTTCAAATTTTGGCTTGAAGACTGCTGGAACAGACCTAAAGGGATTCTGCCTTCTTTTTTTGTCTTCCATTTCTTTGGTATATGGATTTCATCCTTTCACTGTCAGCCCGCATGTGTCCTCACTACATGAGGTGTGCTTCTTGTATAGAATAAATAGCTTTTAAACCAATCTATTCATTCTATATCTATCATAATAATTTGATTTTTGTTTTGCTTTCTTTGAGATAAAGTCTTGCTATGTAGCTCTGCCTTGCCTGGAACTTATTAAATAGACTAGGCTACTCCTGTATTTCTAATAATTCTCTTGTTTTTGACCCCCTAAGTGATTGCATTTATAGTCATGCATACAATGCAGGGTTTAATTGGAAAATTAAGTTCCTTTACATTTAGCGTCATTATTCACAGAGGTGTTCTGATTTCTGTACTTTTGTTGGTTATTTTCCCCGAGTTATTTGATTATTGTTTATACTTCCTATCTTTTTTCATTGCATTAAGGGGTTTATGTGCTTAAAAAATTAGATATGATGGATTCTTTCCTACTTCTCCTTTGCTCATGTATTTCTTATGGAATGTGTTCTTTCCTATGCTTTTATGATTTGGGATTTTCCTTCTTCACTGTGTGTTGTGTTGCCTTAAAATCTTCAGCAATGCTGGTTTCATGGTCATAAATTGCCTTAGCTTGTGTTTGGCTTGAAATGCCTGTATTTTCCTTTGATTTTAAAAGATAACTTTCCTGGATATATTACAGCAGCCTTAGTTGGCAATTACTTACTTTCAGGGCTTGAAATATATCATACCATGCTTTTTTTGGACTTTGGGCTTCTGCTGAGAGGTCTGATATTGTTTTGATTTGTTTGATTTGTGAAGTGACAATTTCCTCTTCCAATTTTTAATATTATTTCTTGGTTTTTGACTATGTGTGTGGAAGGTTCTTCTTTGGTCATGCCTCTTTATGGCTATAAATGTCTCTTGTGGTTGGTTATTTACTTTGTCAAGGTTTGAGAAATTTTCTGGCATAATTTAATAGGATTCTCAATGCCTTTGGTTTCTTTTCATATTTCCTTTTTTCTTTCTTTTTGTAAATCTCAGCTCCTTTTCCTGTGCCATGGATGCTTACATTTGATCCTCTGATCTTGTCCCAGAGTTACAAGTGTTGTGGTCTTATCTGTTCATTACTGAAATCTGAATATGCTTCATTATTTTCTCAACATTCTCTTCCAGTCCTGATATTTCTACTTCTGTTTGATCTAGTCTACTGATGATAGTTTCTCTTCTGATCTTTTGCTTTGATGGATCGAATCTTCTGTTTCCAACAGGTGGGAGGGAAGTCTGAGATTCTTTAGAGGAGGCCCTTACTGGAAGTTTTGCCTCAGTCTCCCAAGTATTGGAGTCAGATATATATATCTGTACTCTGCTGTAGTGACTCCTGTCTAACAAACAGGATATTATAGAAATTAGGGGCTATCTTACATGTGGGCTATAAAAGATGGTGACATAGGTCTTGGGTTCTTACTCCTGCCCTGTTGGTGGGGAGAAGTCAAAGATCATGTTATGAGCATCCCTGCAGTAAGGCCACCATTAGCAGAGTCACAGCTGCCTACAAGCAAATGGCTAAAATGGAAACAGACTCCCTTTCCTTGATTGCACATCAAATCAAGACAATGGCCATGGCCACCACTGACTGTCTACCTCAGGAACCGCAGGCAATCAACTGAGTGTCAGATTTCTAGTTCAAATACTGTGAGGTAAAAAATTTGTTTGACATCTGAAATGTGGCAATTGGGACGATTTGCTCTGTGGCAGTAGGTAATTTACGCAGATAGAGATTACAATGCAGTGATAAATTCTGGGGTGAGTCCTGTGTCTTTGAAAGCAGGTTATGATGATGGCATGATTCCAATCCCACTAGGCATGAGGTTGAGGGCCAGTGTTTGCCAGCCCCTTGACTTTGAGTCACTTTTTATTTCCTCAGGCTGGAGCTAAGTTAGTGTTCCTCAGTGGAGCATGGAATGTAGCCAAGAACAGCAAGAGGAAATATACCAGGAAGACATCCACAATGGGATGGGGAGGCAGAGTGGTTGTAGAATACACAAGAGTATTTGAGTCAGGGTTGGGGATTGCAGGAGTCCATAGTTTCCAGAGTGGAGAGGGGAGCACAGCAACTTCTTCTGCAGCAAGTGGGCTCCCCAGCAACCTTCTACCATAGAATCTCTGAGGCTGCTTTCCACCCTTGCCTCCAACACTTGAGATTTAGCTTCCTAGGAAGAAGCATCCAACTGTCCATTCTTGGATGGATGCCCACCTCCTGGCTGAATAGGTACCAAGTATGGAT
The DNA here is from genome assembly GCF_014885135.2 of Alexandromys fortis. Classification (NCBI taxonomy): domain Eukaryota; kingdom Metazoa; phylum Chordata; class Mammalia; order Rodentia; family Cricetidae; genus Alexandromys; species Alexandromys fortis. The sequence continues at coordinate 20,771,527 of NW_026067930.1, read as the reverse complement.
AAGGCCATTTGACTTTCGCAGCAGAGACTGGCATCAGGGATTTGTTCTGTGTAACAGAGGTTGTTACTATTTCTCCACTGTCTGATATTCTTCTTCTTTACTGACAGAAGTTTCCTTTGGGCTACTGTATTTTCTCTGTCTCCCTCATCCTAAAGCAAGAACCTTAATTCTAGACAATGGGATCTTACACTCAAACATTGTTTGGGTTATTTTTGAGCTGTAACAATCATAGGAAAGCTGTCCAAGCCTCCTTTATTTTATTCTTTCCTTTCTATGACTGAATATGAAATTTAGGCAAGATCGTCTGTTTTTGAAGTCTATGTGTTCAACACTATTGAATTGCATGTAAGTATAGACTCTCATTTCCAGTGCAAGAGAAATCAGTGCTACTCAAACAAACTTTATTGACTGTATATTCTGAGGTTACTGTTTGTGTTGGAAGCATCACCCTGGTATTCATCCTAACAACGCCAATGGAGCAGAAATGTAGCAGGAAGCTCCATTTCAAGCCCCCCTCCTCTGGGAGCCTACCAAGCAATGACCTCTCTTCGGGGAGGGTCAAAAATGCCTGCCAAAGCGGAGAACCACTCCCACAGGCTATTTAGGCTGCCACCCAGAAAAGGAACATGTGATTTCGGGTTTTATGTGGTCTTCCCTGCTCTCTTCCCTTTGCCTTGCTTTCCTGGGCCACCCAGGAGTGTTACATTAAACATGGGCATCTTTTATTTGGCCTAATTTGGTCGGATTGAAATTATTTTCACTGGCAGAGAGGCTCGTCTTAAGAAATATACCTAACAGTTACAAATATTACTAGAAAGTTAAAGTCCAAAAATATGCCAGGGTCCTGTGAGGAGGAGTTATCTAGGCTGTACTGCTAACTGCTATTACTGCTTATGAAATAAAGGTGCTTTTAATTTTTGATGATAGCATTAGTAGATTGGTGGATTAGAACTTTGGTGTTGTACATAGGCTCCAGTTACCAAACCAGGTATATCAGTAGTCAGTCAGTTTATCATTGCCAGGACGGCCATTGAGCCTTACTCTTGTTTTTGAGTCTTCCACCGTTTTCCCATTCTCCAGTGCACTTTCTTAGAAAAGAACTGTTTGCATCATGGAATTTTGGAGGTGCAAGTGAGCCAATAGTCAAAGCCAGGATGCCCTGTATGACACTTCCTCCAGGAAAGCTTAAGAGAAATACAGGTTCTTACCTTCCACTCAGGTTGGAGAGAAGTTAGGGGTTCGTTGTCCCTGTGGGCACTGTCCAGTTCTCCCAGAGGAAAAGGGTATCTAAAGTGCTCCTGTATGCCTTGCAAACAGCCCAGAGCCTGGTTCTGCTATCTTTCCTGCCCAGCTGTCCAGTTTCTTGTTTGTTTTTTTTTTTTTTTTGTGATTGTTTTCCAAAAAGAAATAAAAATGTTGGACCTTTAAAATAAAATAAAACATAAAACATGCCTAATTTTAAATTTTGGCAACAGTTATTTTATTTATATATTAAGAAGTAATCTATTCTTCTGTTTTACCATTTGAAGGCAGCATTTACAGTATGGATCACTGTCATTCTGACTAGAATTTATCAATACAGCTCTGCTGACTCCCCTGATGGGGACTAGGTAAAGCTCGCTTTTGGTTGTGTTCCAAGGAGTATTAAGCAAGGAGAGAAAACAAATAACAGACATCATTATGTTCTCAATGAATTAGCCTTTTATATCAGTTACCATGTTACAGGGATTAAGTGATAATCTGAAGAACAATAATACACAAAGCACATATCCTGCATGTGCCCAGAGGCTCAATTGATGTTCGGCAGTTAGCTGGTGTTCATGGGTCTGTTCCTGTGCTTTCTGGTACACTCTTTTGTGTCTACATGGACACCTAATTTTACTGTGACAGGTTTCTCATATCAGATAGCACAGACTTTAGAAATGGAGTACATAGTTTATTATTAATGAACGTTTGTTGACTGAGTTTTCTGTCCCACCAGGTCCCCCAGCCATTTAGTCCCAAGAAATCACACAGAGATCTAAATTAACTGTAAACTGATTTTACCATTAGCTCAGGCTTCTTATTAGCTCTTATAACTTATATTAGCCCATTATTCTTGTCTAGGTTAGCCACGTAGCTTGGTACCTTTTTCGGCGAGGCAGTCACATCTTGCTTGCTCTATGTCTCGATCAGGACTGCAGAAAGAGCTTCTCACTTCCCAGAATTCTCATTGCCCTGCCTCTACTTCCTGCCTGGTCACCACGCCTATACTTCCTGTCTGGCTACTGGCCAATCATCATTTATTTAAAATATAATTGACAGGGTACAGGCCATTGTCCCCAAACAGACATTAACATGTACCTATTTACATAGGTGAAACTAGAGACTTCCAAATTTTTCAACGAAAGACTTCATCTGATACAAATGTGAAAAACCAAGTCCCAGAAAGATGAAGTGGCTTGCTTAAAGTTTTCTATCAGGTTGGTGGTCATGGTGGGTTCTTGGTTGGGTCCTTTGTACTGAGCATCACTTCTGCATCCTACTCATGTACTTGATGTTTTCACTTTTAAGGTTCTTCCAGAGCAGTGGTTCTCAACCTGTAGGTTGTGATCCCTTTGTGGCTGAACAGCCCTTTCACAGGGCAACCTAACACCATCAGAAATATTATATCTTTTTGTCACAATTCATAAAAGTTATAGTTATGAAGTAGCAAAGAAAAAAACTTTTATGGTTGGGAGTCACCACAACATGAGTAACTGTATTAAAGGATCACAATATTAGGAAGATTGAGAAACACTGTTCTAGAGTGTGGGAGGGGAGCGATGTACCCATCCTGAATGGCCTGTTAGAGGTTGAGCTAGAGACAGAGAGAAAATACTCAGTATGCAGGAAATATAACTGTGAGATTTCCTGAAGATGAACTCCACTGTTCTCTGGACTTCCCTGGTCTGCTTTGTCATAATGGTGAAAGCAGGGAGATGTGTGGAATACTCTTTTATACTGTGAAATATATGTTGCTTCCTGTTTAATAAAGAAGCTGACTATCCAATAGCTAGACAGGATGGGTTAGGAGGAAGATCAAAACTGAGAATGCTGGGAAGAAGGGCGAAGAGAGGAGTCACAGCAGATACAGAGAGAAGAAAGATGGGCATGTGGCATAAATACGAAATACGAGATAATTTAAATGTAAGAATTAGCTAGGAACAAACCCAAGCAATTGGCTGAGCAGTTATAATTCACATGAAGCCTCTGCATTGGTTATTTGGGAATTGGCGGGCAGGCTAGAAAAACTGCATACAGAGATGGGAAGAGAATGATAGATACGGGGAGTCTCTTGCTGGACCTCCAGTAAAGGCAGCACCGTGAGTATGGCTGGATAGCAGCAGGAAACACAGAATGTCGTCCCAGCCAAAGATACCAGAGATACCTCAGACTATCTTTTAAAAAGGAAATATGTTGGTAGTTACATGTAGAAACTGGAACCCTTGTAGGATTCTAGTGAAAATAGACAATGCCATAGTTGCATGATAGTGCGACTATTCCTTTAAAATGAAAGTTGAATTACCACGTATCTTAGTTACTACTGCTGTGAAGAGATGGCATGACCAAGGTAACCTATATAAAAGGAAGCATTTAATTGGGGGCTTGCTTACAGTTTTGGGTGGTTAGTCCATGAATGTCATGGCAGGGAACATGGTAACAGGCAGGTAGACCAGCATGACACCAGAGCAGAGCAGAAACTGAAGCTTTACATCTTATCCACAGGAAGCAGACAGAGGGTGAGAATGCCACTGGTATGGACTTTTGAGACCTCCAAGTGACACAGCTCCTCCAAAAAGATCACACACACTCTAGTAAGGCCACAGCTCTTGCTCCTTCCCAAACAATTCCACCAACTTGGACCAAACATTCAAATATATGAACCTATGGGAGCTTTCCCCTTCAAACCCTGACACCACACAGAATGATTCAGCCTTCTGTTTTGTTTATAAGCCTCAAAATAATGAAAAGTAAGGACTCCAATATGTAGGAATACATATCAAATTTATTCCTAATAGCCAAGGGGTTGAAAGAATCTATGTTACCATTAATATATGCATGAGAAAACAAGATATGGTATGTATAGAGAGTAGATTATTATTCACTGTTAAAAGGAAACAGGTTTGGATATATTTTTTTCTATCTTGCAGTATACCACCTATATCTCACTACATATACATACAAGATATACATATATATTTCCTAAGATGAATATACTTTAAGAACATTATGCTAAGTTTAATAAACAGGACAGAGAGCAGATGCAGATGTGTGATTTCCCTTACATAAGGTATCTAGAAGACCCTAATCATTAAGACCAAGGATTATAAAAGTAATTGACAGGGACTTGGGAGAAGGAAGTGAGAATGATTGTTTAATGACAATAATTATTTAATTTGGCACACTCAAAAAGTTCTAGGGTGGAAGACAATGATGGACACACATTGCTGTCAAATCCTTCAGTGCCATGTAACTGTGCTTGGGCGAGAACCAACAAAAAGGAAGTACTTTTTCTCCCCCGTCAAAATAAAATTTATACTTGTTGCTCATTGTAGATTGTTTCATAGTGCTCTATTGTTGTCTTTCTTTTTTGTGTGACTGCTGGGAACCTGGGAGCTACACATGGAACTCAATGTATTAATTTAGCCTATTAGAGATTTATAAGGAATGGGGGTTATTGTAAATCCTGTTTAATTTTTATAGTTCACACTTAGTAGACACTAGGGAGAATAAAAGAAAAATAAGACACATATATATCACTATAATGTCTCATAATAATGTAATAGTTCATAAACCTAGGTAAAAAATAATTTGTTTTTCTGTGACTAATATTAAATTCTAACTCTTTGGATTAATATTCTGGGATTGTTAAAGAATTGCTCCCCCCCACACACATGGGCTTTCTATCTTTATATGGTTTCATTGTATTTCTGGGATAAGAAAGCATCCGTTGCTATCTGTCTGTTCTGGAATCCACAGCAGTGTCATTTAATAAAGCTGGTCTTTGACTGTTGTTATTTGTGCTGGTTGTTTTTTATGTCAACTTGACAAAGGCCAGGCTAGAGAGATTCTTGTAAGAGGGGAGAGCCGCTTATTGGTTCTCAGCCACTTGTTGGTCCCAGCCCCTTAGCCCCAAAATAATCACACAAAACTGTATTAATTAAATCACTGCTTGGCCCATTAACTCTAGCTTCTTCTTCTTCTTCTTCTTTTTTTTTTTTTTGTTTTTTGTTTTTTGAGACAGGGTTTCTCTGTGGCTTTGGAGCCTGTCCTGGCCGCATGGCTGTGGCTTACCGGCTAAAGTTCCAGCATCTGTCTCTGGAGGGGCTACATGGCTTCTCTCTGATTCTGCCCTTCTTTATCCCAGCATTCAGCTTAGGTTTCTCTGCCCACCTCTATTCTACCCTATCAGGCCAAGCCAGTTCTATTTATTCATTAATGGTAATCACAGCATACAGAGAGGAATCCCACATCAGATTCTGGAAGAGGAAACCTCAGTTGAGAAAATATTTCCACAAGTCAGGTCTGCGAGCAATCTTTTGGTACATTTTCTTGATTGATGATTGATATGAGAAGGCCCAGTCTTGGGCTGTTGATACTGGGAACTATAATAAAATAGGTTGAGCAAACCACAAAGGGTAGGCCAATAAGCAGCATTCCTCCATGGCTTCTGCTTTAAGTTTCCTACCTTGAATGCCTGCCTTGACTTCCCTTTATGCAGGACTGAAATTTTCTCTCCAACTTGTTTTTAGTTATGGTGTTTTATCACAACAGTAGAATCCCTGAGATAACATTAGATACTCACACCAAAGATTTGAGATTAGGATTCATGTGTAAGATAGAACACATGACATGTGTGTTTCTGGGCATAAAAAATTAAGAAACAATCTTATTCACAACACACACACACACAAGCTAGTAGTAAACATAACTAAGGAAATGGAAACCTCCACAATGAAAAATTTAGACACTGGAGAAAATAATTGAGCAAGACACTAGAAGATGGAACACATCCCATTCTTGTGGGTTGGAAGAGTTAATATTGTGACAATGACTGTGGTCATCTTACCAAAAGAACATCCTAGGATGGAGGACTAGGACAGGAGGAAAGAAGAGAAGTGTTGGGTCTTCAGATGAGGTATCATTCCCATTTAGAGGTGATGGATATCTTCTGGAGAATGTCCCTCCTTGATGGCATCTAGGCACTGAATAGTATCCATGAACTGAACATTCTGGTCCTATTCAAGCTATCATCATACAAATTTGCCTTAGACATATGTCTGTTGGTTTTCCTTATGGAATGTGTCAAAGGGCAATTTGTTGGTTAATGTTTGTCTTCAACAGTCTGGTTGTTTTGCTTGGAATCATGATACTGTGGTTGTTAACAGAGAACACAGACCATGGTTCCCAGCATAAATGAAGAGGGTAGTAAATGGGTTGGTTAGAGCAACTTTTATATAAGGGTTGAATTAAGTAATGCCCAACTCTAGAAGATTCAACAAGATTTCCCATGCGAATTCTCATTTGGACATTTGAGCATCTTATTTGGTTCAAAAATCAGCACTGCAGTTCAAGTTTGTAGGGAGGGAGGGAAGGTACAGATGCCAAGGTGTGAGTGGATGTAGTCCTGAGAGGATGTCTGTCTGTCTGAAACTGTCTTACTCAGTTGTCTCATGTTAGAATGACCCTGGGTTTTAGTGCAGGGCTTAAAACCAATTTCACATAGTCCTGTGAAGTTTCTTGTGTTTTCTCACCCACACTTAATTCTCCTCCTCTGCTTCTATTGCAAGAAGCCCATCGGCTGGCTTTAGAATGTGTTAGGCTGCTATCTCTCAGAAGCCAGGGACTGCTCATTCTTCACTCAGTTCTCAGCCTTCATCTCAGTGCTTTACCCCATGGCTACTGGATGAGGAAGCAATTGATGTAGGTGGATGGAAGCAGATTGCCAACCTACACCAGCCCACTGTTGGCAAATAAGCAAAACCCCAAACAGCACAAGCTGAAGTGATTACGTATAAATCATTTCCAAGTGAATGGAAAGGCTGAATATAAATTTTTGAATAATTTCAAAATTCAGCCAGTGTAGCCTTGGCTTTTAATTCTCCTTGGTTTGATCTAAACCCAAATTGTTCTGTGAGAGTATTTCTGTCTTTGGCTATGGTCTTCCTTTGCATGATCTCATTTTGATAATAGTGCTCTTATGTTTGGGAACTTGTGCTTATTAAGATCAACTTTGACCTGATGTGACCGTATTGAGTGTCAAAGAACACAGGGCAGAGCATTAATGAGAAACGTAATGTCTGTATTCAATCTCACAGCAGCACTGGTGTCAAAGGCTTACTGGAAAGAATTAGAACCTAGAAAGATGCACTGAGGGATGCTGAGCCACTCTGTTCCCTTTAGTGGTTGAGTTAATATCATCTATTCAAATATTTCAGCAAGAGTTTGTTATTGTGGCCAGAAAACCACCATGGTTAGAACTTGAAAACAAGATTTCTTTCATGAATACCTATAGAGTGCCTACTGCTGGAGAAGTAGATCAGGAACCGATGGAATGAATGGCAGGAACTTGGGGAGAATGTGGACTCCAGTGGCAGAACCAGTGGAGATTTTGTTGGGGGAAGATGCTTCTTTATGACTGCTCAGTTCTTATACTCTCAAGGTTGCTTCTTCAGGAGACTTTGCTGCATTGTTGCAGTTGGTATCTGCTCTTGGGTTACTTGAGGATAGTCAGAAACTTGGTGAGTTGTGTGTGGGTGGGTGTGTCTAAAATTTTGACATGATGGTTTCCATCCCCCTTTTCTTTCATCTCTTAGAAACATTTTTACATTTCTCTTCCCTATGATGCACAAAACTTATTACTATAGACTCCATCACCAGTTTACCCTTTGCCAACTCTGCTGGCACCATATTAGCCAGCTTTTCATCAGTACTGGAAATACCTGCATTAGCAAATGAGGAGATAGCTCAGTTGGGAAAGTGTTTGCTATGTCATCATGGTGACCTGAGTCTGATCCCTAAAAAGCTAAAAAGCTGTTCATCATGAGGCATCCCTGTAATCCAGTACGGGAAAGACAGACACAGATGGATCCTTGCAACTCACTGGCCAGCAAGTCTAGCCAAATTGTTTTTGTTCCAGGTTTAGTGAGACTCTTATCTCAGAAACAAAATGGAGAGCCTTTAAGGAATGACACTAGAGGCTGACCTCAGGTCTCCTTGCACACATATATGTAAGCAACCCAGCACTCAAACTCATATTAATCATCTCACAAAGGGAGAAGTTTAACTTTTGTTTATAGTCATGTAGGTGCCAATCCATGATTAATTGGCTTTTGAGCACTGGGCCACCAGAAAGCCCATTACGTCAAGTTTGTGTAGGAAAAAAAAAAAAAGAAAACAAAACTGTTACCTCATGGCCAGGGAGTAAAAATGAGGATGGGAGGCAGGATAAGGGTGAGAAGGAGGGAGAGAAAGAAAGGTAAAGAAAGGAGGGTCCCACTGGCTCTTTTAAGGCACATTCAGAGCTCCAAGGTCCCTCATACCAGGCTCTGTCTCTTAAAAGCAGTGTCAACCTGGGGCTCATAATAAGAAAGAGCCAGCATCAAAACCATAGTATACAAGACAGAAGAATGGAAAGACATAGCAGAAGGATTCCAAGATAGTTCTTTTTCATACTTCCTGCCTGTAGAGTTCCCTCCTCCATAGCTTCACTTCCAAACTCACACTTTTTGCTCTGGGACTTTGAGGACTCTTTAATGTCACTAGAACCTAGGGGCCTCAATAAGTCTAATACATATCTTTACTCCCCCATATCTTTCTAAGTAGTCTTTTAATTTAAAGTTCTTAAATAAATATCTATATCAGAAACTGGTCATATAGAGCCCAACTAAGTCATGCCAATAGCTGCATAGCTGTCTGACCTCCACATTGATCTCACTAGAATTACAGCAAATTTGTATACAAAAACATTTACTCTTCCAAAGGGAAAGTACAAGAAGCAGTCTTAAAAAAAATTTGTAGCATGTGTAGAGAACATGAGCATGGTTTTCTATGGCCAAGATTTATTTAAAGAACTATCCACGCCTGACTACGAAGCTTGTGTGGTTAGGTCTAGTGAATGTACCCTACTCTAGTGCACACATAACCCGTCTCTGACCACAATGATGACTTGAGAGTGTTCAAGTGATGAAAGTGAGGTAGGGAGAAAGAGTAATATTCATAGTCTTGGAAGCTATGGTTTAGTTCTATTCTTCTTGGAGTGACCACTGAAGCTTCTAAGTGGGAGAGTCTCCTTGCAACTGAAACCACACAACAGAAAGCAGAGCAGAGGGAGAGGGACAGAGCCCTAAGTACATGACCTGTGGGTGGTTGTGATGCCTGGTGATGTCTGGAACCATACTGTAATAATTCAATTGTTACATTTTCAGTTTTAGATTGCACATTTTTAGTACTCAGGTTTGTAGAACCAAGTTGGGTTTTCTAGTATTTGCAACATAAAGAGGACTGGGAAATACACAATATCAATGATATTTTACTATTTAATTTTTATTTTGTAGAAAATCTTCAAGAGAAAGTACTTGGGAAGGGTCTCAGGTCCAGAAATGGTCTTTCCCTCTCTGAATAAATAATTTAATTAATATACTGTATTATGCAAACTGCTTTTAGAAACATTTATGTCCACGTAGTTCCTAGGGCATTGCCATCATATTTTTGTGTTTAGTATTATGTATATGCATACATTTTTCAAATGCCCCAATGATATTACTCATTGCGCTACATTATTTTTCTACTTTATTATTCTTTGTCTTGATTCCATCATCTATTTTTACTTTTTCTTATCTGGCTTTATTTTATATCTGTGAGCTTGTCTATTTTATTTATTTTCTTAGCAAAGGCAACATATAAATAGATGGATAGACCAAATGACGAAAAAAATTCTGAAGCTGTTGTTTGCATTTCTATTGTCAACTGAGAACATCTGTTTCCTTTGAGAAGATATCTCTGCAGTGTGTTACCAACATCACTGCCTGCCTGGGAGAGATAATGTGCATAATCTTGCATTTCTTAATAGGCTTGTGGTTTTACTTAATGTCCTTGCCAAAAAAAATTATTGTTTTGCAAGAAAAGCACTGGGTCTTATTTAGGTGGTTATATAATTTCTCTTGCAATGAAAATGTAAACAGGACAGGGATGTGTGGACAAGCAGGCCACCACATTGGGACATTGACCTATATTACTTGCTTGGGCATTACTTCCATAATATCACTGACATTCTCATGTATTGTTTTATAAATGCAGTATTTTGTGGTTGGGGGTCATTCTCTCCTGTATTCTCTCTTCTGAAGGGCTCTCTTGTACCACTAAATCTAGTCCCTTGGTGTCTTGATGTTCAGTTTCTCCAAAGGCATTCTCTCTGCTTAAGGTGCTCAGTACACTGTCACATTGTCACCTGAAAAATATTTGTTAAACCCTTGGATAGGCATGCTATGGTTGACTGAAGTCCCTACTGCAGCTAACTGCTTCTGATTTCAGAATCACTTAGGATGGAGTTCCAAATACTTTTTCACATGGCCACCATTGCCAATACCAGTTCTCCTGAGCCACCCATCCTCCTTACTGTCTTCCAGAAAGGTTTCCACTCATGCTTTTTCTCAGCCCCAGTGTCATTTTAGTAAGTTCCCCTCCTTCTCTGTATCTCACTGAGTTTAAAGTCAGCAAAGGAAATGTGCCCTTGGCCTCACTTCACACAAATCTCTCTTGTTGTGAAGCACTTGGACAGAGGTTGCACCTCTGCTGCTTACTCTAAAGACTACTTAAATGTACTGTAGGGTTAAGCCAGCCCATAGGGGCGGGCTTGCCTCAGGCGAGCGTTTACTTATGAAGCCCCAGCGGCCCTTCCTGTTTCCTGTCCTCCGCTGGAACCTTGGTTTTGTGAGTTTGATTTTTCCATTAAAGCTGTGTATATTTATTACAATTTGTCTGCATTAATCTACGCCATAACAATGTATGCATTTTATATGCTTTAAAAAGTATTATTTCTTTAGAATAAATTCCAAGCTCCAAGATAAAGTGAAGCTATCAGGCCTGTCTTTAAAATGTTGAGTGCAGAGCTAACCACGTTGAATGTATTTAATCAAAGTGAATTAAGTAGATATGGATTATTATGAAATCTGAAGTTTAGTCTCAACACTTGCTTTTGGGTTTAGATCTTCACCATTTTACTTTATGAGTCATTAAATTTCTCATTCAAAACATAGATTGCTAAGAGCTCTCTTTAAAGCAAACCACATAGAGGCAGCCAAAGGGATGTCTGTGAGTGATGAGGGGCATATTTTTAGAAACATAATCTCCTTCCAAGGGGTCTCAACTAAATACGAACTTTTAGGCTTCTGGTGATTTAATGTGGCCAGGAAACTGAATTGTAGTCAATGAGTTACACACCATTTGTCTCTGCCCAATTATAAACCATACTAATTTCCCTATGTGCTGGTGGAATCCACTGAATTTATGGAACCTAGGGTGTATGGGGAAAGACGTAGAATGTTCCAGTCTCTGGAAGGGTACATTTATTATACTCCCAGGCCATTTTATCTGTGCTTCAGAATTGAGCTCTGCCCAATAGAATGTGAGCAGAACTCAAGTGCCCCAAGTCTTTAACTGATCGATAAAATCCACCCATTCCTATCTTCTCACTTGTCCCACTTTCTGACTAGATAAGAACTCCATGAACTGTGAGGAACATGAAACCACAAGATGGAACTAATGGAAGTATAAAGGAATATCACAAAACATTGAATGTCTCTCCATGCCCAAAGGGATGTGAGTGAGAAACTGAGATTTCAGGGTGTGCTGATTTTTTTAATTAAAAAAAAAACATTTTTTTTTCCATTTTACATACTAATTCCAGTTCCTACTCCCTCCCTTCCTCCC
>NW_026067930.1:20713729-20756339 GCF_014885135.2 Alexandromys fortis | reverse complement strand
CCCATTCCCTGTCCTCCTTCTTAGCCCTACCATGTTTCCTCCTTCCAATGTGATATAGACCTTTCAGATTCAGCTTTACTCAAGACAGCTGTGATGATTTGTGATTTTCAAATAATGAATCTATATTTGATCTATTTCTATATATTTATATTAAATCAATATATATTAGGGTCCAAAGTGAAATTTCCCTTGTCATGTAACTTGCTTCTTAATTTGCTATTTAATTTTAAACTGTGTATATTCATTGTAGATGGTATTATTTACAGAGAAACATTTCATACAAATATATATTGAGCATTGAGAATGTTTTAGTATTCATCTTCATCAGGTAGACTGTAACTTTCTGTTCTGTTGTGCTTTTATGTGTTTTTGATATGAGGTTAATGCTGAATTTGTAGGTAGACTTTGGTAGCACCCTTCCCGCTCTGAGTTTATACCATAATTTGAGAAGAACAGGAATTAGTCCTTTTTTATATAGGTCTGATTGAACTGAAAAACAAATCTATCTCAGTCTTGAAAGTTTTACTTTGAGATATATTCCTTTTAATGTTTCCATATCATTGTTAATTATAGATTTACTTAAATTTTTTATCTGACTTTGGCTTTCTATACTGCTATTGCCATTTCACTGCTGATAAACATTCTTTTTATTTGCCTTTGGCTTCTAAAAGTTTGATTATGCTACGTCTAGGAGTGATTTTTTTTGTTGTTTATCCTTCAAAAGTAAAATTTTTTCTAGTCTCTCTCTCTCTCTCTCTCTCTCTCTCTCTCTCTCTCTCTCTCTCTCTCTCTCCGGAGAAGGCTCTGAACATAAGTTTGCTGCTTACATGTTGATTAGAAATAGGTTAAATAGTATTGACAAAAGTACAGCGAAGTGATACCCAACATGATTTCATATTCATCGTCTGGGCACACACGGTGTCTAGGCAGTGCTTCTGTCATCAGCTTGATTAATAGATTCAAGTGGTCTTCAGTCTTCTTTCAAGTTCTCTCTTTAGGAGATTACTTGATTAGCCAACCCGGGAATCATCACATCACTTGAGTGGGTATCATCAAGCTAGCATCATTTTTTCCCTCTTATTCTCTTAATTTATGCCACGATCAAAATGAGAACTGACCCTCAAATTCTTCCTTGTTCTCACTAAATCCACATATTTAATAGGCAACCAATCAACTAGTCAATCAAACAAACAATTAGCTTAAATTGAAACAGGCTCCTCCAGTCGGTGAGCTATGTGTCACCCCGCTGCCAAGTACCCCCAGGTTCCTCTATTTTGAGCTCTACAATAGCATGATCCCCAAATCTCTGGCTCTTAAAAAGTAGTCTTTCCTAGTTTTCTTTCTGTTGTTATGTAAAACACTGACCCAAAACAACATGGGAGAGGAAAGGACTTGTTACATGGTCAGGTAACAGTCCACCACTGAGGGAGGTTGGGCAGTGGCTCAAAGGCAGGAACTTGGAGCAGAAATCCTGAGGGACAGGCCACTTCCTGGTTTGCTTTCTGACTCTTTCCCAGGCTCATGCTCAGCTGGCTGTTTTATGTACCCTAGAAACACCTGCTTGGGAATGTATTGTCTGCAGGGCCCAGGTCCTCCTACACTAATGCGCAACTATGAAAATGTCCCATGGATAGTCTAGTCTCCCAGACCAGTCTGATGGAGACAATTCTTCTGTTTCAGATTCCTTTTCCCAGGTGACTCTTGGTTGGGTTGAACTGACAAAACTAGCCAGTACGTAGTCGCTCCTGTGCTAATTTATAATTATTTGTTTCATTTGCTTAATATAGACAACTACGCTGAAGGAATTCAGAATAATTAGAAACATTCATTAAGAACTTCAGTAATGTGTGTAGATTCTGTTGATACAATATTCATTATATGTTGGATGCCTGGGTCACAGAAAGCTTCCTTTTAATATTATGCAGCTCAAGTCAGTTCCTACGTATTAGATTATATCAACTTGATTAAATTTGCTTTTATGTGTCTCAACTGGCAGTAATTTTCATGGACAAAATAAAGACATCTGAATTATCTTATTTGATTAGAGCATGCTTGTATTTTTAAAACTTCTTTCTCTCTCTTTTCTAAATCAAGATTTAGTCATCTTAATGAGAATCGGTAGGGCTGTTCAACACACCCGCCCAGATGTTGAAAGACAGTGGACACTGGTCTGAGGAGACCTTCCTTATTACTATTCTCAGTGGCAGAGGGAAGCAGGACAATTACGGGTGCTGTGTAATTCAATACTGTTTTATTAAACATAGTCTTTTCATCTCTGTGAGGAGTTCTGGGATTTGTGAGGATGTTCATTTCTGTGAAATACTATTTCATTTACATAGATTAATTCACAGTCTATGGTCTTATTATAAAAACATAAAGGTATAAATGTGAGCTAAAATCTGAGCAGAGAATAAAATGTAAAATTCAATTAATGTGCATCCTTCAAAAAAAAAAAAAGACGACAATGCTATTGAAGTATCACCTGAATTAAGGATACTCTGGCCTTCTTTTTCTTACCTGAAATGAGGACGCTCTCACCTCAGGTCTCCTCACCTGAACTAGTGTTTTGACTCGAACAAGATTCCTCGTGTGCTATAACAGAGATAAAGAATGAAAACTTTAATTAACAGTCCTAAATAGGGTTTAATTCACTCAGATAAATTTGACTGAATGAATAGACACTTGTGTTTATTCAGTAAGCGGTTGTGTTAGCAGACATTGTTGTTTAAATGGCAATTTCTTTTCTCTGTTTAGTAAGTTAGCAGAAATAATGAGATTTGGAGCAATTTAAAGAACTTCTATGAAGGGACATATTTTAATATATTTAATATGCCATAGAAACATGTTTTTCTTCTCATACAGCTTATAATACCAACCATTATTTCTCTCAAAGGGAAGCAAAAATATTTTCACAGACAGATGAAAGTATTTTCTCCTATAAAGAACCATCCAAATACTTTTTAAGTTAATTAAATATTTGTTTCAATTGTTATATCTAAGGAGTTATTTATTCCTTCAGATCACAGAATTAGTGTTAGCTATGTTTCTGTATTTTTAAGATGTTGAGGTAGGTTCTCTCATGTTTCTCCCAAGAGCAGTCTTGAACTCACGGTGTGTTTCATGTTAGCATCGGACTTGCAATACCTCAAAGAGCTGCTGTTGCAAGTATGTACCACCAAGCCCAGCCTGCATATTTTTGCATGTATTTTTATAACTGTATTCTCATATATATTTTACAAATTTGTTACATGATTTTTAAAGAATACAAATGTATTATAATACACTTCTTTTTTTTTCTGTGCTTTTAATGCTTGGCTTGGGTCTCACTTGAGCAGTGTTTTTGATTCTCTGAATCTTGATTTCACCATGTCGTGGAGGTATACTTTGTTAAGTGTGAGAGGGCTATTACAAATAATTGCCAAAAGAAGGGTTCATTTTGGTTTATTCTATTGTGGGCGAGTCATGCCGGCAGCATCCTGAGTTAGTCACATGCATCTGCAGTCAGAACTTAGATTTTGTTAGAACTGATGTCTTTCAGTTTTTTTCCTTTTTACTAAGTCTAAGTCTACCCCCACCTCCTGCCCACAAGATGATGCAGCCCACCCAGAACATCCCCCACCCCAGAATGGTGCAGCCCACTCAGAAACTTCCCCCAATCATTATGGTGCTGCCCCTTCAGAACCACTTCCCCCAACTAGGCTGTTGCTATCTGCTATACTTGAGTCTTCTACTTCAATTTACCTAATTTTGATCATCTTTTAAGGTATTCCCAGTGATATATCTTCTGGGTGATTCTAGAGCCCATCAACCTGACAGTTATAATTAGCTACAGCTCTATCCTTTGTCAACCTGACACTCAAACAAATCACCATAAAACACTGTCTTCTTCCTCTTGTCCTCTTTGGCTCATGGCCATCTCATAATACAAAAATGAACTCAGTACAAGTTCAGAAGTCTCCATACTCTTTTATCAGTTCCAACATTGTTTAAAAGTGTTAGTGCTGGGGTTAAAGGGGTGGCTCAGTGATTAAGAGTACTTGTTGCTTTTGAAGAAGAATTGGATCAAGTTCTTAGCATTAACATGGCAGGTCATAACCGTCTGTAACTCTAATTCCCATGAATTTGATGCCCTCTTCTAGCCTTCATGGCACCAGGTGTGTAGGGGGTACATAAACATACATGCAGGCAAAATATACACATTAAATAAAACAAACAAACAAAAACACAACTTGAAAGTGTTACTGCTGTGATACAGACAATCCTTAACTCTGAGTCCCTGTATAATAAAAACCAAACGAGTTATGTGCTTCCAACATACAGTGCCACAGAATAAACATTCCCATCCTAAAATGGAGGTGTGAGTCCATAAAAAATTGATTGGATGAAAGAAAAACTGAAACGCATCAGAGCAAACATCAAATACTGCAGTTTCCTGTCCAGAGTCAGGAGCTCAGGAGAGAGCCATGTGGACTCCAATTCTCCAGCTCTGTTGCCTGCAGCACATGATTTCTCTCTTGATCTGGCTCCCCTGCACAACTCTCCTTGGTGGATATCGCATGTTGATTTTCGTTTCCAGGATCTTGAAATCTTCATTGCAACTTAAAATTCACCTTCACAGATTTGTGCAGTGTTAGCTCAGGGTCTCCTCATAAAAACTCCAGCCATGCCATAGATTGCCTTGCCTAAGCAGCTCTCCAGAGCTAAGGTGTAAGACTGCATAACCCCCCTCCATTTTATATCTTTCATATGTGCAATGCTGGTACCATGTAGAAGATGTTACCAAGTGGTGACCTGTTTGGACTATGGTTCTCTCAGTCTCTGTACAACTTGTACCCAAATCTGCAAAATAACATTCCTAGGCAGTTGTTTTTGATCAGAGAACCCTTTCTGAGGCATTCTAAGTTCAGAATGAAATTTGCATTCAGAAAAATTTATATTCTCACAAGCTGGAGCCTTTGATGGGTAGGGTTTTGCCTTCAGGGAACATTTGCTTTCTTATTGTTCCAGTAAAGATGAGGGGTTTCTCTTTAACAATTAGAGATGTGTATAATCCTAACTCTCTTTGTTCATGACTTTCAGCTTACTCCCAGAAATTTGTTCTCAAAACTTTGCTTCGTTTGCTTTTCTCACTACAGATCATAATTAACTGCATTGAGCAGTAACTGTGCCACAGCCTGGATGCTATCCTGTACGGAATAGTCCTTTACACTGTGTGAATATATGTCGTTGTGATTGGTTTAAGAAAGAATCTGAACGGCCAATAGATGGACAGGATAAGGTTAGGTGTATAGACAAACAGAATGCTGGGAAAAAGAAGGGTAGGACCAGAGGAGTTGCCAGGCAGAAACAAAGGAAGCCAGACATGTGTGAAATGAGGTAACAAGCCATGAGCCACGTGGTAGAACTTAGGTAAGGAAAATGGGTTAACTTAAAATGTAAGAGCTAATTAGTAATAAGCCTGAGATACTGGAAGCGCATTTATAGTTAATATTAAGACCCCATGTCAGGAGCATGATTTATACATCTATGCAGGGCACGGAGCTGGTGCCCACTTCCTTGACGGGCAGGTTATCCTGCAGTTGAGCTGCCAGGCAATGGCTCTGCTGTTTGGCTGTGGCAGTGCAGCCCTCGCTGTGCATGGAAACCTGGAGGGAGCTGGTATCTTGCTCAAGTGCATCATGATGGCCTGCCCCTTGTTTCTAGGTAACCTCTGGGATATGACTCACCGTGACACTGACAGTTATATGGAGCCTTTGCTGCAGAGCTGGCTAGGAACAGGCCCAGCCCCCCCCCCCCTTCTCTACTATGTCAGCCAGACCGGCCAGGTTCCTTGATTCAAGTATCTTATTGGTGCTACGCCTGTAGTCTACCTGTCTCTCTACAAACACCCTGAAGCAGCCTTATCTATGGTCGAGAATATGTGACAGTCTACCTCCAAACTTAGTTTTAACTAACTATTTAACTATTTAGAATTTTTAAAGTGATTTTCCCTGGTGTTTTGTATGAAACGTTTCCTTTTAATGTGATCTTAATAAAGATATACCAAGCCTCAAAAAAAAAGAGACTCCATGTCAATTATTTGAGAACTGATAAGTGGCAACGAAAAGTCCGTCTATAATACTACACTGGAATTCTGTAAAAATAAAAAACAAACAAAAAATTAGTCCATTGCTGTTTAATTGACTCTCTTGCAGTTTCTCAGGACAGACAGAACAGTCAGATTCTTTGAATAGTGGGAGCCATGTATGTATAGAAAACCATGCTTGATATAAAACAGAAACTGTAGTATTTGGAAATTTTACATTGCCAGTAAAATGCCCCCACTTCCTCCTTTCTCTATATTCATATCGTCTTTCTTTGTGCTTACCTCGGTTTTGTGCTTTGCCTGGCAGCAAATATCCCTTGCATGCTGCAGTCAAGAGCTGGAGCTTATTTCCAAGGTTGGAAAGCAGCAAGGAACTTAGTGGAAATGTTTTCGTCATATTCGGTAGGTACTATACTTTCTTGGAACATAATAAAAATAGTTTTTGAATCAGTGTGAAGGTTGGGGCAAGACTGACACTCATCCATAAATTGAGAATAAAATAAAAATCCTAGCAGAGTTTTCCATACTGTAAAACTATAAATTTTCCTTTTTTTTTAATTCACAAGAAGTAGAAAATTATCTACTAGATAATATAGTGGCTACTTGCCAGACATACTCTAAGTCTTTTTCCTGCTCTTCCTTGGTCTTCAACCCTGGGCCCCAAAGATATCATACCTGTAGGTCTATTGGGGCTTTATGAGCTAATGCAGGGCTGTCCTTGACTGTCTTCTTTCATTGTTTTCATCATCATCATCATTATTATTGATTTTAACTTTTTGTTGATTCTTTGTGGATTTCATATCACGAATCTCGATCCCATTCATCTCCCCATCTCCCTTCTCTTCTGCCCTCTGCCCTTGTGACTTTCCTCAAAACAAAACAGAATTTAAAAGTATAGCCAAAACCTAACACAAACCAAAAACCAAAACAACAAAACAACAGCAAAAATTCCCAGCCTGGAAGCTGTAGTGTGGCCCCGTGAGTCACATAGTGACTCACACATTTAGTCCACGCATCTTTATTTGTAAGTGTTCATTGTGATGAGTCATTGGTCTGGTTTGAGTTCTCTGGCTTCTGCTATTAATATTGGGCCCTCACTGGGATTCCTCCTGGTTTCCCTGTGTCATGCACATCCGGTAGCTTTGGATCTGCAGATCTTCCCCCTTCACTGTATCCAATTTTTCGGGTGGATATTGGGGGCAGGCTAACTCATAACCCTGCTTCTGGGCCTGGGTGGTAGCTAGGGTGGTCAACTTTCCAGCTTTCCCTCAATACCATCACTAGTGAGCTCCCCAGCACTGTCCCAGCTAGTTCATCCACTGCAGCAGGCAGGAAGGAGTGGGGCAAGTTCTCCTACACTGAGGACCCCCAGTCCAGCTCTCTCCTGTGTTCACACCACCAGGGCTGGCTTACTGTTTTTCCTAGGTGAGCTATATGGTCCACTCTCCCAACTGCTGCAGTTGGTGAGGTACAAGGCCAGCTCTTCTGTTCTTATGATCCTGAGGCCATCTCTCCCACCTGCCACAGTTGGCAAGGAGTGGGGGTAATTTCCCTCATCCATGCCACTACATGGCATATGAGGGCAGGGGCAGGTAACGCGTCTCTGTGCTCGTGTCCAGAGGACTACCACCTCACCTGTGCCCCACCAACAGTGTTTACCCCAGGCGAGGTGAAAGGCCTGATCTCTCATGTGCTGCAGCTGGTGAAGGGCAGGAGATCTGGCCCCAGGGCCATGAGAACTGGGAGAGCTGGGCTTCTTTATGATCTCCGAGATCCCTCTGGCTGAATGGTTGCTTTAGGTTTCATTTGATGACGCCAATATTCCAAGCTGTCTGAGAAGGGATATTGGATCTGAGGCAGGCTCTGATTCATCTTGGAGGAGTGGCCTACTGCTTGGGGGGTCTGCAACAGGGGGAAAGGTCTCAGATCTCACCTTACTTATTCATTGCTTCTGGCTCCATTCATTTGGTTCCTTCTTGGGCCATAATCTCATATATCTTGCAGAGAACTCACAGACATTTCTCCCCTTCTGTGACATCTGCTCTGAACTGTGTGCTTCCAAATACTGCATCTGGTTTGAGTGGTGTCCCTGAACTTCACCTCACTTGGGCCACCATTGAAGGGACATTTGACTTTCTTCTCCAAAACCGCTTTTTCTCACTTCACTGATATTAAAAAGTCTTTTCTAGATTTTACCCTGATGTGAATCCAGATTTCAGAATACAGCAGAACCAAGGAAATGTTGCCATACCTGAAAGCATTTTTGTTTAGTATACTGTCACTGAAGTATGGAGAGAAAACATAGCTACCTAAAATTTTTCAGTATTGGGTTTCAGAGGCATTGCACTGAAGCTCAAAGGATAAGAGGAAGAATCTCATTGCACCTAGGAAATAAAATGGCAGCCATCCTTAAAGCCCTCCTTCCTCCTGTCCCCACACAGTTGTTTGTCCTTACCTCAGAGGATAAATCTGTTTTCATATTTGCCTTTGTGATTCCACATTCTTCACCTTCTTGTATTCTCTTGTTTTATCTTCACATGTTAGAAAGTGAGGGAGTCAAGCATACTAGCTAGACTCTGGAATCAGACTGTCTTGATTTGAATCCCAGGGATCCCAGTTACTAGCTCTGACTCCTTCAGAATTCACTAAACATCTTTATACAGAATCTGGTTCTAAAAATGTGTTTAAGCAGTTGGGGTACTCATATTGCCAGTATCTTAAGGTTAAAGAGAAGAATCCGTTTAGTATATGGAAAACCTTAGAAGAGTACTCGGCACATGCAGAGCTCCAGAGGGAATGCTTTCAACTACTCTATAGTTCTGCATGTTTAAAGTTTGTACAAGTGATTTAGTGGGATGTATATGTTCATTATACAACTCTTTGCATAATATTGCTTATAGTACTCATCTATCATGATGTATATGACTTTTCCCTTCATTTCCTTTTTCTCTTCTGTTTCCTTTTAAAGTTATTTTATTTTTGAGACACCGTCTTAAACTAGGGCTCTCCCTTCTGTAGTCTCTCAGGTTCAGATTACAGGCACACACTTTCTTGTCTAACTGATGCACTTAGCTTTCTTTTGTGGGACATTTGGTTGAATATGAACGTTTTGCAATAACAAATCTGAAATGATTACTTATATGTCTACTTATTTTCATGAGAGAGTTTTTCCTTGACTTTCTATAGAGCAACAGGATTTGCCAATTAAGAAAAACCTTTCCTAGTTCATCTCCCCAATACTGCTCCTTCCCCTGCACTTCTCCCCCAGTATGGGAAAAATATAAGCTGTGGTTGGTGATAAACCACGCTCTTTTGGATTAAGCAGTATAGTTTGTATATCTAAATTTGTCATCGGACAGTTGTTTAGATTTTACATTTTACCTCCTTCCTCTGTCCCTTGCTGAGGTGGCTTCTGAGGCTTAATCATGAAGCATCAGTGAGGAGAGGTAGGAGGCTGCCAGAACCTTTTGTCTTCCTATTGAGCTTGCTGAGCACTGGACATCTCTCTAGGTTGGTATCCCCAAGCTAGATATTGTGCTTCTAGCTCTTCTTAGTGGTTAAAAGTTGTCACTTACTGAAATTATTTTATGCTAACCTTGAATCTCTGCTGTTTATTCACTGCTTTCACCAAGTGCTCAGTCCGCAGAACACTGCTGGCACAAATGGAGACTCAGGGTTTTGTGTAACGCGGTGGTGTGGGAAGGCACTCTTGCCTCTCACTCCAAGAGTCATTGCTCCTGTGCAGGCTGGACTGCAGGAATCCCTCCAAATGCTCTCAGGCATGTCAGGCTTCCTGGGTAATGTGACCTCGCTTGATGTTTGTGTTGACATCTCCTGACTTTCTGGATGCTTCTATTTTGTCTTCATTAGAGTTCTATCCCAAGAAAGGGAAAGTATTCCTATTTGATTTCTCAACTTTACTTCTTTCTGCTAATTAGGGCTCCTTATTTGGAAGGGCTTCTTTGGCCCCTCTTCCTTCAGTCTGACCACTTTGAGTCAAGCGCTGGTGCTAGAGAGTATAGAAATCAAAACTGGAGCAGGGAAAGTGACTGAGCTGCAGCTGTGAAGATATGTGCTTGATCTCCAGCACCTGGGCAGAAAGCCCGGCTTAGTGACCTGTGCTTCAAATCCCAGTGTTACGGAAGTGGAGAGAGGAAGATGTTTGAGTTCCACTGGCTAGGCAGCCTACCAGTGAATGGGCCTCGGGTATTAGAGTCATTGCCTCAAAAAAAAAAAAAAAAGTGAATGTCTCCTTAAGAACAGCACCTGGTGTGAGCCTTGAGCCTCTACCTGAACACATATTCTCACCTGTATACATACATGTACTTGTATACACAAAACATGTACTAGATATACAAAAGAAAGAGAGAAAAGCAACCTTTTAATGCTAAGTGCAAAAAAAATGAATCAGGATACATTAAACCTGCAGTAGAAACAGCAAGTCTGAAGTCACTCCTCAGGACAAATACACAAGGAAGATAAATCTGGATGTGGATAGGATGTGGGAGCTTGCAGTTGATGTAGTTCTGACGTCCTGGGCCACAAGCATAGACTCTATGGAAGAGAGGACGGCTGGGACCAGAAACCTGGCTTCACTGGATAGTTATTGTGCACAAAAAGCAGTGCTCCTAGCTGCCACATATCTTTTAGCCGCAGACTGCTGAACGGCAGAGCACAGCATCAGAACCCCGAAGAGGTGAGGGGAGGTTGGAGATACCAGCTAAAGGTACCTGCTGAGGAACTCAAATGCATGGCCTTGTACATTCTTGGTTTCCCTTCACTCTGTGGCAGCAGGGCGTGTGTCAGGATTCCCACAGAGGACCTATGGGAACCACAGGTTCTGCTGCAGCCTCTCTACTGATGATTCATTCACCTCAAAGGGTAAGATGGAACGTTTCACGTCTTTTGCCTTCTAGTCACAGGCTAAAAGAATTAAAGGACAGGAAGAAATCAAGATGGCTGTTTCAGAGTCAGTATCTTGCACATAACATACTCTATAGACTTGCCAATGTTATTAGAGTCCAGTTAGTTTAACCAGTTGCTAAATTCATGGGATGCCTGGGCCAAATAGCTGTATGGTCTCTCACATCTGCATGTGGCTGCTCTCACAGAACCTGTGAATCAGCTCAAGTATGGCACTTGAGAAGGTCATTTGAAGTGCTCCATGGAAGCACAATTTGACCAAAAAAGAGAGCAGAAATTTCACTTAGGAAGGGCTTTGGAAAATTTTTCTGTGAAAATCGTCTTCAGATTATAGGGGGAAAGGGTCAGTCCATGAAAGCCATTATGGTCCTGAATCTAGAACCCCATCCTGAATCTAGAAACCCATCATGGCCCTGAAACCGAGCTAGTGAAAGAAACCCACCCTGACCCTGAAACCAGAGTCAGTGAAAGAAACACACTCTGACTCTGGAACTTGACCACTGAAAGAAACATTTTAGCCCTGATGCTAGAACAACAACAACAAAAAACAAAACAAAACAAAACTATTCCCTGATTCTAAAACCAGAGCCAAAGAAATGCAGTTTGACCCTAGAAACAGAGCCAGTGAAAGAAATATGCCTTAGCCCTGAAAACAGAGCCAAAAAGGCTAAAGAAAAAAAGGGGGGGCAGTGAAAGAAACACAGCTTGGCCCTGAAACTAGAGCCAACTCTGCCCTTGACCAACTAAACCAACCAATCTCTGAGTGGGAAAACTACCCAATCCCTGAGCAGAAAGTCTTCTCCCCCAGGAAAATTCTGTCCCTAAGAAGCCCTATATAAGCCCCTCTGCTTGTTCAGTTGTGGGCGATCCTTTCCCACCCTGGCAGAGGCAGACGTTTTCCTCGACTCTTTGTCAAGTAAATCTCTTTCCTAAAAGAGGTTTGGGTGAAGATCTTCTTTTGCCATCATGGAGTAGAACCTTTGTTGAGGCTTTCCCTTAAGAGGGCTAAGCAGAAAAAAACAAACAAACAAATAAACAACAACAACAAAAAAACAAAAACAAAAAAAACCAAAAGAAATAGTTACATCTGCTGGGAACCTCCCTTGGGAATGGAACAGAAAAAGTTTGTTTTCACTGGAGCCTGAGGTGATTGCTACATTTCTGCAGGAGTTTCCCCTTTAGCAGAGTGAAGCCAAAGTAACATCTTGGGCTGAAACTGAGCAGAGCAGAAGAAATAGATTCCTGTGCCAGGACGTTTCCTTAGGGGGACAGAGAAGAGCTCAACGGTACCAGTTTTCTCTTAGAGAGGAGCAGGATTGCTTCATTCTGAAGGGGGACCACCCCCCACTGCACCTCAGCTTTAGGTATTGCATGATTTCCAGGTCGGTAGGATACCCTTCCCCTCAGAACCCTAACACTTGCACAGATACTAGCATAGAAAGAGAAGTCACTATGTAGCATTCAGGAAGGACAGAGTCTAGCTGTTCCGAGGAAAGGTGCAGATTAATTAAAACTTTAACATTTTAACCCTGTGCAAGATGATGTGAACTAACCATGGGACAGTTTCATAGAGCCGACTTAGTGACAGGGAGGTGAGTTGACAGGAGAGGGAAATATATTTAAAAAGAAAGCAAGAAATACAAACAAGGCTGATTATCCCTGAAAAACATATTTGAAACTGTTCTTGCTCTTTTTAAGATTGCAGGCTGATGGTAAGTCAAAGTTCTTACAAAAATTCTGTATGTGCACCCCATATAGGCCATGCAACAGACGAAAGCAAGAAACATCTGTGTAAATGAAAATAGACTACTGTATCTTGCTCAAATCATTTCAAGAGTCCAGGAAAGATAAACAAAACAAAACAAAAAAACATTGGAGGACACAAAGAAAATAATAGAAAAATAAAACAATGACTCAGTGTAGCACACGCGCACACACACACCATGTTTCCTACATTAATTTGCTAAGCAGTGTTTGTTATGTTTCTTAGCCTGTTTGCATTCCTTTCCACACTTATAAGGCCGGGTTTATACTTTTGGCTGCTTATCTCACAGAGGGGTTAGAAGGGTTAATGGATTCTTGGATATCTGCCTTCACAAAGTGCAGGATCAAGCTCCATCTCTACAGCAGACCATAAAGATCTCTTAAATGAAAGTAAGTGGATAAAGAACACTGCTTTTTTTTCCCTCTAGCATTTCCACAATCCCGCATGACACTGAGCTCTGATGCTGCAGAGCTTCTCCTTCATCTCCATTGTCCTCTGATATCTGAAAACAGAACTTTGGCGTTGGGAGCTGAGGTATATTCTACTAAGTGACACAGACATACTTTTACAATTTTGAAATTAGGGAGTTTTTAGCAGCATCTAAAGGAGAGTGCAGACAAGACAGAGAAAGAAGAAGCTGATGTGGAAGACATAGTGCTCAGAAGCAGGAGGGGACCCCTGGGTAACTCTGAGCAAAGCCCCAGTCCCCAGTGAAAAATCACAGTTCCCATGTTTAGTATCAATGGGATCAGAGGCAAATGACCTCTGGGAGGGAGAGTAGCTTGGAATTTTCCATAGTTTGACTCTGTATGTCATACTGATGCTATATCAGTTTTCTTCCTGGGCTTTGAAAGTTCCAGGCACACTGTTGTTGATGAATAACTCTAGCTTCCCTTGTCATAATGGTACCTTAGGACTCCAGTTATTATCAGCTGATATTTTTTTTTTCTGGGGATGAGCTACGTAGTTTTCAGGAGAACCTAAAATAATTTAGTTCAGTAAATACCGTTAGGATTGGCCAGTTTTAAAGGTGCTTCTGAGCTGCCTCCCTTGAGAGTTCTGCTATTTAATTGCCTTTGAGCACTGAAAACAACAAGCCTACCCTATATATCCATAGTCTTTAATATGGCTTCAAAGTTGCAGAGGCAAATACTGCATTGCAGCTCTCTGTGTTTGCAGCGAATCTCTCTTGGCTTTGGAGTGCAGAGGAGGAGCCCAACAAAGGGAGCCTGTTTACAGTTCAGCTCTGCTCAGCAGCTCACTGTGCTCCAGGACACAATGGGAAGAGCAACCTTAGCATGCCTGGGGACTTGGGAGGCTGGAGAGAAAGCTAGATACACAGGTACTAACTAATCAGCAGTGGTCTCTTCATTATTTATCTAAAAGTGTTAGCTAACGAGTGCAGTATAGATTTATCAGACAATAGACTTTCTCCAAATTAGCAGTTATTTTTATTTTGTCTAATTTTTGAAGTTCAGAGTATTTGTGAAGGAGACTCAGAATACGAGACATATGCTGGTCATTTATTTCTCCCAGATTTGCTTCACTTTTAACCACAACAGATGGAGATTCCACGCCTTCCATTCTGCAGTGTAAACTGGCGGAGGGGGAGGCTGAGCAAACTGAGTTAAATTTGGTGGAAGATGTATGAGATGATGACACCATCATTCACTCAGATATCTGGGCATTTCCTATTCATTTATTATTTCTAGTATATTCTAAGCATTAGAAATACAGAGCTAAGCAAGCCATCGATGCCAGGAGTTTGCTTTCAGTTTGGCAAAGCAGAAGTCTTTTTTTTTAAAATTTATTATTTAAAAAGCTATCTTTTCTCATTTTAGATACCAATCCCAGTTCCCACTCCCTCCTCTCCTTCTGCTCCTTCCACCTTCCTACCCCACCCTCAATCCACTCCTCAGAGAAGGTAAGGCTTTCCATAGGGAGTCAACAAAGTCTAGTACATTGCTTTGAGTCTGGACCAAGGCCCTCCCCACTATATCTAGGCTGAGCAAGGTATCCCTCCAAAGAGAATGGGCTCCAAAAAGCCAGTTCAAGCAGTAGGGATAAATCCTGTTCCCACTGCAAGTGGTCCCACAGTCTGCTCCAGCCTTACAACTATCTTCTACATTCAGAGTGACTAGTTTGGTCCTATGCTGTTTCCCTTGCTGTCAGTCTGGAAGTCAGTGAGTTCCCTTTAGGAGTAAGGTTAGCTGTTTCAGTGGGAATTCCCATCATGGTCTTGACCCCTTTGCTTATATTACCGCTCTTCCCTCCCTTCAACTGGACGTTGGGAGCTCAGACCAGTGCTTTTCTGTGGATCTATGCATCTTCTTCCATCAGTTGCTGGATGAAATTTCTATGATAACAATTAAGGTAGTCATCAATCTGACTATAGAACAAGACCAGATCAGGTATCTTCTCCATTATTGTCTAGGATCTTAGCTGGGGTCATCCTTGTGGATTCCTGGGGATTTCCCTAGAGCCAGGTTTCTTGCTATCCCTATAATGGCTCCCTCAATCAAGATATCTCTTTCCTTGCTCTTACTCTCTGTCCTTCCCCTATTTCGACCATCCCATTCCCTCATGTTCTCCTCCCCTTTTCTCCTCATCCTCCCCCACCACTCTCCCTTCTCCCCCCCCATCCCCATGCTCCCAATTTTCTCAAGAGATCTTGTCTATTTCCCCTTCCCAGGGGTATCTATATATGTTTCTCTTAGCCGTCTCCTTGTTACATAGCTTTGCTGGAGTTGTGGACTATAGGTTGGTTATCCTTTGCAAGACAGAAGTCTTAATCAGTATGTGGTATCTGGTATTCCGAGGGCATTTCTTTAGTCTTCAGGATGCCAGACTGAGTCTCATGTCAGCTCAGCCAGTGCTGTTCAAATCTTAGCTGCTAATTCCATTGGTTAGGGAGTGGCATATACAGACCACACATACACATTTTTTTT
Organism: Alexandromys fortis; assembly: GCF_014885135.2. NCBI lineage: Eukaryota > Metazoa > Chordata > Mammalia > Rodentia > Cricetidae > Alexandromys > Alexandromys fortis. The sequence goes on along the minus strand of NW_026067930.1, from coordinate 20,740,618 downwards.
TCCAAAATAGATTCATGAAGTGGTAATTAATATTATAGCTAACATTTCACAAATCAAGACCATGAGGCAAAGGGACTTACCCATTCAGATAGTGATGGGCAGAGCTGATTCTGACTCTTTATTTGCACTTCCTCTGTCTCGAAGGTGTTTTGAGAAGACCCCCTTCCTCTGGTGTGCAAAGAACAGAACCCACCTCAGTTAGAGGTTCGTTTGAATTTGAGTATTTTACCTTTTAAGTTCTCTTATGAAAACCTCCTCAGTCTTTTTTTTGGGATTCAGGGTGAGTGACCATTATCAGAAGTGCTTGGAGCACAAGTGCTTCTGATTTCTAATGTTTTCAGGTTTTGAAAAATTTCCATATATAATGAGATAACATGTGGATGAGACTAAAGTCCAAATTAAAACTTTTATTTATATCCTTTATGTAACCTTATACTCATGACCAGAAGCCATTTTTATGCAACTAACACACATATATACTATATTCTATATTCTATTGTACTATACGTTTTTAAATGTAAATTTATTGTATACCTGAGTTTTGGCTGCAGCCCTTCACGTGAACTCAGCTGTGGAATTTTCCAGTTGTGTTGTCATGCGGTCTCAAAACCTCTTTAATTTTAGAGCAGTGTGAACTCAAGACATTAATTAGAGATATCCTAGCTATAGAGGTTTCTGTGCACAAAGGCTGCTGTACAGGGAAGAGCTAGATTCCCGAGGTTTGCTTTCCTCACGGTTTGCTCTGTTCCGCAAATTGTACCCCAGCTGCTCTCATTACCATGGCGTTGTCCTCTTAAGACAGTTATGACGCTTTCATATGAAACACATCCATCTACAATTCTGATCCAACAAGCCTGACAACTTCCTCTTTAATGGTGCAAAGAAAACCACCAGAAATGTCCTGTATGAGACTTGTGTTTTCTCACAACACGGGGCCTGCCCAAATCCTGTCTGCATTTAAACAGAAGAGCCTTGTCTACTGCTCCAAAAGCAAGTCTGTGTAGGGGAAAAGCCTTCCTGCAGCTGAGAGCCGCTTGAAAGAGGCGCTGGGTGAGCTTTTGTTCTCGCCTGTTTAACAGCTTCAGGTTGAGAGAAGCCTCTGTGAGTTCACCTTTGCATTTGAGTCTAAAACTTGAATCCATTAAAGGGCTCTCTGGAGCCTGCTGAGAATTTCAGTTGCTCTGCAAAGGATGCTTCAGGCTCACTTAGCTGGCTTGAAATCACATGGCCTCGGGCTGCACTGTCTTTATCTGGAAGACGATGGGAAACTGGGAATTAGTTCAAAAGCTGCAACCAACCATTCCCCCCCCCCTTCGTCTTTAATGTTTTTTATTCAGCTTCAGTTCCATCCCAGTGCAACACTTAAGAATCATTCCAGGAAACCCAGGTCACAGCAGTTAGAGTTAATATCATCCTATTACCTTCTTTATTATTTCTCATGTGTATGGTGATATAATCCAGATGTGTAAGGTTAGGGCATTCAGAGAATGAAAAAAAAATTATTCCAGCTCTTCGTGGGAAGTTTTGGTTTTGTCTGTGGCAAAAGAGAGAGGAAAGAAAAAAGATAGATAGGTTAGATGATGCAGATATACATTGATAGGAATAAATGGTATAGATATAGACGATATGGATTTATCTGGAAGCCTGGTCTTTGTAGTCTCTTCTGAAAAGCCAGAAGGAGACTGTATGCGTTCAATGGAGAATGATTTCCGTGGTTGCCTAACAGCTCAGAAGCTATTTTTCCCACCAAAATTATTTTTTATTATTAATTAATTTTTTTCGTTTACAATACATTTAGGTTGTAGTTTTCCCTCTCCTCCCATTCCCTCAACTACCTCCCCTCTGCCCCCCCCCCCATACCCTCCTCATCTGTTTCTGTTCAGAAAGGAGCAGGCCTCCCCTAAGTATCAACAAAGCATGTTATATCAAGTTGAGAGGCAACCCAGTATGAGGAATAAGTTCCTAAAAGCCAACTCAAGTATCAGGGACAGGCCCTGTTCCCACTGCTAGGAGTCTCACAAATAAACCAAGCTACACACCTGTCACCAAGATGCAGAGCGTGTACGTCGGTCCCATGTAGACTTCCTAGCTCTTGCTCCCGAGTCTGTGAGCTCCTGTGAGCCCAGGTTAGATGTTTCTGTGAATTCCTTTGTGATGACCTTGTCCCACCTGGCTCGTACAATCTTTATTGTCTCTCTTCAGCAGCTCTCCTGGAGCTCGCCCGGTGCTTGGCTGTGGATCTCTGCATCTGTTTCTATCAGTTACTATATGAAGGCTCTCTGATGACAATTAGGATTGGCTTATTAGATTGGTTGTCACCAATCTGATAATAGGAGATGGCCAGTTCGGGCACCCTCTTCATTATTGTGAGGAGTCTTGGTTGGGGTCATCCTTGTGGATTCCTGGGAGTTTCCCTGGCACCCGGTTTCTCTCTGACCCTGAAATGCACTCCCCCATCAAGACTTCTCTTGCATTACTCTCCCCTCTGTCTGCCTTCGACCTACCCAACCTGCTCCCTCATATTCCCCTTGGCAACCCTCCCCCTGCCTCACTTCCAGTTGACCCAGGAGATCTCCCCCTTTTCCCCTTTCCAAGGACATCCATGCATCCCTATTTGGGCCCTCCTTGTTATCTAGCCTCTCTGGGGCTGTGGATTGTTGCCTGGTTATCTTTTACTTTACAACTAATATCTACTTATGAGTAAGTACATAATACTTACCATGCTTGCCTTTCTGGGTCTGGGTTGCCCCACTCAGGATAATTTTTTTTCGACTTGCTTTTATTTGCCTGCAAATTTCATGATATCATAATGTCATTTTTTTAAATAGCTGAGTAATGCTCCGTTGTGTGAATATAAAAATGTGGTACATTTTCTTTATTCCTTCCTCAGTTGACGGGCATCTAGGTTGTTTCCAGTTCAGGCTATTACAAATAAAGCTGCTATGGACACAGTGGAGCAAGTGTCCTTGTGGTGTGATTGTGCATTCTTTCTAGCAAAATTAATGAACAGGCTACATCTTTGTCTGTATTATACCTGCCTTATTAATTAGAACAGAACAATAGAGTTTTCCATCAGCTATGAACACATTTAGAGAGGGAGCTGCTAGCACTGAAACTCCATTTTCATGTGAAGAGATGATTAATTCATTGAGCTACATTGGAAAGATCAGCCAGGAAGAGATGGCCGAGGAAGCAAGGGACATCATTGTCCTGGGGCTGAAGCTGGAACTGCATACTGGAGGTCCAGAGGTCAGGGGGCCGAGGACACCAAAAGTCTTGAATATACTGAAGCATATTGCACCAGAAACACTAGCTGGGTTCCAGACTTAGTCATTTTCTGATTTTTATCCCCTCAGCCTCATACTGTTCATCTATGGGCAGTGGATGGCGAGGCTCATCTCTCATGGTTCCTTTGTTGAGAGGATTAGTGATTAATGAACCAACAAGGTTAAAGTTCTTGTCACAATGGCTGGTACAAAGAATGCATTCTGGGGATGTTAGATATTATCTGAGTCACTGCTATTCTTCAGTGTTTTTATTTTTTTTTATTTTTTTATTTTTTTTATTTATTTATTTATTTTTTTTTTTGGTTTTTCGAGACAGGGTTTCTCTGTGGTTTTGGAGCCTGTCCTGGAACTAGCTCTTGTAGACCAGGCTGGTCTCGAACTCACAGAGATCCACCTGCCTCTGCCTCCTGAGTGCTGGGATTAAAGGCGTGCGCCACCACCGCCCTGCTACTCTTCAGTGTTATGAATGTCAAAGACTGTCTAGTTTTCTTTCACATTTTTGTTGTTCTTGAGCAGTGTTATTCTGTGTTCCTGTTCACTGGAATACCCAAGACCATCAAACTGGGTTGTGGGAATTGGTTTCTGGGCAGAAGCAAGGACAGTACTACTTAGGTCAGCCTATGAAAGCACCACATGTGATCTTTGGGTGGCCTCTTCCTCCATGTGCTGCCGTTATTACTGGTTGTCATGATAATACAGAGGACATCAAAGCATGCACAGAGAAGTGGCATGGAAGGAGCCTATGTCCCTGAATGGCAGTGTGGACACTGACGCCTCTGGAGTTCCACCTGCCCAGTCGGACTTCACCTAGAAATAAATACAGTATAGTGAAATCACTGTGATTTCTGAGTTAATGTGATTTGCAGCAATGAACTTCTACCTTATTATAAAGCATGTGGCAATAGTCCAAAGCTTCCCATGTGAAAATGTTCCTCAACTGAGAACAAAGTTGTCTGTGATGGAATAGATACATCAGTACATGTGAAATGGAGGAGGAAAAGCAGGTGTGATGTCAGGCAAATAGTTCGAGTCCAGATCCATCCAGGTCTGAGGTAGAGAGCTATACAGCTATGCTGGAAGTTTTTGAAGCATTCAGTTCTTGAAACAAACTGTCCTTGCTCACTGTTATGCAGCAAACACTCTAATGGCACAGTCTGTCTCCTGCTGGTATCAAAAGATGAAGATATTTTTCCTTGTTTGGCCTAAGACAATTGAAAGGGAATATCTGAAGGAAAAAAGTCAAGGAGAAAATGAGCAGGGAGCTGACTTAACATATGGGAAATTAGTGCCAGGAACACATAATTAGAACACTCCTGTCTGGGGTTAGAAGAATGATTTTTTTCCCTTCAGTGCTTGAAACACATAGCAAAGACTTCTGAGCATCAGTACTAGGTAAGAGGGAATAAGACAGGTGAAAGACAAGGGTGTACGGGAAGTAAGATGGAAGAAGTTAAGTCCCTGAGGCTGACCTTCAGATGTAAGGAGAGAAACGAATGCTGGAGAGAAACAGCTAATCTTCATAGCCCCTGCGCTGGAGATGGGCATCTGAACAAGGCACTTGGAGGCTTCTCTTCCCAGCACTCTTAGGTTACTTATGTAACGCAAGAGATTTCAGAGTCCAAAGTGTCTGACTTCTCTATTGTTGGCGGCATGACTCAATCTCTTCACTGACTTTAATGGGCATTTTAAGCACCTTGACTTATCTCCACCCAACAGGATTGTTTTCAAACCACTTGTTTAGTTCAGAGATGACTTGCCCACTTAGAATTTGCTTCCAGCTGCAGGGCAGCGAAATAACAGTTTCTCTGTAGTCTGTTGCTGCGAGCTATGGTGAGGAAATGTGTTTGTAGCTCTGAAGGGATGCGTAGTTTATATATTGGACATCTAGAAAGATAGTAGGGATCTTTTGAAACCAAGTGAACACAAGGAACCTCGAAATCACAAATTAGACCCTAAGTACGCAATCCAGACTTTTAGAGAGGTGGATTCTTCTCACTGGTTGTGTTAACACTGACAGTTAATTCTAGTGTCTGTCTTTGGGTATCTCGTATAGTTTCTTTTATAAATTTCACACCTGCTTCCTCTCTGCAGTCATTTGTTCATTTACTCATCCTTTGTCTGTCTGTCCATCCATTCAGCCAGTGGCTTTCCAAAGCTTCTGCGACATGCCAGGTACTGCATGGGTGCCGGGAATGCTCGATGTACTGTCTCAGATCTGGTGGGTCACAGCTATCCCAGCTATCCCGTTCTCCTTTGTCTTTCCCTCCCGTTCATTCGCCTACCAGCACTGCCCCCTGCAAGACTGTTCACATCAGATCAGCATCCCCTTTCTGGTTCTCACCCTCATCTTGACATTTATAGTGACTATATCCATTATGCCAAGCAGTAGATTTTAAAATAATCTTGGGGCTTAACTATTAGGGCTGGAAGCAGAGATGCTGCAGTAGTTGATGGTTGGTTCTAATTTCACGTCAAGTATGTGCCAAGGGACCAAGAGATTGAAAGTGGATCCTCATATGACTTCCTGGAAGTCATAGTTGGAGAGTGTTATTTTAACTTAGCGCAATGGACGTGCCTTAATCTCCTGCTATCTCAGTCGGCAATTGCAATTCCACAGTTAACTGGCCTGCTTCTCTAGCGGTGGTCTGGCTGCTCAGGCTGCAGCCTGGCAAGACTTCTACTCCTGCGGGCTCCAGTCCCGTCACTGCTGCTAAAGGTAGCCTTAACTTAAGCTCTATCATTCTAATTATGAATAAAACTCAAGATTCAAAGGTTGGGTGGAAATCTGCTTTGGTGATATCTTTTTTTTAAAAAAATATTTATTTATTATGTATACAATATTCTGTCTGTGTGTATGCCTGCAAGCCAGAAGAGGGCACCAGACCCCATTACAGATGGTTGTGAGCCACCATGTGGTTGCCGGGAATTGAACTCAGGACCTTTGGAAGAGCAGGCAATGCTCTTAACCACTGAGCCATCTCTCCAGCCCTGCTTTGGTGATATCTTGTTGGTACAAATAAAGCTTGCCTGAAGATCAGAGGCTGGAGCGAGCCACTAGCTAACCCTAGAAGTCTGGAAGTCTGTACAGACAGATAGGACGTGATATGGCTGGACAGAGAGAGGAAGTGATAAGGTGGGAGGAGACAGGAGCTCGGTCTCTTTTCCACTGGTGAGTTGAGTAGGTAAGGTGGCTGTGGTTTGTCTCCTTCTTTTATCTGATCTCTCAGCCTTTCCCTCTATATCTGAGTCTGGGCTTTTATTATTAAGATCTATTAGAATTCATTCTACAGTCTGCAGTTCAAAGAGACCGAATGGCACTTAGCAAACCCTCTCTCCTTGCTGGCGTCCATGGAAGACCCCTGCTTTGACTTTGCCAAACCACAAAAAGCTGTGCCACTCAAAGCCCCATCCTACTATTTCCTGTGTCTACCTATTCTCTCTCCCTGACGCCCTCTGGTGCTCTATGATTACATTCTGTCAATTAGTTGTTAACACAGCCTCCTCCAAGCTTAATTTTATTAAATTAATGTAAATGAAAACTCAGGGTTCACAGTGTGACTGAATATCCCCCAACATGAAAGAGCCTTACAAGTTATCCCATCAAAGTTCTAGGAACCAGAATTCTTCTAAACTACATCTTTGTCCATTCAAGAACAAGCCTCTCCTGTAAAGTTTTCAGGGGCAAGACATTCACACAGCAACACATTCATGAACTTCTATAGCAACTATATGGTTTTTTCATATATCATATATTACCTATATTAAACTGTATAATTTCCTGTGATACTTTTCCTCATTACCCCATCTTATTTAGAAACCCCAATTGTATTATTATGGATGCTTTAGCTTGAAAATATCAATTTTTTCTACTTTTATTAGTCTCAACATAAAGAAGAATTTATTTGGAAAAGTACAGATTTCTCTTATGGAGCCAGAGGCATCCTCCTCCACTGGCTCCCCTATTCTAGAAGAGAACTGAGATCGCTATGATCCCATACCCCCTTCTTATAGAGGACTGTGATTTCCCCCTACTTCTTGCAAAGAATGGTGATTGCTCTGGTGGGATTAAGGTCTGCTCTTAGAGAAACCTACTGTGTCTGTATGCTAAGTCATGAATGAAGGTGGCCTTTCTATCAGGATATGGAAAAGGGTGGACCAGAAGGAGCAGTATATACACAAAGAGCATAGAGGAGGTGGTCTACCTGGATGTTTTACATACTCAGTCATCACAGGATACTAAGTCATCTCTCAAGGCTAGCCTCTTCTAACACATGTAAACACTCCTAAGATGATTCAGTTTCTTCTTCTCTTATTCACTTAAATTTTGCCTTAAAAGTGTGCTGCTCTAAGCCCACTCTGTCAGAGCTGGTAAGTGTAGAATTAAGGTCATCTGAGCAGAAATTGGAAGCTTTTTTGAGGTCATTTGCCTTAGGTTTTACAACTTCACCTGCTCTGACGTTTCCATTAGTGGTAGAAGTTACGACTCCAAGGAAAATTTTCTATAGAGATTTCATGATGAAAGATTCAATAAAGACATTAGCCAACCATGAGTGGATTTACAAAGCAAGGTGAAATCCTATTAATAATCTAAGTGAAAAAAATTGTTCAAAAATTATTGAGCTGTTACTTAAATCAGATTTAGAGAGAGACCTTTTAGTAGCTAAAATTCATGAGCTAAAAATGATAAATGAATTTAACCAATATTTTTCTTTATCTTTTGCATGTCTTATAAGTACTAGTGTTTAAATGGTACTTGAAAAATCACTTCACCATTGTGACATTTTATTTAATTCAAAAAATCATTTTTCAGAACAAACTAAGAATGTGTTTGTATAAAAGGCATTGTACTAGGTGCCAGATCTTGGAAGTGAATATGACTTGTATTTCAGAAACTCGTTATTCAGTGATTTTTCCAAATATGCACACTCTCCATTAGAGCCCTGAATCAGATTCACAAAGTGCTAGTAAAATTAGAGAACAAGTCAGGCGATGGTGGTGCACACCTTTAACCCCAGCACTCAGGAGGCAGAGGCAGGCGGATCTCTGTGAGTTCGAGACCAGTCTGGTCTACAAGAGCTAGTTCCAGGACAGGCTGCAAAGCTACAGAGAAACCTTGCCTCGAAAAACAAAACAAAACAAACAAACAAACAAAAAAGAAAACAATGAACAGAAAATAAAACAATATGAATAAGTGTTCAGCTACAATGCTTTGGATTTAGATACTTCAATCCTGCGTCTGTCATTATATTTAATCAGATAACATACCCCGAGTCATATGTTTTTCTCTATAAAATAGACAAAAAACATTGATAATGTTCTTGAAGGGTTGAGTAATATAAAATTATTCAACATGCTGTTTCATCCTAAACCCATTTAGGAGTTTCTAGTATGTGGGAGGACCCACAGAAAGGAACAGCCTGTCCTAATACAATGTAGTGAGTACTGTCACAGGAGACTAAAGAGTTAGGACTTTGTCAAAACTGGTCTCGCTGAACATAGCGGACAAGGAGGACTACTGAGACCTCAAGAACAATGGCAACGGGTTTTTGATTCTACTGGACCTATTGGTTTTGTGGGAGCCTAGGCAGTTTTGTGGATGCTCACCTTACTAGACCTGGNTTGATTGGGGGAGGGGGAGGGAAAGGGGAGGCGGCGGTGGGGAAGAGACAGAAATCTTTAATAAATAAATAAATAAATTAAAAAAAAGAAAAAAAATAAATAAAAAATAAAATTGAGTAATAAAAAAAAGAGTTAGGACTTAATTTTAAAAGTAGAACCCAGTGACAAGATTCAAGTAAAATAATATCTTTGAATTTTTATAATAGAGGAATAACTGGAGTTGTAACATAGTGAGTGGGTGTGAGAAGGCTGAGAATGGAGACCAAGCAACCTGTGTAGTGCTAGCGCAGAGATTCCATGCAAGCGTTCATTACAGACGTCACTAACAGACCAGAGGACTAAGGAGACTGACTGAAGAGGAAGGTTTGCTGTTGGATGTCTATGCACTTCTTTTCTGCTGGGCTTTCTTTGGAAATGGACTTTTAAAAAAGGAGGTATGGAATTAAGACTTAGACAAGTGGATTAGGAAAAGAAGCAGGTTTGGGTTGAAGGATAATGAGTAACTGCCTGTTATGTTCACCTGTAGACACCTTTTGATAATTTTTGTTCATTGTATTTGTGTTTTGAGACAGCGCCTTGCTGGGAAGTCACTAGGTTCATAAGGCTATCCCTGCGTATGCACTTTTCCTGTCTCAGCTCTGTCAGCGCTGGGGTTAGAGATTTTAACTAAGTAAACTAGGTGCCAATTCCTCTACTCCTGTGTTGGAGATTTTTAATCAATATTGTGACATGGCAGATCTTTTCTTTTGCACACACACACACACACACACACACACACACACATACACTTTTATTTCATAGGGATCCATTCATCGTCACTTGGCAGAACCGTTGGCAATAGTTCATAGGCTCTAGAAATAGGACCGGTTGCTGAAACGTGAGCTAACTGAGTCTGAAGCATCTCTAGAGCTGGAAGAGGAAGTTTGTGTCCCAAAAATCTATCATCAAGATACTGCTAAAATTGTGGTCTAAGCGTTCATCATCGAGAAACTTAGAAATTTTATCAATAATTCCAGGAAATCAGAGGCTTCTGGTAAAGAGTGAGTCACAGGAAAGGGATATTTCTCTTGGCCAGAGGTCAACTGTCTTTTAATGATGAAAAGTCACTCTGCCTTCTCTCTGCTGAACATGCATATCTAGCCAGCTGCCAAATGTTAGCAACCTGACCTTGTGGATGTTTTCATCTACCTCTCACCTTTTTAATTCTTTGTTCTGGCAATAATCATCTCCATCTCTGTTTGCACACTGCATTTATTCCTGGTGTCAGACGATTGTGTTCAGTAGAGCATATTAATCTCCCTCAATTATGGGACAAAGGCCAGGTTTGCATTCAGTTTCCTCAGATGAGCTAAGTATGCCCAGAATCTGACTTTTCTATTCATTCATTCATTCATTCATTCATTCATCTACTCATTCATTCATACATTCATAATCATTAGTTCATTCTGTGGTCTAACCCCATGTCTCCTAACATGCTAACACATGTACCTTCTTACTGCACATCCTTTCTTACCATGTACATGTCGATGAGTGGCTGCTGTGTCTAATACCTAACTTAAGTATCTTTCCTTAAACCTCCCCTTCTCTACCACTCCAATTGGAAATGCCTCCTTTTAAAAAAGTAAAATTGTTTATTATAAATAGAATATCTGGTGGGATTTTGAAGAATTTGTGTAAAAATTTATTTTCTTTACTCAATATGAGCATTCACAAGGGAAATATTTTCCTTTGTTTGTATATGCTGCATTGTGTTTTCCTCACTGTAGGCTCTCACTAAATGACAATGCAGACCCCATGAGCTTCCATCTTTTATTTAAATTTTTATGTATTTATTTGTTTGTGTGTGTGCGTGTGACACACATGGGGATGGGGATGAGAGGACACTTTGGGACTCATGATCCTTTGAATTTTATTTTAAAAGTGTATTTATTTTTATGTATCTATCTGAGTGCCTGCACATATGTGTATGTAACTGTCTCCATGTCTGGTGCCCAGTGAGACCAGTGGAAGGCTTAGATAGGATCACCTGAAACTGGAGTTGCAGATCACTGTGAGACTCCATGTGGGTGTTAGAAACTGACCCCAGATCCCCTGCAAGAGCAGTGCTATTTACTGTCAGATACCTCTCCTGCTCCTGCCTCTTTATTTTAATTTAAATTGTTCAGTGTTGCTGAGAGCTATTATTTCTCCCCTTAAGAGTAAATTTTGGTCATAAGATTACTTTAATGAAGTATACTTTCTTTTTTTACATATTGAAATTTATCAATTTAGAAGACATTTATTGACATCTTATTAAACTTCAGATGTCTTCCAGGCTCTGCTATCATACACTTGTACAAGAGACCATTGTTGCCTCAGAGATCCTATAGATTAAAAGCATGGATATGATGCTAAGGGAATCCAGAGGAGAGAACTGTCACCTTTTTTTTTGGGGAAAGGCAGAAAACCACCAACTGTTTTAGCCTATGACACTTCCTCTCCTTGTAAGGACAGGTGTTTGCATGGCACTCAATCAATAGAATGTATGGCGTGTTCATGGCTGCGTCTGTGCCCTCTTCCAGTAGCTGCAGTGCTCAGTAAATAATGTCTCAAGAATCTTTAGCTTATTGTGCCAGGCACTATAGATAAATTCATAGAATTTATCATTTAATAATCATGATAATTTTTTGGAACAATGCTATTTTACATAATAAATAGTATAGTTAAAAAACCTAGGCCTGCTAGGCGGTGGTGGTGCACACCTTTAATCCCAGCATTTGGGAGAGGCAGAAATAAGGGGATCTTTCTGAGTTGAGGCCAGTCTGGTTTACAAAAGCTAGTTTTAGGACAGGCCCAAACCTACAGAGAAACTCTGTCTTGAAAAACAAAACAAAACAACCAAAACCAACCAACCAAACAAACAAAAAAACCCGAGGCCCAATGAAAATTAGTTATTACCAACACATTAATTGGCAGGACAAGATGTAATTGTGAGTATTGTTTTATGGTCTATTTTCTTTTCTCCTAGATCCTGTTTCCATTTAGTCTTCCTATTTTAATTTCCCCTTTATCCCTTTATAACATTATGCTCTATTTTGTCTAGGCCATATCATCCTGAATGTACCTAATCTTGTGTTTTCTCTCTCTCTTTTTTTTTTATTCTTTTTTTTTCTCCTTCGTCTGTGACTCCAGACAGGATCCAAAAAGGAGGTGTACCGTCTCCTCCATGGGTTTTACGGAGAGTTCCTTTACCCTTCTGTGTTAGCCTCTTAAAGTACAGCAACAACCTTAAAAGGGCACAGGAAAGGGCGTTGTGTTTTCTCTTTTAAATTTAATTTCTCTCTCTCTCTCTCTCTCTCTCTTTGGCACTCTCAAAGATCTAATAAAAATATTGAAAACATTTTAAAATTAGTTTAAGCATGTCTAAAAGATATGTCCTTTGGATAAAAAATAAGTCTAATACAATGAAGAAAAAAAGGCCTTTCAGAAAACACCTTCCTAAGTTCAAATCAAACTGTAAACCACACGCTCCTCTCAGTATTGTTGTTTGAGTAAATAATGGGAATGTGAGATGTGTTAAGCACCTTAGATTTTCATTTTGTAAATGGCCGTATTATTTCATTTTATTATTCTATTTACTTCCTGTCTTATTTAAGATTGAATGTCTACCTAGAAGTTTATAGGAATAAGGTTTTGGCTTTTAAAGCCTTGAAAATCATTGTGCCTCTTTGCCTTCCTTGTCAATTGGTTGGAAAGAAATCTTGAATCATGAACGTTAAGATTTCCCTTGTTGAGGTCCAACAGCTCAACATGTCCTGGGTTTTCTCATCAGTCAGTGTCTAATAACAAGACTTGCTTCTCAATGAAACAGGTTATTATCATTATTATTTTTACAAGTTTTGGCTTTTACTGTAATTTACAATTTTAACCATTTTCAGTATTTAGTCCACTAAATGGCACTAAATATCCTCTCAATGAACACACTCACCAGTATGCTCCCTAGAAACCACTTCATCTTGTGTAGTGAGCAATACATCTGCTGAACGATTACTTCCTATTCCCATTTCCTCCCCAGACTCTGAGAACCCCCAATTTGCCTCCTGTCTCTGTGATTTTGCTATTATAAGTAACTCACTAATTGAAATAGAACATAGAGTCGCATTTCTTCATGACTGATGCATTTTGCTCATTAGTATACAATCATCAGGTCTCATAGATGTATAGTCTATGTCAGAATTTTCATTTCAAGGCAAATGCTTCACTTGCTTTACCCAATTATGATTAGTGGGCAAATGGGTAGTGTTTGTACTTTGGCTGTTATAACGCTGCTCTGAACACTCTTACTCATATCTCTTAAAGTCCTTTCTCTCGATTCTTTTGGGTACACATTCCAAACTGGAATTGCTAGACCACTAATTGTTTTAGTTATAAGCTATTTTATTTTCAAGATAGTTATATTTTTTCTCTTGGGATTAGACTGGTTTATATTCTTATCTGCAGGGCCCAAGGGTCTCAATTATTTCAGATCCCCAACAATGTGAAATACTTATCTTTTTTTTGACGTTTTATTGTTTTTAGCAATCATTCTAATTGGCATGACCTGGATTCTTCTTATTTTGTTTTATATTTCTCTGAAGATTAATGTTTTTGAGCATCTTTTTATGTCCTAATTAGATACTTACTTGTTTGAAAAATGTCTACTCAGGTTGGGTGGTGGTGGTGCACACTCTTGATCCCAGCACTTGGGAGGCAGAGGCAGGTGGATCTTTTTTAAGTTTGAGGTCAGCCTGTTCTACAAAGTGAGTTCCAGGACAGCAAGGACTGTTTCATTGAGAAGCCCTGTCTTGAAAAACCCAAAAAGAAAAAAAAAATGTCTACTCAATTCCTTCATCTGTTTTAAATTTGGGTTGTTTCTTTGTTATTATTTTTAAGTGTCCTTTATATTTTTGGCTATTAATCATCTATCAGATATATGATTTGTAAATATTTAATCTCATCTCATCATGTGACCTGCCACTTTACTCTCATGATGTTTTTTGGTCTACAAATCTAATTTGAGAAGGAATGGGGACACATAGGAAGAGCTGGGGCAAGGGAAGGCAGGGAAAGAATGGTGCAAATGCAGTCAGTACTTGTATACGAAGTTCTTAAAGCATAAATAAAAGCTAAAAAACTATCCTAGAATCCTGGTTCTCCAGTTATCCTTTCAGTTTCTGCACCTTTGGCATCAAATCTGAGAAAATAATTTTAAAATGTTTTGAGACTTTAATGGCATGCTTACTTTCAAGAGTTGTTAGAGCTTTAAGCTCCTATTTATGTTTTTACCTTCTATGAGCTGCTTCTTGTACATGGGGCTAGTTGAGTCCAACTGCATTCATTTGTACACACACACACACACAAACACACACACACACACACTTAAAACATTTTCTAGAAAGATGATCTTTGTCCATTGAGTAAAATTCTTGCACTCTTAAAAATATTTTTAGATTTATTTATTCTACGTACATGAGTGTTTGGCCTCTATGTATGTATGCATTTCATAGGGGTCAGAAGAGGGTATTGGTTCACTGAAACATGCATTACAGTCTGTCATAAGATACCATATGGGTGCTGGGAATAGAAAGCAAATCCTCTGCAAGAGCAGTCAGAACTCTTAACCACCGAATATCTTTCCAGTTTTCAAGTTTCGTCATTTCTTTAGAAGCTGATTGAGTATATTTGGCAGGGCTGTTTAGTTTAGATTAATTAATCAATTCATAGATTAATCAATTCTACGTGCCATGGCCCATGTGTGGAGGTCAAAGGATGACTTTTGAGTAGATTATACTCTTGTTTATCCAAGTTCTGGTATCAAACTTAGCCACAAGGGCCTTTACCTGCAGCCCCCCCTCTTACATACATACATATGTAAGTTTGATACCACACTGTTTTGATTACTTAGTTTTGGAATACAGTTTAAAATAAGAAGTATAACTCTGCCAACACTGCTTATCCTTTTTCAAGGTCGTTTAGGGCAATTCAGTATCTCTTGAGAATTCGCATGATAGGTTTTGCTGTTTGTAAAAAATAGGTTCTGATAATGAACCAAACTAAATTGGTAGATAATTTTTGGGAACGACTGACACTGTTAACAATATTAAGTTTTCCAATCCAGGAAGCCTGCGTTTCCCTTTACTTAGACCTCAGACTTCTTTTGGCAATAGTATGTAATTTTTTATTGTACAAGTCTTTCAACTACATGGTTTAATAAGTGTTTTACTCTATTTGAAGGTACTATAAACGGAACTGCTTTCCTAATCTCCTCTGTGAGTAAATAGAAATGAAACTGACTTTTCTGCATTGTCTTTGTATCCTACTACTTTGCTGAATTAATTGATCATTTGTAAAAATTTTATGAATTATGATGATGCCACTCAAGGGTACACCACAGTGAGGTAAGGACATCCCATGGGTGACTTTACCTTAAAAATGTTTCCCAAGACAGCCATGAATACCAGGCCTTTAACTCATTGGCATTCAGAGGGTACTCAAACCATAGCAGGATTCTAACAATGAATAAACTACTACTTCTATCACACACACACACACACACACACACACACACACACACACACACACTCGCTAGAGAACTGTATTGGTAAATCTAACGTAGCTGACACAAACTGATAGTATTTCATTTAGACCACCTTATATATGATGATCATATAGTAAACTAATTCCCGATAATTATATCAGTAAACTTGCTGTTTTCCCAGTTCATAATTTTCTTGATCTACCTTATAAACATTTATTTCTCACATAAGGAAACAAAGCTGTCAGTGAGTTGACTAACTATCTGCTTTGTGCTGTGTGTGGGCCATCTGCAGCCCTACCTCATTTCTAGATCCCGGCTGCACAGACAGCCCCTGTCCGGGGCATGCTGTTCTCGTGGCAAGGGCCTATGCTGACCGAGGACAGCCTTTCTATCTGTCAACATAATGAGGCGTAATGGTGGAGCAGAAGTACCTATTCTGCCTCCAAGAAAGCATCACACGGGTAGAGGTGTATAATCTGCTTACAGGGGCGAGTGGAAGAATGCTTTCAAACAACACTGAGATATACCAAATTAATAACCAGCAGAGCTTAGCTGTATTATGCTGCTCTTCTGGGTACTTGGGTATCATGGGAAGGAAAGAAGTCTTTGATTGCGGCGGAGGCAAAGCAACGGCTCTGAACATGTCCCATGTCCATCTATTCCTAATTATATCATGTCATTTTACCACTGAAATTAAAAAATGAATTCAATATTTAAAATGCAAATATAATTAGAAATGCAAAGAATATAACAATATTAAAAATGCAAAGGAATGCAAATATAAATTATGTAATTTATCTTTTTGACATACCTTGTCTGTAGAGACTTGGGCTGACATAATTTCATCTTGTTTAGTTTGCAGATAAAAAGATAATCCCTAATACCATGTAAATTATATTGTAGGGAGCTCTTCATGAGGGGCGGTTGGCTGGGCTTCTTGCTAACACAATGGACCGTTATTACAGAAAATGGAGCAGGGAGGGTGACAGTTTGACCTAACCAGGTCTTTCATCTCGATTGGTTTAGCAATTTACCCTCAGTATATTTTTCTTTGGGTTGCTTACTTAACCATTTTAAAGGTGACGTTCAGCACTCATACTCTGGAAGTAGGCCACCTACCTGCTCCCTCCTTTTGCACCATAATGGAGAATGTTTTCTCGGTGCCCAACCTCCCTTGCCTGGAATTGAAAAGTCTAAGACTGAAAATGGAAGTTTTGAACGGAAACGGAAAACACGTCGGTTTTAGCTATCATTCAAGGCTTTCACTTTTTAATGTAGTTTTACAGAATCTTTGTAAGGAGTGTTTTCCAATTTGATGTTGCTTTTACTTTTCTTCAGTGAATGAAATAGAAATACCAATCTTCAAACAACTGCCAAGGTTGATATGCATATGAAAGCATACATTGAAAAGTGTAGTTATTTTTCCTTTGGATGTCTTCTGCAGCAAATGAGAAGGATGCTATATTCTCTCATAGGTGATTGCTGTGTTGGGGAATTGAATAGCTTAGTGGTATTTTATACCATTTGAGGAAGAATAAAGTTAAGTTCCATGCTTATACAAGAAGACTTCTCTAGTTATTCTAGCCCTCAGTGAACTCTCCAAACCTTGATTCTTCCCACAAAATCTGCCATGAGTCTAACCTGTGTAGTTCATGGGGCAACATCTAAGTCAGTCTGTTTAATTTTGCCTTAGCTGCCAGCGAAGGCCTGGCAGGAAGTTGGATCCAAATCTTTTTTTGTTGGAGGAATAAATGTGTTGGTTTGAATTATCATCTGCCTGTATATGCAAGTGTCCCTGTCTTCACAGGCCTGCAAGGTCTTCACTGTCACCAGAGCCCTAATGCTTCTCATTATGGCTCTCTTAGAACCCTCCAAAATCCTGGCTGGGCACACAGTATTTTTTTTTTTAATGTCATATGTTTTTTAAATGACTCCAAGTTCAGTCATGTTTTGGCTTTCTGCACCGTCGTCTTTAGTATCGTAGAGCTCAAATTTTTAGTATAGTATGGCTATGGATGATTTGAACCAAGGTCTATATGATATGATTGTGTATTTGTTGAGTGCCTTACCCAATATGTTGCATACAGCACATGAGTTGGTGGAATGAACCAAATTGCTCATTTTAATCATAATTCTATGCTATTTGGTTATGTTAACAAAATCTTCAGATACTGAAAGTTGAAATGAAATACCAAGCAGTGAATATGGCGAGGAGAAATGATTAATTAGTGAATAAAATTATCAGTCAATATTCACAGAATATCAGATTTCGTTGCTGCATAGATGATCGCTTGATGTGGACTCTGATGTCTCAGGGTCTTGGCTCCAACACTGGTTCCCCATGAGTGTCAAGTTTTAGTTTGAATCACATGAACTCATGTTTTGTAGGTCAAAAAAGTCAAGCATTGATTATTTTTTATGGCTTCACTTAAAATATATTAGTGACAGTAGGCAGGAAGACTGGACAGAGATTTTAGAGCCAGATATTTCAGTCCTGCTCTGCGATTACTTTTAAGAACCAGAATTCTTAAATTTAGGATAAAATAGAAATGTGAGCAGCTTAGAATATTTTGGAAAGTGAGAAGTAATATATTATCTATCTATCTATCTATCTATCTATCTATCTATCTATCTATCTATCATCTATCTATCTATTATCTATCTATCATCCATCTATTTATTGTATATGTTTGTGCCTGCATGAGTTTTTAAAAATATTTTTGAGACCATAATATACACATAACATCCATACTTGGGGAAGCAGAAGAGGTCTTTGGATATCTAGAATTAGAGTTATAGGTGACAATGAATTTCTCAGTGTAGGTGTTAGGGCAGCAATTACTCTTAGATGCTGAGTAATTTCTCCAGCTTCCAGGAAACATAATACAATTTAAAAATATTTTGTTTTATTTGCAATTAGGGTGTGTGTATGTGTGTGTGTGTGTGTGTGCGCGCGCGTGCACACATGCATGTGCACATGAATGCAGGTGCCCAAGGAGACCAGAAGAGGGAATCAGATCTTCAGAAGCTGGAGTTTCACATGACTGAGAGCTGGCAAACAAAGGTACTTGGTCCTCTGCAAGAGCAGTGTGCCCTCAGAACAGTGTCTCTGGTCTGAGGAAGTATACTCCAATGGCTAAAATGAAAATATAATAACTGCTAATATACATGTGTTTTAAGTTGGTTTTAATGCATCTTTTAAATTTTAGCCATCTATAAAAGACATAAGTAAATAATTTAAATAAGCTTTAGAAGGCAGTCAGAACAATAGAGGTGTTGCCACACAATTCTTTAAGACATCCATGGAAGAAATCAAGAGAAGTTAACACACAACGCCCACTATTTTGAGAAGGGGCATATTTCAGATTCGGTGTCCATTGCTGTCACCTACATTCTAAAAATTATCCAACAGGCTGCTTTTGAGGCAAGAGGAACATTTTATTCCACACATGAAAAAGGAGAATTTATATTTTTCTGGTTGGAAAAAAAGACTGAAGAGGGATTCTGGGCATTTCTGCATTTCAATGGATTTCCCTGCTTTGCTGCCTGGTGTGGACCCTCCTTGTGTCAGTTAAGCAAGCTGAGCTGCTTTTCCATGCTGGCAAAGCCCAAGACAATGTTCCCAGGGAGCACCAAGGCCAGAGCTTTTCCCACCTGACACGTCACCTGCTGCAAAGGAATCTTTGATACAATCCCAAAGACATGCTATTTATTTCTGGAAATTTCTGGAGGCGAGGGAAAGACTCCACATCTACTGATGTTGTTCATAAATGATTTAAAATACTGACTGGCACACAACATACATACTAGTAATAATAATGTTATCAAAAGGCTATTTATTTCCCCCACTATTATGTTGGAATTGGTGCTTTTTAACATCTGCAGTAATAGTGTATAAATTGATGAGGCACAGGGTCACATCATGTGATTTGTGCTTTGATATTGCCAACCCACAAACTTATCCTCTCTGCTCTTCCTCATACATGGTGCTCTGGAATTTGATGTTTACCTTGTCTTTCTTTTTAGTTCGTCCACTGGAATTTGATGTTTACCTTGTCTTTCTTTTTAGTTCGTCCACTGATATGTTTAACGATCACACTAGGAAACCCTGTCCGCCATCCATGGCTCTCATTTGGGGTGATTTTGCTGTCTGAAGCCCTTTACCAATTTTCCACTTTCTGGTTGCAGTGCTTGGGAGTGCCACAACTTAGACATAGCTGCTTCAGGGTATCACAAGCTCACTAAACATCCCACGGCAAGGAATGACCAACTCAAATCTCTAGTGGTGTCAAAGCCAAGGCGTGCTGCTCCAGATTCCCACATGCTCCTTACGCCCCCACCTATCTCTGCATTTTCTTTTTGTGCTGGAAAACTTTTGCCTAGCTTCATTTGATCCATTTTTGTTTCTATAAAATTAGAAAAACTGCATAATTCATGCAATCTTCCCATTATCAAACTTTCATTAATATCTATTTGTAGAAGTGATTAGCAAGAGCGCACAGCGGATTAGATCTTGTTTCTATGAGGCATGGAAAACCTTCGGTAGTCACTAAAGAGAAAAAGAGAAGCTGTAGGAGAACAGCCCTGCTTGCCTCACACACAGGGCCTGGGGTAGTTCAGGCTCTAAGGTTAATGGGGAAGAAGGAAAGCATTTCAGGCGAAGAACAAAGGTTCAGGGGAGGGGAGTCTCATGTTCCCTTCTTGCTAGCCAGTGAGTTTCCTGACAGCTTCCCAGGTCAGTGTAGGATCCAGTAGAGAACACTGACTTTCAGAATCTATCAGCAGTAGGAAGTAATTTGTGATGGCTGAGCAAGCACCACTAAACATGCATCGTGTCAACACACACACACACACACACACACACACACACACACACACACACACAGCACTTTGCTTTTTATTGCTCTATAATTGTACAATTGACATAAACTCTTTTTATATTTTGTTTCGTCCATGTGAACCCAACTTAAGAAGGAGCAGTTTGATGTCTTCTGTATAGTTGTAACATAATACTCCCCTTCATTGTTTACCTCGAACAAAAGGCAAATATTTTTTTATTTCCTGCAAGAACAGCATTAGCTGGCTTGTATCTCCCAATCTTTATAAAAGTACAGCTTAATAGCCTCCCTAGGCCCAAGGCACACATAATTTATGGACAACTAAGTTTTCCAAATATTGAATTCTTAGATATTTAATTTCCTAAAAGAAACTTTAATATGGAGAAGAAAAAGGGGGTTTGAAGACCTTCCTGCATGCATTACCCAAGATCGCCACAAGAGGGGGTGTGAAGAACACAATCCTCTAGAATCTGCTTCAGAAACCATAACCTTGCCGGCAAACTGCATCCTGCAACACCTTGCATTGCGCACTGGAGGACCTGGACATGCAAGCAACCATTTGCATGGCTGTTTAATACACTCTTCGTATAGAACTGAGTCGAAGGCAAGGTTGTGGAGTTTCCGTGAGGTTACTGTGCTGGATTCTGGAAGCGGCTCAGGCGAGAGTCTGAAGACAGTTTAGGCAGGCATTATTTTTTTATTTGATTCAGCTGGCATCTCACGGTGCCAGACATGGCTGCTCCACAACTTGAGGTCTGAGTAGGAAACATCTTTCCAAACTTGACAGAATTTGTCACAATAATTTTGTTTGCCTCTGGTATGATAAAAAGAAAGGGGAGGAGGAAGAGGAGGAGGGAAGAGAGGAAGAAAGCATTCTTCATTTCTTTCAAAACAGAAAAGAAAACAGAAGTCACAGGTCCAGGTCTCCCTGACCCATTCATAGTCACTACCGCAAGCGCATGTGCCACGGACTTAGAGCTCAGAAGCTTCACAGAAAGTCATATATTAGCATCAAGAAGGATGGCAGATTGAATATGGAGTCCTTACAGGGCAGGAGTTCGTAAATTCTGGCCTATGTCAGAGTCACCTGGCATACGTTCTTGTCCAGACACACATAGTGGGCTCCGCCATGAGCCTGCACTATGAGCAGCGAGTCTCAGAGAGAGCCAGAGAACACTCCCATCAAGTTCTTAAGCAATGCTGATGCTGACGGCAGGGAAGCCGCTGGGAGAATTCCTCTTCTGTGGAGCATCCTACAATCTCCTTGACTTTGGACAGTTGGGCCTGGGAACCCTCAGTCACAGATGACGATAACAGTATGCTTCCCTGTGCAGTGGGGACCGGAACCATGGAGTCTAGCTTTTTATGTTCACACTGCCCTGCAGGCCGGGTGCCAGTGAGAAAGGGACTTCTAAATTGAACCACACCCCTCTTCTGTTTCCCAGGAAGATTGGAAATCATGGGCCTTTTCTGAAAGCAGCTCGCCCAGTCCTGCTAATGCACGTGACTTTATTCTTAAATCTTCGTGCTCTCAGATAGAGCAGGCAAATGCATTATCGTAAGTGGATGTAGCTTGTTCAAAGTTAGCTCATGGACTCAACCGATTTCTGAATGAGTCTGATGAGGCAGCTAGCCTCCTTGTGCATTCATTTTCTCATCTACGAAATGGGAACAAGAGCTCAATTTTCCTTTCAAGATTGTGTGTTGGTATGTGTGTGTGTGTGTGTGTGTGTGTGTGTGTGTGTGGTGTGCTAAATGAGTTACTGCTTGAACGATAGTTAGAGCACCATCACACACGTTGATCTGAATAAGCACTAGCCTTCCTTTACGTTTCTAACCTTTCATATTCTAGTACTCGAGTCTTTGTCTGGGATCTCAGACTGTCGGCTGCTGCAAGGGTGCTCCTGTGCTGCACTTTTGCATGCTGTGAGTTTTGTGACATTCCCTTTAAGCCTTTCACCCGCTCGAAAGATATGGATGGGACGCCACGCAGAAGCCAGCGAAAGGTCATTTATAATCTTTTGGCTGTAAGGGTGTCCAGACTATCGAGCCAGTCCAATGCTTTTGTAGTTTATCATGATGTGTATGCTGATCTTCCCTTTGTAGGGGATTAGAACAGCCTATGGAACTGCTACCCTTAATGCTTTGTGAAGCAACAGACAGCAAAGAGGAATATCCTCCCTGTCAGATGAAGGGTTCCTCAAATGGTTGTGAGGTTTGGCGCCAGGTAGCACAGGGTATGTGGTGCACAGCGTACTCCTGGTGCAGCTGCTTCTGCTCGCGGGGAGATAAAGTGACATCCTGATTAAAAATTGTCTTTCCATTCCTGGTCATGCTCTTCACACACACTGAGTATTGTTCAATTCCTTGCAAGCTTCAGACAAACACCTTTGATTCTGAATTTACCTTTAAACACTTAAAAATGGTTGTTTCACAAATAGGTAATCGTGCTGCGATGCGAAATCCACAGGATAAATAAGGAAAAGCCTTTTCCCCAGTGCCCGTCTTCAGTTTCCAGTCAATAAAACTTTATTTTTTGAAATTAAATGACTGTTTTTATTTGTGCAGGTTTAGGTTTACGAATCAATTTGGCAGAGAGCACCCACTTATACCCTCGTTTCTCCAGTCTCCCCCACTACCGACACCCCATCCCAGTGTGTGACATTTATTTAATCCGTCACTGCTGTCCACCCAGCACCGTTACCCAAAGGCCACCATTCACATTAAGCTTCTCATTTGGTATTGCACGCCTTCTGAGTTTTGACAAATGTAGAATGACATGTGTCCATTCTTGCAGTATCATGAAGAGCAATTTCAAGGGCTTTAATAAATCCCTTTTGTTGCATCTGTTCAGCCAGCTTACCATAACTCTGGTGACGACTGCTCTTTCCCTCGCTCCACTTTTTCAGAGTAACCCATAGCTGCAAGCCCATAGTGAATTTCCCTTTCTCACAGACGTCTTCCTCTATGGAACATTGTAGTTTATGATTTCTGCACCTCCATTATCTCCTATTGCTCATATTCATTACTTCCTCTCTACTCATAGGCGCAAGAGCATCTCAGGTGCCTTCTTCCTTTTGCCCATTATAAATTGACCTGTGTGCAGGCTTTTGTAAAGATGTTTTTATAGTTACATTAAAATGTATATTTATCTCCACGTGGCTTTGTGCTTCTGACTACAGGCCAGTGCAGAAGTGAGGAAAGGCTATGAGATGCTTTGGTGCTCTTGTAACTGCAGCCTCAGATCCTCAGCCACCTGAACATGGATGCTAAAAACATCCCACACTAGCTCAGAATTGAGTATAATAAAGGGTCATTTATTTAGGGGACTCACAGATCATCCTTTGTATGAACGAGGAACAGGAACCAAAACCAGCTGGAAGAGAGAGAGCTTGCTTGAGCAAGCTTTATGGCTGCATTTAGTGTATGAGACCACGCCCAAGTGGGCTGGTATCTTAAAGGCTATTGGCTGAAGGAAATACCACAACAGCCACCCAACATAGGCACTGGGAACTGACCTCCAGTTCTCAGGAAGAGCAGGAAGTGTTATCAGCAGCTTACCTTTCTTTCCAGCCCATACTGAGACTTTGAAGTAGCTATGACAGCTAGAAATCTTAGACTTTGGACTCAGGACTGCTTATATATCTGAGACTGCCATATTTTGAAGGTAACCCCAACCAGAATGATCACTGTCAAAGTGTACTGAACAGGACTCTGACATCAGTGTCTGTTTCCTTTTTTTTTTTTTTCTTTCTAGTCTGGAGTACACAGAACAATGCTGCTGAGGGGCAGATGTGGGGTTGCCATGTTCCTTGGATCACTCTTCTGCCTTCATCCAGCCTTCCCTCTTGCTCTAGACCTCGGGCAACTTCTACACAGCCAGGTTCAGAATGCTCACCTCACATCCTTGTAAGTATACCCATAACCACAGTGATCCAAAGTCATCTTTCTATTTCCCTCACTAAATTGCAAACCACATTTTTTCCCCTTACCTCCAGAGCATTATCCAATGATTTGCCTCCAAGAGATGTTTAGTAAACATTTATTGCTAGCACAAAACATTGTTGACATTGTTGTCGTTAAGAACTATTTGACTAATCAGATGCTGTATCCTCTAGCATGAAAGATGCAGATTCCTACGAGGCACTGCTGTAAGATTAACAATAACCAACACATTTTAATATTTAATATTTTTGGAGACAATGCTAAGTGTTCCACATAAGTTATCTCACTTATCCTCATTCCTCATGTATTGTCACCCCCATTTTTACATATGGGGAAACTGAAAGTATACAAATTAAGCAGCTTGCCTGAGGCTGCAAATACATAGATCTTGTTCACAAGGATTCCAGAGTTTCATTTCAAGGCCGATGGCATACAAAAACAAAACAGACTTTTAATTTAATCTACCTGCAACATGGAAGGAAATTCCTCTGAATTTGTGCTTGACATCGTCACCACTATGAGTTTATATATGTGGTTCTTAAGTTAGTGCAATGGTTTAAATCTGGAACGTCCCCACAGGCTCATGTTTTGAGTACTTGGTCCACAGTTTATGGTATTATTTTGAAGGCTATGTAGTCTTTAAGAGTTGGGAGAAGTAGTAGGTGGGTGGTAGGGGCAAGCCTCTGAAGGTTAAGCCTAGCCCTGCTTCCATGAGTATTTTCTGCTTTCTGGCCACGTGAGAATAGCTGCCCACAGGCACTCCAGCAGCATGGACTGAGCTGCTTAGCATGGTTGACACTCTCTGAAAGCATGGGCTGAAATAAATCTTCCCTCTATTGTTTTTGTCAAACATTTTTCACAGCAGTGAAAAACAACAGCAATAACAACAAAAGCTAAGACCAAAACAAAACAACAAATACCCAAATTCAGTTTGTATCTCTCTTACCCCACACTCTAGATACATCACGAAAGCAAATATGTTTTGTTTCACGTACCCTCAGCTCCTTGGAATCTTTAGGGTTAGTTTTAGGCATTCATAGTATTGGGATGAGCCCACACATCCCATGAAGTCAAGACTTAATCATTTTGGAAGCCAAATGTGAGGTGTTATCATAAGTAATTATGAGTAATGTTACCATGGTGTCCATCCATGCTGTCTTTTCAGGTATGGATTTTTTTCTTTTTTGCAGAGAAAGTTACATTCCTATACAAACAAGACAGGACTGGTGTTAAAACATACTTCATAAATAATTTGTATAGCAGAGTCAATGCTCTAGATATTTTTCTTGATATCATGAATATATTCATATATCATACCCTCTAGAATAACATCTCTGTGCTCATTCACAAGTTACAGGCTATAACTAAGTTAGGAGAAGCGTTTGTTCTCACAGTTAAAGCCTTAATGTACTTCTGGACACACAATAGCTACTGGAGTGCTTCATGTCATCAAAAAGGACAGTGGAAATAAAAACACCATCTTACTCTACACTTTTCAAATTGTTTTTGCTCTTGACTTCACATGGCCAGAGTTTCAAGTTTTAACTTCTCAGCCTGACATTCAAGAAATCCCATTTCATGACCCTAGTTTGTACCTTCACCTTTACATAATAGTCCCCACTGGAGACTCTGCTCTCCTGGAATGATTTCTGCTGTCCCCATCATATGTCAGGGTCATTTCAATCTTTGTTGCTCAAAAAGCATTATTTCTTCCTTTCTCTATCTACCCACAGTTTCTTTGGTTCCTTCAAATCAAAGAGAAATACACTTTTCTGCTTTTCTCCAATGATTTCTCTTACAAATGATGCTCATCAAAGTTTTGTGACTCTAGGCTCAGATTCTGACTTGATGCGAAGCAAGACTTCATGATTTGCTAGTTAGGCGCTTGTGAGGGGGAGTTATTAGCTTCTCCAAATACAGTTTCCTCATCTGTAAAATATGAATGGAAAGATTACCTCATAGAATACTTATGACAGTTAATGAGCATTTCAATATACTTAACAGAGTACTCGTAGAAATCAGCAACTATAGACAGTGTTGCATGCATCTTAATTATATTAAATGCTGCTCCAATCAGGCTACAATTTCCTAAGTGGGAACAAAGATCTCAACTTTCACCATGAATAGTGAAATATAGTCCCTCAGTAGTCTATATGTTCTTTTAGTCCCAGTATAAGCAGAAAACAATATGGAGTTAAAGACACAGTCTTGGCATATGGTGCTGTGGGTAAGTTTGCAGGATGTTTCAGTTCAGGGCTGTTGGGAATGCAGGACTTTTGTACTAAATAATGGTGGTGATGACATGAAGGACTCACATTTGATTTTAGAAACATGAGGATGAAGATAGCTTAATATTACTAATAAGACACAAGTGGGCTGTAGTACTTAAAGGTCTAGAAACGTAGGAGCGTTCTGAGCTGGAGATAGCAGTTTTCAAGTTATTTGTGTCTAAGATGTTATAGAAGCCATCAACAGTGTAGGAATCTAGCTTCCTTTGATAAGATATCATGGTAAGAACCATATTCTTGCTTGCAAGGTAACCCTATAACACATGCACACATTTATATAGATACATATATATGAATGCATGTATACATATATGTATACATATATATACACACACAGATATATATATATATATAAT
>NW_026067930.1:20684110-20713602 GCF_014885135.2 Alexandromys fortis | reverse complement strand
AAAGATTTATTTATTATGTATATAACATTCCTACCATATATGCTTGCATGCCAGAAGAGGGCACTAGATCTCATTACAGATGGCTGTGAGCCACTATGTGGTTGCTGGGAATTGAACTCAGGACCTCTGGAAGAGCAGTCAGTGCTCTTAACCTCTGAGCCATCTCTCCAGCCCCCAGGTTCATTCTTATGCTTATGTTTATGCTTAGTTTTGCTTGTGAATAGCTTCAGTAAATAAGACTTGCTACTACCCAAGAAAGGCTCTGTCATTTCATTTCTATGGTGGTTTGAATGAGATGACCCTATTGGCTTGTATATTGGAGTGTTTGGTTTTTATTTGGTGGACTGTTTAGGAAGGATTAGGAAGTGTGGCCTCACTGGAGAAGGTGTGCCATTGGGGTAGGTTTCTACATTCAAAAATCCATAATGCCAGACCCAGTTTTTCTTTCTGCCTCCAGCCTGTGGATCAGAAATAAGCTCTCTGCTATTGCTCCAGAGTCATTACGGCCTTGCTCCCCACTATGATAATCATGGACTCACCTTCTTAAACACTAAACAAGCTTCCAATTAAATATTTTTTTAAATAAATT
The DNA here is from genome assembly GCF_014885135.2 of Alexandromys fortis. NCBI lineage: Eukaryota > Metazoa > Chordata > Mammalia > Rodentia > Cricetidae > Alexandromys > Alexandromys fortis. Next base: position 20,713,013 of record NW_026067930.1, on the reverse strand, counting down.
ACCTTAGTCATGGTGTCTCTTTATAGCAATAGAAACATAACTAAAGTGGTACCAGGAACTAAAATATTATTGTTGCCAGACTGACCATGCTATTGTTTGGAGGAATGTGAAAGACACAAGAACTTTGAATTAGAAAAGCAACTGAATACTGTAAATGGGGCTTAAATCCAAGTAGAACCACTAAAGCCAGTAGTATTGAGTGCAATGTGGACAATGGAAGTTCAAGAAGGTTCAGAGGGGGAACTAAATGAGCAATTGGTTTAGGATCATTCTTGTGATCAGATCAACTACTGCTCCAGTGTATGCCTGGCTTGCTCATATGCTTGCCACCATGATAGTCATAGACTAACTCTGAAAATGTAAACAAACATCCCCATTCACAATAGCCACAAATAGCATAAGATATCTTGGAGTAACTCTAACCAAACAAATGGAAGACTTGTATGACAAGAACTTTAAATCTTTGAAGAAAGGAATTGAAGAAGACACCAGAAAGTGGAAAGATCTCCCATGTTTTTAGGTAGGTAGAATTAACATAATAAAAATGGCAATCTTACCAAAAGCAATCTACAGATTCAATGCAATGCCCATCAAAATCCCAGCAAAATTCTTCACAGACCTTGAAAGAATGGTACTCAACTTCATATGGAAAAGCAAAAATCCCAGGCTAGCCAAAACAATCCTGTACAATAAAATAACTTCTGGAGGCATCATCACAATCCCTGACTTCAAACTCTACTACAGAGCTACAGAACTGAAAAAAGCCTGGTATTGGCATAAGAACAGACAGGAGGACCAATGGAACTGAACTGAAAAACTTATTAATCCACATACCTTTAAATACCTGATTTTTGACAAAGAAGCAAAAAAAATCAAATGGTAAAAAGAAACCATATTTAACAAATGGTGCTGGCATAACTGGATATTCCTATGTAGAAGAATGAAAATAGACCCATATCTATCACCATGCACAAAACAGGTCCAAATGAATCAAAACCTCAATATGAGGCCAACTACACTGAACCTTATAGAAGAGAAAGTGGGAAGTACACTTGAACGCATTGGCACAGGATACCACTTCCTAAATATAACCCCAGCAGCACAGACACCGAGAGAAACAATAAATAATAAATGGGACCTCCTAGAACTGAAAAGTTTCTATAAGCAAAAGACGTAGTCAATAAGACAAAACGACAGCCTACAGAATGGGAAAAGATCTTCACTAACCCCACATCAGACAGAGGTCAGATCTCCAAAATATACAAAGCACTCAAGAAATTGATCATAAAAAAAGGAACAGAACAGAACAAACATCTGATTAATTTTTTTATCAGTTGCCTTGGTCAGGTCCTTCATAGAAATAGAAAAGTGACTATGACTGTTTCCAATACACTCTGAAAAACCCTCCATTTGTTATCTCCTCTTTTTTCAGTCTCTTGGCAACTGATAGTTTGATAGTTTGTTCTTATTCACCACATTTTCCCCCAGACAAATATTTCCTGGCTTATTGACTGCTGTAGTAAGTCTTACAACTAGTGGCAATCCACCTGCTGGGGCGTGGCCTCTTATACTATATATGCTGATGCAGAGCATGTGTCTGGCCTCTTTTCCGGCCTCTATTCTGGTTGCAGATTTTGGTTTCTGATCTCCATTCCAGCAGAGGATTCTGATTTGTGAGTGTACCCCTAAATAAATAACCATCTATTTTCAATTTTGATCTAGTGTGGGATTTCTTTTAAGCGACCATCTTCAATTGACTGATGGAAGGTGATTAATTTGCAAAAGAAGTGTAAACATTTGTACAAAGCTAAACGTGAAGCCGTGGTGGTGCTATGTCCCAAGAGGAAAAGAGTATTTCAATAAGACAAACATGTTTGATGCTACCAAAAGCTTCTGTGGGACCACATAAACAAGGACTAAAAGAAACCTTGTATTTGCCTATAGGAAGCCATGGCTAACTTTTGGAAAACTACTGAGGAGTTATTTGAGTGGATTAAGAACAGAATAAGACATGGGTCATTAGATTGCTCAGTGGGTGAAAGTACTTGCCAAAAAGATTTATTTTGAGTGTAAAACCTGAGACCCACATAGTTAAAAGGAAGAGTCACCTTTTCCAAGTTGTCCTCTGACCTCTATATGCACAGCATGGTGCCTTGCATTTCCAATAAATAAAGGAACCAGGAAGGGAATGGAATGAGACTACTTAATTGCTACCTATTGATAGAGCTGGGAGAGGGATAGTCTTGCCTTCAATTATGTGCTTGATAGTGATGCTACAAGGCTCCAATGGGTAGTCTCGTGCAATGTTCACATACATATCCTAAGTAATGGGTCACAAAATCAACCCAAAAGTCATGAAGTCAAGAAAAGGACTGGTGGGGGAGAAGAGGTGTGATTATGGAAAAAGGGAGATTAATGAGGATATATGAAGAAAGTAGTTAGATTGCATTATAAAAATGTATGAAACTGTCAAAAATACATTTAATTAATAAAAATTCAATCAAATAAAAAACAGAATGAGATATAGAGATATAAAGTTGTAAAACTCTTTAAATGACCTTTGAAGGCATAGGAGATAGCTCAGTGGTCCAAGTGTTTGCTATACAAGCTTGAGGACCAGAATTTGAACCCTGTAACCCATACAAATGCCTGCTGCAGCTGTGTTTGCCTGTAACTCCAGTGCTGGCCTGGGATTGAGGTGACAAGGAAGATCCTGGGGTTGCTGTCCAATTAGCCTAGCTGATATGATGAGCCTGAGATTTGGCAAGTTTCTAAAAGCTAGGTAGAGAGTGATCTAGGAAGGCATCTAATGCTGACCTCCAAACTACCAGAACCTTTGAGGGTTTTGTCCTGGATCATTGGCTAGGCACTGTCAGGACCTCTGGCGGTGCCTGTTGTTGGGCCCTCAGGAAACATTCCTTGGTTGTCCCTCTCATTGGGTAGGCACAATCAGGTCCTCTGATAGTGCCAAGAAGACTCCAGGTTGTCTTCTTTTGGGCTGGTAGGCCTTAACTTCCTACAGTAGGGATAGGATTTAAAAAAAAATATTTTGACAGAGATGTGCACAGAGAGAGAATGTCACGTGAAAATGGAAGTAAACAGTAGAGAGACATATGTACGACCAAAGGAACATCATAAGTTACCAGCACGCTATCAAAGCCCTGGGAGAGGCATAGAACTTGATTGTCCCCACAGCAAGACCTTGACATCAGATTTCAGTCTCCAGAGCTGTAAAAGCTGTGGTGATAATTCCCAGTCCTGATGGCACTGAGTTTATGGTACTTTGTCCTTAAAGTTCTAGAAATGACAGGACAGAGATAGCCATCCACAGAACAGGTGATATTATAGGTAGCTTGGAAGGTGAGGCTAAGCTATGGGACAACACCTGTGAGATTCAGGTGAGAATGTTTGCTATTGCAAGCTAAGGATTTGCACATGGTGGCTTCCAGTTTCTCTGTAAACTGGCAGTAAATAACAGGGAAAAGGGAAGAAACAAGCAAGGAAGTGCTGAGAACCTATAAGAATTAGCTGTAGGTTTCTAGTTAGTACTACCCTCTATTGGGTGACTTTCCTTAGCAACTGTCAGCAGTGGGATTAAGTCATGGAGAAGTAAAGAGCTAGGTCAATAAAGGGTCATGGACTACCTGGGTAGCATGATCAAACTACTGAGTATTGAGAGAATTGAAACAATATTCTAAGAAATCTGACCAAACAGAGGGGAGGTTTGAAGGATGGGCTGATGGTTTGCAGAAAGTCCAGCAGTCCTAACAGGTTTGCAGAAGGTTGCAAGTCGCCTGCTCAGAAAAGGAGAGATAAAAGCATGACAAAGTAGTAAGAAGGCCGCTTGTTTGTTTTCCCGGCTGCCCAGTCTCCTGAAATAATCACACAGAAACTATATTATTCAAATCACTGCTTGGCAAATCACTTAAGTGTATTTCTAGCTAGCTCTTACATCTAGAATAAACCCATCTCCATTATTTTATATTTTACCATGAGACTCGTGGCCTCCCAGCAAGGGTTTAGCATGTCCATCTCTGGTGTCTGCTACATGGCTTCTCCTAACTCTGCCTTCTTTCCAGCATTTAGTTTAGTTTTACATGCCTAGCTCTGTTCTACCCTTTCAGGCCAAGCCAGTTTTTTTTTTTTAATCAACCAATAGTATTCACAGCATACAGAGGAGAACCCATATCATGTCAAGGTTCAAGCTGGAGGTGGTGAAGTGACTGAACCAGGGCAGAGAAGTGGATTAGGATGAAGTTCTGCAGGTCAGGGTGGAAGTGGATTTCTTTAAAAGTTAATTATTTGCTATGAGTCAAGGCTAACCTCAAACTTGCTATCCTCCTGCCTCAGCTTTCATAGAGTAAGGATTATATGTGTATGCCAACTGCTTCAACTGCATTACTTCCCAGCCTCCTTAGTATCAAGTGGAGTGAGATGGGGCGATGAACTAATGTTCTTTGGGGCATTTTTAATTCTAATCATTGCATGTCCAGGCTTATTTGTTTAGATATTGACTATCCAGAAAGTATAAAGATCTAGAGAGTATTATCTGGTCCAGCCATAGCTACAGTGTCACTTGGCTACTTTCTGCCACTTGTCTGTCTGTCTGTCTGTTTTGTGTGGTACTGTGGATTGAACCCAGGGCATTTGTTATGCTAGGCAAATACTTTGCTACTGAGCAATAGATTTATCTTTTTAAAATTACCCTGAAATGGAGTCATATGGGCATTGAGGAAATAGTTCAATGATAGAGCAATTGCCTTGAATGGAGAAGGCTTTGGGTTCCATCACCAGTATCATAAACAAACAAACAATAAATGAAAAAGAAATCCTAAAACACAGGGCATCACTAAGTTACTCACAACTGGCCTTGCACTCAGATATATTGAGTTTGTGATCTTTTTTCTCCAGCCCCCCAAGTAATTGGGATTACAGTTCTATTCCACCAGGCCTCCAATGTCTGATACTTGAAACTTGTTAAATTGTTTCCTTCATGAAATTACACTCATGTTGTTGTCTAAATTTCACACTTGCCCCTGTTCTATTATAGAAGGCTTCTACTCTCAGTTCTTACTTTCTTATGATGACTTTCCTTGCTTACTAGGTGGATCACCATCCTGTTTGTGGTATGCCATTACTGAAGTAATGTAGCACATGACTCTATTTGCTATAAGGCAAATATAGCTAGCTTGTTCTCTCATTTACGATTTCCAAAGCCTTTGTCAGATAGGTTGTTTTATGATTCTTGATGGAGTGAAACCTTCAGAGGTGAAATGGCTGCCAAAGATGAGACACAACTACAGAGTGGCAGTTCTGGCTTCAAACATAGGGCTGTCATTTGGAAAAAGCAGAAGCATCTCCTTGCATGACTGAAAGTGAAGAAGAAGATGAATTCAAGTCACAAGTCTAATGGCTATTGTCTTCTGCATGGTCCTTAATTCACTGGGCTTTACCCAAAACAGCTCTTCTTTCTTGGCAGTTTTTCTTTTATCACTCATTTTAAACTGGTAAATTGTGAAATATGTAAACATATGAATGCATAGACTATAAAGTGAACTAATGAAGTTAACTATAAAGAAATTATTGCTTGGGTCCTAAAAATAATAATCTAGCACTAGTATCGAATAGAGCCCATCATTGCTCACATGATAAGGTGGGGAGCAGGCTGGAGAGAGAAAAGTAAGCCAAACTGAGGACATTTGGTGCTGTTGGTCTTGATATCTATCTGTGGTGTAAATCTCAGGACACTATGGATACTAGATTAGGCGCCATCTACCAAATTAGCTTTGTAAGTTTATACACAGGGCACAAGTCAGCTTTCTATTACAGCAATCCACTTTTCAGATGGAAAGGTTTATTTTTGAAACCCAGTTTAGGAGTCATTAGTCCGTGATGGATTGGTTCCTTGTTGTGGTGACAAAGCATCATGGCAGGTGCGTGTGGCTGAGGAAACTGATCACTTCATGAAAGCCAGGAGGGAAAGAGATAGGAAAGGGCTGGGTCCTGTAGTCTTTTTCATAAGTACAGTGTCACTTATGTGGATGTCTTCTTAATAAGAAAGCCCCATTCTGAAGGTTCTATTGCTTCCAGGTTTTGCCTTTAGATGAAGACCAAGTTTTTAACACATGGAATTTTGGAGGATAGTTGAGGTCTGTGCTACACCTCGAAGTTAACATTAGTGTGCTGGTAACAAGATAAAAATCTCAGAACTGTCCTTTAATATTATAAGTAGCTTTACAAAACCACCTTGACTCTACTGGTTCTGACTCCAGAACACGTTTTTTCCTAAGTGGTTTTTTTTTTTTTTTTTTTTTTTTTTTAGTGTTAATGTCCACCCAATCTATTCTTTAAAGTGACACCAAGTAGCTTTTTAAAATGAAATTCTCAGTGTTTGCATTCCCCGGCATAGGAATTCTCAGCTGCTGGCTTTTCATTAGTGCAGGATGTCCATGACTGGACTTGCTTCTGCTCTACTTTGAACCCTGGGCTCTGCTGTACTCAACTCATTGCATGCCACTTCAAAGCACTATGAATTTTTTTTTTTTGGTCTAGTCTCTTTCCTCTGTCTGGACTGCTGCTGCCCTTGCTTGCATGGTGAACACTCTGAAGCCTCTGAAAGGTGTTAGATTTTCTCTTAGTTTTTCCTTCTAGAACTCTCTTTCCCAACAGTTCTACCTACTACAGGTATAACTGCTTCTTTCTTTTGGGCTGTTTCTATTTTCTTTAAGTCTTGTCTCTCTTCCTGAAACACCAGCACATTGCAGTCTAAGAGTTCTTTCTAATGATTGTGATGGTAAACACATGCTGCTTCACCCTTGCATCTCTTGCATTCAGAACAGTGCCTTATTGGTGGCAACAGCTTAGGATATATGAATGGACAAATAAAAACACAATTTGAATGAATGAGAAAGCTTTAAGTTTTCTAATGTCACTTCTTGATTTATCTTTAATTATGAAGTTGTTTTTGAATGTCCTCAGAGGTGGGGAAGGAGGCAAAAAGATACACATGAACTTTAGACATACAGTTTTCTGTTTTTTTTTTTTCTTTTTTTCTGAGACAATTATCTCTCCTGTCTACAGCAAATAAAAACTGCAGATACTTGGCATGGTATTGATGCTTGCATATGTCTTTTGATAACATTCCTAATTTTCGTTGGACAGAAAACCATAAAGGCTAGATAAGCAAGCATGTACTGCCATGAGAATTAATTTGAGAGCACGGTGGTTCAGAATACAGTGATTAGTTTAGGCTGCCTTTTCAAATTCAAGTAACCCAGACACTTACATGATCCCACAACACTGCAGCAAATGAACCAAAGCACACACTCTAACGTGTGAAAAATGGATTTTCTGCACATGCTTACATTTTGATTAATTTGCTCATTATCCGACCTACATTTTTTTGAGTACTGTCTTCTGTTGAGCCCTATATAAGATGCTTTGTGTTTAAGAAGGTGAATGGGGAGATGGGTCCTTTGATTAGTTTACACAAAGCCCCTCGACTTGGGAGGATTTTTTGCATTTACTTGTTATCATAGCAACTCGTGCCCCTCATGGACTGACAAGAATCCCTGGCCCTTGCTGGCCATCTAGGCCTTTTTTATTGTCTTTTCAGGCACCTTCTACTGATTCCTTCAGGAAACCATATATGCTATAATTTAGCATTTTCATCTAAGGCTTTTTTGTCTTGTAAGCCTAAAATAAAATCAAACAGATCTTTCCACATTTGGCTTAAGCATCAATTCTTTAGGGATTCTTGCTTTGACCCTGTGCTCACATCAGGTCTCTTAAGCACACCTCATGAATTTTTTTGTTATCATAATAATCTGTATCCTTGTTTAGGGTGCTTCTGGAATATGAAGAATATGAGGGACAATCTCTATGTCTTCTTTCTTCTGTGTAACTCCAGAGTCCGGCACTGAGATGATATACAGTGATTGGTAATAAACATTTCCTGAATGAATAAGTCATTTACTAGGGACTGGATTTCTACACTGGTCTGATGACTCCGTGCTATCAAAGGACTTCTCTCTACTATTGCTTTTCACACAGAAATGTTGAGTGGTGTCAGGATTCAGGAAAAATGGGGGATCCCTTTCCCTTAAAGAGCCCCCATGGTGCCTGAAGTCATGTGATGCTGGTGATACGGTCAGAGCTCCTTGGTCATTTCAGGTGGAAGGAATGGAGAGAAGAGGGAATCTGTTCAGCACCCCTTAGTCAACCCAACTTTAGAGGAATAGGGAAGACTAGCTTTTAGTAAAACTATATATAGCATTCTCTTTTTCCTGAATGAAATATAGTGTGAGGTTGCTCGTTTATGATGAACACTGAACTTCTAAAATAGCCAATCTACAAGGATTGTGAAACTCAGAAGCAGAGACCAGAACATGTAATAATTCATTTTAGAAAAATGTCCTACAAACAGATCTCACAATTGAACCTTAAAAGGTCCCAGATACAATCATGTTCTGCAGAGGCTATGGAATTGACTTTGGTACCGAAGGGATCCTAGGCAATATTACCTGGGGTGGAAGAGAAACAGAGCATCCATCATAATGTCATGTTCTATACTGTTCTCAAATTACACAGTCAAATCTTGGTGCAGAGCTGAGGGGTGGTATGATCCTGCTTGTGTCTGTTCCACACAGGCTAGGAAGGGTATATGGGCAAAATGCTTCTCCCATTTTCATTCAGAGATCCCCCTATATTTCTTGATTTTCTTTCCGTCCATCCTTATGGACATTTATTGGCTATGGGTTAGATTACTTTGTCTTATTTCTTTAATATTAAGCTGTCTATAACAATAAAGCAACTCTAAAAGCACTGAAATTTTCTCTTAAGAAAAGGCACAAAAATTCCACCAAGTCCAATAATAAAACAGACTATCTCCTGTTTCTGTATAGCTGTTCAAACTTAATACAACAAGTTCAATTGAGGCCTGTGTTACATGATTTTCTAGTGACATTTTCCCCATGTTATCTATCAAAATCAGAACTGTAACTATTCCTGAAACTTATTCTCTTCCATCCTCCACAAACTCCACATGTCCAGGTTATCCAAGTTATTTTTAAAAATAGGATTTAAGTGCATTTTCCAAGCTAAATTCATTTGTTATATTTATGTCCACAGCATCTGTTTCCCTGGGTATACCATAAATTCTCAGGCCTCATTTTAAACCTATTAAACCACAATCTCTCAGAGGAAAGTCCTACAATCTGGACATAGGAAGTTTTGTATATCACACCAGCTGAACTTAACCTTCATGTTGAGTGAGAATGAAAAAAAAAATCTTCATCAGATTAACAAAAGGAAAAAATAACTAGGCAATGCTTTAAGCTTCTCTAAGAAAAGGAAAATAACAGTTTAAAACAGTGTTATTTACGTATGAGTAATAAATGGACATTGTAGGTAAACTTTTCTTTCCTACCTGCCAGTTCCCAAATAATCAACATAGAAACAATATGAATTACAAATGCTCAGCCAATAGTTTAGGCTTATTACTAACTAGCTCTTAGAACTTAAACTAATGTATTTATATTAGTGTATATTCTGCCACATGGTTTTACCTCTGTTTCATCTTGCACCTCTTGTTTTCTCTTTGTGTCTCACTGGCAACTCTCCTGACTCTGACCTTCTTCCCAGTATTCTTAGTCTGGTTTTCCTGTCACATAACCTTATCATGTCCAGGTATTGGTGAGTCATTTTTTTTATTAAACCAATCACAACATAATTTACACAGTGTACAGAAGAATTATTCGACAGCATTTCCCACTTTTTGTCTAAATAAAAAAGGAAGTTTTTTTAAAAGTAAAATTATGTGCAACACAACAGTTATCAAGTAAGAATTACAATTACATTATTTAGTCCATTTTTATTTGACAAAATCAGAGAAAACGTTTTATTATCTATCTTATGTTTGTGAATCTAAAGTTTCATATCTGATTTTCCTTTTTATCATAACTAAGAAAAAATTTAAGTCTAATTATTTAGTCTTTAACTCCGTTAAAGACCTCAGAAGTGCAAAATGTTTTCTAATGACAGGAACATCTGATTGCCTGGACAGTCATCCTAGGTTCTTCTGTAATATTGAGGCATCCAACTTTGGCCTTCAGTTCTGGTATATCTGGCAGATATTTTTGAGATGCAGGGACATTTGAAAGTCTTGTCCTACCTTGTCTTGGCAAAGTTTGGCTGTTGCATATTCTAGCATCCTGCTGACCCAGTTTGGACAGTAATCTGTTAGAAAATTGAGAAAAAGACAGTTTCTTTGCCCAAATGGCTAGGTTTTGCAATAAAGAAAGCAAACTCCATTTGAAAGTTCTTTGATGCCCATCATCTTCTTTTGAAGTAAATGAGTGTTGTCAGGAATAGACATGTCTCATTGTCATGAAGTCTTATGTTATTAAATATATCAAATGCCATATTCTGGAGGTCTTTGAAGTATTTAGAAAACATCTATCTATCTATCTATCTATCTATCTATCTATCTACCTACCTACCTATCTATATGCACCTCTATCATCTATCTGTCTGTCTATCATATAATGATCTATCTGCTTATTTAAATATATCTGTGTGTGACTTTGAGAACATACTTAACATGACTATAAGTTTGACTGTTAACGATAACTATTAATCTGTATTTATTAATTACATGTTACATTTTAAATGAGTTGCATAAGCATAATATTCCAAAGAGGAGTAGAAACATATAGTATAATAACTTTAAATTTGTATCAATAAACCAAAATCCATACCAATATAAAATATTTTGAGATTAATAGTTGTTCTTTGTATTAAAGTAGATTCAATAATCTACATCTTTTTTCCTCATTTCTATATTCCCCTTTTATTTTCACAACAAGATTCTGAATCTAATCTCCCTTGTTTCACTTTTTTTCCTGACCATTACCAATAACAATTTGTAACCAACCCTCCCCTTAAATGATAACAAACATCCATAAGCAATATTTTGGGTATGTAGACATTGTTCTCTAGAGTATTTCCTGCTGTATGCCCTGGTATCTTTGGCTGAACTTATAAATACTTATTTAGTAGCTCAGGATTATTACTAATTAGCTCCTAAAACTTAAATGAATCCATTTATATTAGCCTACATTCTGCGACATGACATTACTTCTCTTTCATCTTGCACCTCCTATTTTCTCTTTTTATTTCACTGGCAACTTCTCTGACTCTGACCTTCTTAATCCCAGCATCCTTAGTCTAGTTTTCCTACTTAACCTTTTTCTGTCCAGGTACTGGCCAGTCAGCTTCCTTATTAAACCAATCACAGCATAACTTACACTGTGTACTGAACATTATTTCACAGCAGGAATACAGAATCCTGCTTTATTAAATGTGTCATCATGTGTAAAATACCTAGAATAGTGCCCGGTTTATAATGAATGTTGTATAAATGTTAACTCACATTAAAGTTGTTTATTTGTTCTAGAAGATATTCATTCACTAAATAAAGTCATCCATTTTTCTTTAGTAACACCATAAATACTTCTTAAATAGACAAACTAAGCAGGTTAGTAAGTTTAAGAGATGTAAAGCATCACATTAATAAAAATAAATCATTTCAAGGTATGTCCTAAAGGCTTTCATGGTGAAGTCTTCCAATTTTAACTATTCCATCTGGTTTGTATGATTATCCATATGTGCCTCAGATAAATGAGACACACTAACCATTTATTCGGTCCTCTTTTATTCTTTCTTCCTCAGAAATTCATGTTCAGATGTCCTCTACTATTTTTGTTCCAGAGCTCTAGGCTACAGGTTGACAAATCTAGTGACTTTGCAAGAGGTCAGAATACAAAACTGTCTGAACTTCTATATGGAGGAAGTAGACCTGTGTCCTGTGCAATACCGATAGAGTTTTGCCAGCACCAAGTGGAAGTTTCCATTACAGAAAGTCACAGAGAATTTGTACTCTGTGAAGTAAAACATGATACAATCGAATTCTGAATATAACCCTATAATACATGATAACTATAGCATCAAAGTAAAATACAGGCCAGCGGTCCATTTCAAAGTTTGCTCCCAGCTTTTAGTTAAGGATCAAGAACAACTATGTAAAATCTTAAGTACATGAGCAGTGCAGTTTTCTAGGGCGTCATAAATACTGAAATGATATTCTTGCATAAGACGTGAGAACAATACCTTCCGCTCTTTCAGAATAAAAAGTTTTCCAAAGGGATGGTAGCTTAGTGGTTGTCTCTAAGTGGGGGAAAATTCAAGCGTATGGGACATCTGCACAGTTTAGTTAATTCACTGAATGACAGTGGAGACTAAATGAGGTACATGTGTTGCAGAACGCATGATACCTGGGTGACATTCACAATGTTGGTGATTGTATATAGATCCTCAGCGGGAGAAGTTCAGATTAGAAACTTTACTCAGAGGCCTTGGTTGAGTCAAGACCCTGCATTCTGTGCCAGAATAGTGCTGCAAGATGGAGCCTAAGCACCAGTGCAAAGGGAGGGTCACATTTATAGGACAAAGGTTCAAAAGGCGAAGGAAAGTTTGCTCTTTTCCTGTGCAGACACTTACATAACACTTCTTTCCTGAGTTCTTCCATCCCAGTGAGACATCCAAGTGCGTGTTTAGGAAGAAGAGCCATGAATTAATATTTTTCCCAATGGAGAAGCTCACAGGAACTTTGAAGTGTTTATTAAAGAGTTTATAATGAGGAGAAAACTTTTTGAAAATCACATTAAAAAGTACCTCTCAAACTGCTTCAATAATTTAACCTTGGAATCACAAGACTCTATTGGAATAGAAGAACACATTGCTGCTCCCCTGGTGTCCCTGGTGGCTCACATGCATGTTGATAGCTAGGATTGGTGGTGAACTGGGCCTCTTTGTGACCACTCAGATAATTAACTGAGGTTGAGATTTGTAATCCTAATATCAAATATTTCATAATGACATCAATTTAAGTTAATATTGCTCTTATCTTTTGACAAAAATAAGGTTTAATATGTTTTTCTCCTACAGGGGGTGAAATAAGGAGAGACTTTATTATGCAAGATAATTAAAATTCTTCCTGAGGTTAAAAGTGATTTAAAGAGAATCACAACATGAGATAATTAGGCCTTATTAGACACTTTATCTGCTTTACTGAAGCTACTTTTCCAGGATGATAAAATGTGCCTTTGTCTTTTTTTAGAAAGCTAGATACCAAATTTGGAGAAAAAAATGATCTTTCCTCCTGCTCTTAGAATCAGCACATGTCTGTGTGAATGGATTTGTGGAAATAATTTAATGACAGGGTTATACTTTCCAAAAGCTAGACCTTTATATAGTGTGATGGTTTTCAACTACTTGTTCATTTTTTTCCTGGTGGAAATGCATTTTACCCTCTATTTTTAGTTGGTTAACAGAAAATGATATGAATTTGTGTTTTCCGATTTCCCCCCTCCTGATGGGCAGAATAATAACAGATTCGTTTGAGGATATTTAACAAAACCCCTTTGTTATTTGACAGAGTCATTTATGCTTTCTTGTGCCTTAGCAGGTAAGGCAAAGCACATCAGTATTTGTGATTTTATTGTCTAATGAACATATAATATAGGCTATTATAGCTGTGCAGTAGCGAGGACTATTTTTTTTTTTTTTTGGAGAAGTGTTGCAGCACTGAAGCCACATGGGTTTTGTGAGAGGAAGCAGGTACCCAGGGAGCACGGGAGTTTTGCCAGAGTTCTAAACTATGTCCCTCCATGAGGTCTGACATTGCTTTTCTGTTCTGCTTTTAGGCCCAATGACAGCGCAATGCTGAGGCTGCCACCCTCTGCTAATGGCTCTCTGAGTTTCCAATGGGGTTTTAACAATGTTCAGTACAGCTAACAAAAAGTAAATCAAGTCATGCTTGTTTGTGCCCATAAATTTTTATCCAACTTATTTTTGTCTATTGACAGTCGATAATAAGTGATTGTTAGACTTGCCTTTAGGAAACCTTTTTCATTTTATTGACAATTGACTTGCAACAAAGGTTTAACAAATCACTCTTTCCTTCTCAGAAAGCCTTCTTTGGGGGAAAGGTTTGTGTATCAGTGCATCCAGGATAAAGTAAGATATAGAGATGCGTTTGATGAAAAGCTAGGAGCTTAGAAATGCTAACACAATCTCTGTTTTAAAGAGAAACATCTGGGGGGAGAAGTGTGCATCAACAGGAAAAAAATGATTCCTTTTATACTTCTGCTTGTCCATTTTAAGTGACAAGATTGCCTTAAATAGAAATGCCAGCAGGAGCTATTATGGGGCTAGCAATAAATGTGGCACTAGAGAAATTCCCAGGGATCCGTGAGGATGACCCCAGTTAAGACCCTAAGCAATAGTGAAGAGGGTGCCTGAACTGGCCTTGCCCTGTAGTCAGATTGATGACTATCTTAAATGTCATCATAGAACCTTCATCCAGCAATTGATGGAAGCAGATGCAGAGACCCACAGCGGAGCACTGGGCTGAGCTCCCGAAGTCCAGTCAGTGCATGGGATGAGTGAGAATATGAGCAAAGAGGTCAAGACCATGAAGCATTCATCTACTGAAATAGTTTACCTGAGCGAATGGGAGCTCACCAACTCCAGCTGGAGGGGGAAGGAACAAGCATAGAACCAAACTAGTCCCTCTGAATGTGGGTGACAGTTGTATGGCTGGGGCAGACTGTGGGGCCACTGGCAGTGAGAACAGAATTTATCTGTACTGCTTGTACTGGCTTTCTGGAACCCATTATCTTTGGATGGATAGCTTGCTCAGCCTAGATATAGGAGAGTGCTTTGGTCCTGACTCAAAGTGATGTACTAGATTTTGTTGACTTCGCAAGGGAACCTTACCCTCTCTGAGGAGTGGATGCGGGGTAGGATTTGGGGAAAGGTGGAGGGAGAGGAAGGAGGGAAGGGGGTGAGAACTAGGATTGGTATGTAAAATGAGAAAAGATAGTTTTTTAAGATAAAGGAATAGAGTTAAGTCAAAATTGTGAGCATAGAAGGAGTTATGACAAAGGATCAATTAGTCAAGTATGTGGGATTTGCTGAGTGTGCTGCTGCCCCTCCAGCTCCAAGTGTTCTCTCTACTTTCCCTCTCTAACTTGGTGAGGTCCATCAGGAATACTTCTGGGTCATGTAATGCAAAGGCATTAACAAGAGAGTATACAAATATAAAGTTACAACTTGACAAATGATCACCGCACATTGTGCTTAGAGACACTGCCGAGGTAAAGACAGAAAACTAGTCATTTCTTAGCTAATCCCAATAACTAGTAACATTTTTGACATATATATATATGTCATATATATATATGTATATGTATATACATAATCTGAACAGTTATTTTGGTTTCTTCCTTTCTATTCCTTTTCCCTTTTGATGTGTGTTTGTGTGCACATATATGTATCTGTGTGCCTATTCATGAGTGTGTGATAGTATGTGTGCTTACTGAGGCCAGAAGACAAGTTTTGCCAACATCCTCAGGAAAGTTGTTCTGCTGTTTATGCTTGCATTTGTGGTTCCTGATAATTTTCTCATATTTCCTGTTTCCAGAATTTTCTTGGTCTGTGTTTTCTTTATTGACTCAATTTTGGTTTTCAAGTCTTGAGTCATTTCTTTCATCTGTTTGATTGCTTTTTCTTGGTTTTCTTTATGGGATTTGTTGATTTCTTCCAACTTTTTGTTTGTCTTTTCCTTCATTTCTTTGAGGGAATTTTTCACTTCCTCTTTAAGGGCCTCAAACATTCTCCTAAAGTTATTTTTTAGGTAATTTTCTTCTGCTTCATCTATATTTGGGTATTAAGATCTTGTTGTTGTAGATCCATTAGCTTTTGTTGGTGTTATGTTGCTCTTTTTGATGTTGAGTGCGTTCTTATCTTGCCTACCTATTTTTCCTCTGGTTGGTGTAGTTGGGGCTGTGTCTTTGGTGATCAACCTTCTAGGTGCCAGTGGATCCACGACTCAGAAGGTTGCTCCTTGTTGTGCAGTTAGGGCCATCGTTCCAGTCACCCTGAGGTCTGTAGGTGTTCCAGGAGGTTGTTTGACACTCCCACATATTGCTCTGCAATGCTGGAGGTCTTTTGTGCCTGCTCCTGTTTCTGTGGAGGTCACTGCCTCTGCCCACTCCATCGGAGGTGACTCAGGCCTGCTTCCTCAATGGTCACTACCTTGTAGTTGCTCCTCTGGAGGTTGCTGCCTCAAGCCTTTTAAAATTTAAAATTATGCACCTGCATGATATGCGACTATGGATTCCATGAACCACAGATCTCACTAAGTCCTCAGCTGAAAAAGTTATTTTAATATTTTATCATTAGATATAAGACTTGAATTTTTCCAGTTGTTCGTTTACATCTGTCTTGACATGAGGCTGGTTTTTGTCAGGTGCCTCTCTGTCCTTCGTGTGGAGGATCATAATGTTCAGTAAATATGTTAAAGTACTTTGATTCTCTAATGCTCATACAATTTTGAATTTCTAGGGCAAGTCAAAGTTGGCTGTATTGTGTCATTTTTTTATGCATCATAGGACTTTATCTGCTAATATTTTATCTGACTGTGACTCCCTTTGTGAGTGAATTGGAACCCTATTTTTCCCCTTGCTGAGTTTTAGACTAAGGCCATTTTGATTGTATAACATTTTCCAAGAAATTGTACTTTTTTATTTCAGTAAGATTTCTTGTAAGAATTGAATTGTTTTCATATTACCAATTTAGAACGGATACTGGTGAAGACATCTAAACTTGCAGTTTATTTATGAGGGTGTTTTGAATCTGTATCATCCTTTGTCAGTTTTGTAAGTTATTTTTTTCTGATAATTTGTAAATTTCATCTGATTCTAATTTGTTGACATGTCAGTAGCCATTTCTATATCTATTGCTCCTTATATACCTTATTTTTCTTCACTTTCCCTGACACTGTTGCTTCGTCCTGCACAACATCACACATAACTAAATGTATCTAGGAAGAAGGAATCTTAATTAAGAAAAATGTTTCTAGAAAATTGGCGTGTAGGTGAGACTATGGGGGCATTTTCTTGATTAATGATTAATGTAGGAAGGTCCATCCCATGGGAGGCAGTGCCATCTTGGGCTGGTGGTCCTGGGTTGTATACTAAAGCAGTCTGAGCAAAGCAAGAGGAACAAGCCAGTGAGCAGCACTCCTCCGTTACTTCTGTTTCATTTCCTGCCTTGGAGTTCCTCAAAAGAAGTGAGTTGGAGTATCCAAGCCAACTTTTCCCTTCTCAAGTTCCTTTTAGACATGGTCATTATCAAAGAAATTGACAGCTAATTAGTATTCTTCCCACCCCCATCTGTCTCTTAAATCATTTACAAATTTACCAATTTACCTTTTTTTTTTTTTTTGGTTCTTCTCAATTGTACATTTGCTTTCGCATTATAATTTATGGTCATGACATGATTAATTCTTCAGATAAGATTTAATTTTCTCTTTCTCTAACTTACTGATCTGGAAGCTTAGTTCATTTATTTGTTCTGCTTTTTCTACTCTTTGGTTCCATTCTTTTAATTAAAATTTTCATACGATATAGTTTGATCATTTTCTTTCTCCTCCCCCAGATCTTCCCCATCTCTTTATCCACTCAACCTCATGTTCTCTCTTTCTTTCAAAAACACAACAAAACCCCACAACTTCCCCCATCAAAACAAACAAGTAAATAATATTTTTAAAAAATACCAAAATAAAACAAAAGAAAAACCACACAAAACTCCGTGGAGTCTGTTCTGTGTTGGCCAACTGCTACAGGGCATACGACCTGCTCTGGAGTGTGGCTGTTATACCCAGTGACACTCCAGTGGAGAAAGCTTATTTTTTTCTTTTGAGTAGGTATTTTCTTGGTTATAGGTGGGTCTTGGTGTCCACTTCCCCTTCTTAGTGCTGGAATTATTTTTAATTGAGCACTAGAAAATTATTCATTTCTTACTTTGTTAATTTGGAAGTCTATACTCTCTGATTTTAATGATTGTTCCTAGAAATTAGTAAAGCTATTTGATTTATCAATATTCATTTTAAAGTTCTTATTCCTTTACAAGGTAATATAGGAATCTTTGTTCTTACATCATTTATATTTTTAATACAATGTTCAGTTGTAGCTGGCAAATTTGAGGTCTACAGGGCAGGATCCTAAACTTGTTGAGAAGCGAATGTCACAGTCTTCAGACATAAAGTTTTCTTTATGGGGAAAAAGTTGGCTTTGTTTAGAAAGTGTCAGCTGATAATATGAGGGTTGCCAACAACATTGACAAGAACACCCTTCTCTCAGGTTGACTGACAGTAGATGTTAACCCATCTGTGAAATATCTTCACAGCAATGTCTAGATTACTGCTATATATGCATATATGTATACACACACATACGAAGGGTAATGTGGAAAAACCCACTTGATTCATGAAACTAATCACCACAGACTTCATTAAAATACCTAGGATGCAGTTTCAAATCATGTATTCAGCGTTCCAAATCATCTTCTTTACAGTTTAAAAATTTTGTCTACATTAAGTTGTAAATTTGAGACAGAGGTTGTGGTGTATACCTGTAATCCCACGACCCAGGCAGGAGGATCATGAGTTTAAGACTAGACTGGGATACATAGCAAAACTTTTCTCAAAAAAAAAAAAAGAAAAAACAAAACAAAACAAAAAAACAACTCACTAAAATTGTCAGTTGTTTATTCTTCTTGTTGTACCTTCACATATTCAAATGTGGTAATTTTCTTTTCTGCTTTGTTTAGGCGCTGTTACATTTGCTGGTACAAATCCTGTTATTTCTTTATGTTCTCCAATTGTTAACCTTGTCAAGCTGGACTCATGTTGAAGGGAGACAGCGTTCCTGCTGCCCGACTCCCAGCTGCCTGGCTAGCTTATGCCCCAAAATAACAACACACAAACTGTATTCATATAAACACTGCTTGGCCCATTTCTATTAATGTGTGTAGCACCGAGGTGCGCTTACCAGGAAGATTCTAACCTACGTCCATCCTGGGTTGGAGCTTCATCGTGTCTGCCCTGGAGAGCAGAGCATGGCATCTGAGCTCACTTCCTCTTCCTCCCAGCATTCTGTTCTGTTTACTCCACCCACCTATGTTCTAACCTATCAGGGCCAAGCAGTATTTTTGTTAGCCAATGACCTTCCTCCATCAGACTCATATTATTTTAACTGTGGAAAAACCTGGTTGTTTGCAACACGTTCCTACTGTTTATAAAGTCTCAAGCTGTTATTGGTCTACTTGTTTTCTGTGGGTATGTTTGTCTGGGGTCTTTGTTTTCATATCAGTTGTTTGTCTGTATTGCTAGTAATCATACTTGGAAAATTATTTGCAACTAATTAAAGGTCATATTATGTTGTCTTCCTCCTTAGATATTTTTTATTTGGTAAGTTTGTTTCCTAGGTTTGAATCACTCGGTCAACTTGCTTCTTTAGCTTCACTTGATTTTAGTCTTTACTTTTTTAATTGAGTTTTAAAATTATTAACTTTCTGTATGCATATAAAATTTAGGAGTCAAAAATGAGAAAAAGCATGTTATCGGTCATTCTGAAACTGGGTTAATTTGTTGAGTGCCCTTATCCCCAGTTGTGTCTAGTTTTCGGTAAGCATGTCTATTTCTTTTTTTATTGCTGAAAAAAATTGTTTCACAGTTTTTCTTTATCTATTTCACTGTTTCTGGACACTGGGTTTGGTGCCATATTGTGAATAGTGCTGTGCAATAAGCAATTCTGTGTTAGAGTCTCTGTGATATTTTGACTTGGTCTTTTGGGAAAACACCTAGAAATAAAAAGCATAAAGATAACCCCATGTCCTCCAATAGTGTTGACAATGAAACTACACAAAGAAATCTAAAGTAAACAAATGAAACCCCTTAGTGTTAAATGATATGCACATATATGAGCGGTGTGCTATTAGAGTCTCCCAGTAGCTGTGGTATAGATGGAACCTCTGATGTGCAGTGTGTGGTAACAGTTACATAGACTGCTTTTCATGGTCTTGTGGTTGCTTTTGTAAAAATCATTGACTCTTTATTTGGGACTATATGGGTGTCCAGTAGGTCATATTTTGACATCAGAAGCCTACAATTCTGTCCTCAGATTATGGTGATATCACCATTTCCTGAATACATGTTCTACAAAGAGCAATAAGGATCACTGCTACAAGTGAAAACTACTGCTGACATAACCTGCAATCACCCCCAAAATACCCTGCATCTATATTCTGCAAATATCTCTCATCCACACTTAAGTATGTGTATGTGTGTATATATATGTAAATGTTCTCCTTAATACATAAGGTACCCTAATTTGCCAACTTTTGATATAAACAACATCTATCTTAATTTGCTTCTTAATAAGGATTTTAAAGCAATGGTTATCTTATAAATAAACTATTTAGGTATAACGTATTTTGAGTTTTAGAAAACAACTTGTTTACATTTATCACTAAAGCCACAGGAAAGAGATATGCTTAAGTAAGGAGAGTAGATTTTGGTTAAGGGGATGGCACCATGATTCAGGGCCAGAGTTTGGAACTCCTGAATCCATGTGAGTGCTTGGTGGGCATGGCAGCCTAACTATAGTTCCCAGCATTTAGAAACTAGAAACAGGGCATCTCCAGAGCAAGATAGACTAGCTGTATCTGCAGTTTCTAGGTTATATTGAGAGAACTTGCCTCAATTAAAAAGGTAGAGAGTGACAGGGGAAGTCTCCTCATATCTCCTTTGGGCCTCCACATGCACACATGCGTGCACCATTTATACATACATATACAAGAAAAATGGAATAGACTTATGTGAGAAACAGACCACAGGTTTGACGTTATTTCCATAGTTCCTTGCCTTCCTTTTACTCACTTTCTTCTGTCTTCTTCACAGCCATGTTGCAACGGTCTTACAGTCTCCGGTACTCATTTTTGTTGTTTTAATTCATCTTCAGGCTATATACTCTACTTATACTGGCCAAGGTTGAAGTACCTTTAGTAGTATCCATGGGTAGAATCCTCAAGCACCCAATGAAAATTGTTTTGTTTCTACCATACCTAGAAAAGCTCCAGCCACACACACAACTCTCCTTTTGTCCAATGATTTTACTTTCTTTAGTTTCAGTTACCTATATTTGTGGCACAAAAATATTAAATGGAAAAGTCCATATATAACAAATTCAGATGTTTTAAATTTCTCCTTATTCTGAGTAGTATATTCAAATCCAGCCTGCCTCTATCTTTGTCTCAGAGATTTCTTTAAGTGGTGTATGTACGATATATCTAACCTTTCTGTTAGTCAGTTGACACCAGGAGAACAGAGCCGGAAGCAGTGAGTTGATTTTGTTAATTTGGATATTTTCTCTCTGCCTTTTGGTTAGTTTGGATATTGGCTTGCCTATTTTGTTGATTATCTCAAAGAACTAACTCTTTGTTTTATTTATTCTTAGTATTGTTTTCATTGTTTCTATTTTGTTGATTTCAGTTCTCAGTTTGATGATTTCCTGTTGTCCGGTTCTTCTGGGTGAGTTTGTTCCTTCTTGATCTAGGGCTTTCAGGTGTTCTGTTAATTCACTAGTGTGAAATTTTTCCAGCTTCTTTATATAGGCATTTAGTGCTATGAACTTTCCTCTTAGCACTGCTTTCATTGTGTCTCATAAGTTTGGGTTTGTTGTGGGGTCATTTTCATTGAATTTTAGGAAGTCTTTAATTTCTTTATTTCTTCCTTGACCCATCTGTGATTCAGTTAAGTATTATTCAGTTTCCATTACTTTGTGGGCTTCTGCAATTACTGTTGTTGAATTCTAACTTTAAGCCGTGATGGTCCGGTAAGACACAGGGCTTATTCCATTTTTTTTTTTTTTTGTATCTGTTGAGATTTGCTTTGTGACTGAGTGGTCAATTTTGGAGAGGGATCCATGAGTTGTTGAGAAGGCATATTGTTTTGTTAAGTTTCTGTCTGGCCGACTTGTCCTGTAGTGAGAGTTGGGTGTTTAAGTCTCCCACTACTAATGTGTGGGGTTTGATGTGCTTTAGTTATGTTTCTTTAACAAACGAGTGTGCACTTGTAATTGGGGCATAAATGTTCAGAATTGAGACTTTATCTTGATGTATTTTTCCTGTGATGAATATGAAATTACCTTCTTCATCTCTTTTGACTAATTACAGTTTGAAGTGTATTTTCTTAGATATTAGGATAGCTACAACAGCTTGTTTCTTAGGTTTATTTGATTGGAAAATCTTTTCCCAATTCTTTACTCTCAGGTAATATCTGTCTTTGAGTTGAGGTGTGTTTCTCATATGCAGCATATGTTTTCATATCCAATCTGTTAGTCTGTGTATTTATATATGTGAATTGAGTCCATTGATATTAGGGGATATTAATGACCTGTGATCGCTAGTTTCTGTTATTTTTGTTTTTGTTGCTGCTGGTAAGGTTGTGTATATGTGTTTCATTTCTTCGGGATTTGCTTGTGTGGGATAGTCTATTGCCTGTGTTTTTGTGAGTATAGCTAACTTCCATTGGTTGGAGTTTTCCTTCCTGTACTTTCTGTAGTGCTGGTTTTGTTGTAGTTATTGAATAAATCTCTTTTTTTTTTCATAGAATATCTTCTTTTCTCCATCTATGTTGATTGAATGCTTTGCTGGCTATAGTAGTCTGGACTGTCATCCATGGTCTCTTAGTGTCTGCATAACACCTGACCATGACTTTCTGACTCTCATTGTTTTTATTGAGAAGTCAGGTGTAATTCTGATACATGTACTTTTATATGTTACTTGGCCTTTTTTTATTTGCAGCTCTTATATTCTCTCTTTATTTGTATGCTTACTGTTTTGATTGTTATATGGTGAGGGGACTTTTTGGTGTTCTGTCAATTTCTTTTCTTTTCTTTTTTTTTTTTTTTATTTTTCGAGCAGGGTTTCTCGGTAGCTTTTTGGTTCCTGTCCTGGAACTAGCTCTTGTAGACCAGGCTGGCCTCGAACTCACAGAGATCCGCCTGCCTCTGCCTCCCGAGTGCTGGGATTAAAGGCGTGCGCCACCACCGCCCGGCTTGTCAATTTCTTTGATCTGCATAGGTATGTCCTTCTTTAGGTTGAGAAAGTTTCCCTTCTATGATTTGTTGTGAACATTTTCTGGTAGTCCTGTCTTGCTCTTTATGTTGTCAAGTATATTCTTACCCTGTTGTCTATCATCTCTTCCTTCTATTCGAACAGGCAGAGCCTGTGTTTCAGAAGGGTCCCTTTCCCTCCAATTGGTGTTGTTGGGGGCTGCGGCGCCATTAATCACTCCTTCAGCTATAAGCCAAGGAGAACCTTTGGTGATCATTCCTCCAGGTGCCTACAGGCCCAAGGCTCAGATGGCCATTCCTGTTGGTTTTGATTAGGCTGAGCATGAGGCTCTGGTGGTCAGATAATTTCTGGAGGCCACTGCTGTTGTCGCGGGTCACTGGATTGCTGTTCGTGATTCTCCTCCTGTCTGCCTGGCCAGGTCCATCACATTGCCGTGCTTACTCGTCTCCTCCCAGTGGTCTGGCCTAGCCTACTACGGGGCTGCTCACCTTCTCCTCCTGGCTGCTTGGTGATTCACTGCTTTGCTGCTCATGCGGTCTGGCTGGGTCAGGCCTGCGATGCTGCTGTTCATGCTTCTCTTCCTGTTGTTATGTTCTGGTCTGGCCCCTTCATGCTTCTGCTTACACTTCCTTTTAATACCTTTGCCAATGCTCAGATCAAAAGGACGATCCTGTCTTCAGACTGTTTCCTGAGATTGCATCCTCTGACTGCTTCCTCAGACGACTGCTTCAGACTGACTGTCCTCTATTCATATTTTTATGAGGCTTAAAAGTCACAACAGGTATTTTCAAATACTTTTTGTTGTACCATTTGCAATGAGTGGTAGCCAGTTTGTGTTAGTACAACACTATGTGATGTATGATCGAGCCATTTATGAAATTTTTTCTTCCAGAGTCTAGTGATGCAAAGTCCATGATCATGGGGTCTTGGTTAACCTCCCTTGAAGGCCCTTTAGGAGACAGTCCCATGGTAGTGGTAGTGTAAGTGAGAGGCGGGGTTATGTCTCAACTGGGAAGCACAGAGCCTTCTGCCCAGCTTGTTCTTCTACAACTACCATGAAGTAGTATGAAAACAACTTTGTTACTTTCTGATAGTATTTCCCCAGGAACTAAGGGCCATTTCCTTCAGCCCTAGGTTCTTAAAAGATCTTCCTTCCCAGTACTGCCACTTTTGGAAACAAGCCTTTAATATATGAGTCTTCGAGTGATCCAAATCACATCCAAACTTTCTCATTAATGTGTTATCTTTCTTAGCTAGATAATATAATAAATCACACTTATTGACTTTCAAATATTAGTTCTACCTAACATCCTCAGAAAAATCACTATTTTTTATAGTATGTGATTTTTTTTTTAAATACTGATGTAGGAGGGTCTTCTATCTATCTGTTGCTTTCATTGGTTAATTAATAAAGAAAACTGCTTGGCCTGATAGGTCAGAACATAGGTAGGCAGGGAAGACAGAATAGAATTGTGGGAGGAAAAAAGCAGAGACAGGCAGACGCCATGCTTCTCCTACCCAGGACGGAGAGTGGTTAGACTCATGCCATCTTTGAAAATACAGCTTGTTGCTTCAAGCTTTCCCAGTTTGGATCTACTGAATGCTTTGAACACTCAATTTGAGGATGTTTTGTTTTCTGTCTTTTGCCTATCACCTGATATTTATTCTTATGGTTTGGCTTGCTATATAATGAAGAAAAAACTGATTTTCAAAAGAAATCTTGAGAATGGAAGTATATGATTTCTTTAGAAAGCAAATAAAATAGTTCAAGTTGTATTCGCCTTCTCTTTCCTGTCATATCAAACAATCCATTTATCTTGGACAGTAGGAAATGTGCTGATCAGGACAACACTAATGAACTTTTTAACATTTTCCTATCACAGGGTTGTTAGAAAGATATCAATATTTGCACATTAGCATGGACCTAAAGGCTGCAAATCTATGCCAAGTGTTTCATATGAAACAAGATTATAAAAGAACATTATTACGTCTCATCTATTGTTTACCTAATACCAAATGGACAGTCTAGAAAACACATATACAAATAACATTATACATAATAACATAAATAAAATTGAGGAGGTTATATTTATATGTATATATGCATGAAAGAACAACTAATAAAAATGAGATCATGAATTTTAAAGAAACAAAGAACAAGGAGGAATATATGAGAGTGTTCAGAGGGAAGAAAGAGAAGGGGGAAATAATGTAATTATATTATAACATCAAAAATAAAATTAAAAAATTAAAAAATGATGTTTTTCTCTGAGACTAGAGTCATTAGAAAGTAGATTTTTTTCTGGAATTATTAATTGGGTTTTGAAGCCCAAAGTATAGTAATGTATTCATGAATTAAATAGAGTTTTCATATATTTTCATTAGAATTTATCTCAGTTGCTCTGTTTATGATATTCTTCAGGGTTTTTTTTTTTTTGTAATTACCAATGACATATACAAAGAGGAAAGTAAGAAATAGCCTGTTGTTAGTCATTATCAAGAACAACTTTGCAAATACTTGCCAATCCTAATTTAGTTACAATTGGTAGACAATACTGTTTGAATGTTGACATACGTTGTATCTCCTAAATGACAAAATAACTCAGAATGTGCCTTGGATGTTGGGAAATGTACCATCATCTTATCTAAACACCCTGCTCAACAAAAGCCAAGTACAAAAAGAATATGTTATATTCTACAATTTTGAGGCCTGAAAAATATGATAATATCAAATTAAGAGTACAATTCATGAATATTTCTATGCACATAAACAGATGGCTTACTTCTACTGAATAATGCCATTTTTTGTATACTCTGTGTTAATCTCTCAAAGCTGTAGGTCCTATCTATAATCTAAAGTCTTCACTTTTCCTTGAATCATTTTGGTTTCCTGTCACTTGAAATGTTAGTCAGTTCACCAAATCTTAGTAGTTCTGGTCATTTGACTCTACTCATAAAATACTCATACTTATGTGAGGCGTTGGGAACTCCCAAAACCTGATTATATTTAGACATATGATGCACTAAATGAACAATAAAATATTTACCTCAAAACATTAACACACATGTGGTAACACATCAGGCATCATTTTCTAAAGTCTATTTTCCATATTGAGAAGAGTATACATAAATCGCAATCATTACTTCTGAGTTCTTTATCATTTCATTCCTGAATTCAACATGAAATGCATTATGAGCTGAGCTATGAGTAGTTTAGGGGTATTGCTGTACCTATAACTGCTTGGAATTTTACTGATGAAGTTTTTTCTAAGTAGAGAATCAATGGAGAGAGGGGTGGGGAGAGCCATAATGTACCAAAGAATTCAAATGTGTTTTATTTTTGATATGCAAACTACAGAACTATTTTCATTCTTCTTCAGGGAGACCTGTCCTGGTTAGATATTTTTAGTCACTGCTTTTAGTTTTAGAGGGTTAGTTCGTGATCATAATGGTGGTGAAGGAGACAG
Organism: Alexandromys fortis; assembly: GCF_014885135.2. Classification (NCBI taxonomy): domain Eukaryota; kingdom Metazoa; phylum Chordata; class Mammalia; order Rodentia; family Cricetidae; genus Alexandromys; species Alexandromys fortis. The sequence goes on along the minus strand of NW_026067930.1, from coordinate 20,686,503 downwards.
ACTAGGCACTATAGCAGGAGTTGAGAGCTTTTTATCCTCATCCACAGCTGATGTGTGAGGTGATATATGCTATGAATATCTTTAATTGCCATTGGTTAATAAAGAAGCTCATTTTGGCCAATGGTTTAACAGTAAAGCCAGGCTGAAAGAGATATACAGAGAGACTAGGCGGAGTCAGGAAGAAGCCATGTAGCTGACAGAGGAGACAGATATCTCTGCCTGAGACCACCAAAACTTTGCTGTTAGGCCTTATGGTGATGCACAGATTAATAGAAATTGATTAATTGAATACACAAAAGTTAGCCGAAAATATGCTTAAGCTATTGGTCAAAATGTATTGTAAACAGTACAGATTTCTGTGTGATTATTTTAGGAGTCTGGGCAGCCCAGAAATGAACAAGCAGCATCTCCTAATAGAAAGGTAGCAGGCAGAAAGGGGAATTGAGTCTATGAGCTTTTGAAATCTCAAAATCAGCCCTTAGTGACAAATCTCCTCTAATAAGGCCACACTTCCTCATCCTTTCCAAACAGATCCACTCCCTGGTTATTAAGCATTCAAATGTATGAGTCTATTGGGATCACTCTCATTCAAACCACAAAAGTCACATTCAAAACCCAAATCTGGGCTACACCTTCAGGTGGAAGGCCACATAAAAGGACAAGGCCTATCTCCAATCTTCAATGCTGTTGAGGATTTATTTCAGTCATTAAGTTGTGTTGATTTTCTGACATCCAGTCCTAGACATATTTTTGCTGCAGTGAAACTTTTCAAAGGGCAGACAATCACAAATAGCCAAAAACATTTGAGAAGTTGTAGAAGCACTGGGAAATAAGTCAGAAAGAGACCAACACTAGAGAGATAGAACCAGAAAAAAGAGCAGCTAGATAGCACTGAACCATGTCAACTGTGAATGCTAAAGTTGAAGTTAACAAACTACAAATGAAAGCATGCATCAAATGAACTTTAGAGATATCCAGATTCTAAATAAATAGATAACAGGTTTATAAAAATACTTTCTCATCAGAGAAATACAATCAAAACCACAGTGAGAGATCACCTCACTCCAATAAGAATGGCTACTTCCAAACTGGGTAAAGATAGCAGGTGGTGGCAAGGATGTGGAGAAAAATGATTTCATAGCAATGGTAGAAATGAAAATTATTATAAACATTATATAAAATAGAATGGAATTTCCTCAAAATTTTCAGAAAAACTGTCATATGATCAGTGTGGTAGTGAATGAGAAATTTCTCCAGAGGCTCATGTATTGAACACTGGGAATCCAATGGGTGGCAGAATGTTATGGGACTTCAGAATGTGCAGCAAATTCATTGCTGGAGACAGCCTTGAGAGTTTATCATGTCATCCTGCTTCTAGTTTGCTTTCTCTGATTTCTGTGTGAGGCTCAAGATATGGTCTCTAAATTTCCTGTTTCAGTTGCTTATTGCCATTTCTCCCCTGAAACTATGGACTGCCTCTCTGGAATTGTAAGTCCAAACAAGCTTCAACCAGTCATTTTGACCATGGTATTTTATTACAGCAACAAAAAGAACAAATAAGACATTTCTGTTGCTTTGTATTTGCCTAAGGAACGGGAAATATCTTTGGTCAATAGTCATCTACATTTACTTGTCCATTGCATATTCCACCATAGCTGAGAAATGGAAACAGTCTATGTCCATAGAATAAAGAGTGGATGTAGAACATGTGGATCCTTATGTCCAGTTTATACAGCATATCTTCAAGCAGTCCAGGCAAGAGCAGTTTCTTGCAAACTCCATAAGGAGCCTCTTCGGTGCCCATCTTCCTCTTAAAGTAGATTGGTGCTGTGTCTCACTGTCATGAAAAGTCCTAAGTCTTTAAAACACTTTAAATGTCATATTCTGAAGGTCTTTACATTTGATGAATCCCTATCCTTCTGAAATGTATCTCTGTACATCTAGAAAACCTAATTCACGTGACTACAAGCTTTACTATTATAGATGACTATCTATTAAACTGTATTTCTTAGATATACATTACATTTTTAAATAAGCTGCATAAACACAATACCTTAATCAAGAGCAGAATATACATATAACAAAATTAACCTTAAATGTGTATCAATAAACCCAAATCCATACCATTACAAATCTCTATAGCATATCCCCTTTAAATCTAAACAAACATTTATAAACAATATTTGGGAATTTGAGCATAATTCTCTCCACACTGCTTCCTGCTTTTTGATTGGCAAAGTATTTTTGGGGTTGTTCACAGCGACATTTCAGGGGGTCATGGTCCATCAAACAACATTAGTTTAGAATTAATCCAAAGGTTCTCATCTTCTGTGAAAACAAAAGAATAACCTCTTTTCCAAAGAAACATATCCTTAAACCCATATTTTAAAATC
>NW_026067930.1:20665823-20683109 GCF_014885135.2 Alexandromys fortis | reverse complement strand
CCACACAGAAACTTATTAATTAAATCACTGCTTGGCCCATTAGCTCTAGTTTCTTATTGGCTAACTCTTACATCTCAATTTAACCCATTTTATTAATCTGTGTATCACCATGAGGCTGTGGCTTACTGGGTAAAGTTCTAGCATCTGTCTCTGGTGGGGTTACCTGGCTTCTCCTGACTCTGCCTCTTTTCTTCCAGCATTCCGTTTAGTTTTCCCCATTTAGCCTGTCTACTCTACCCTATCACAGGTGTAAAGCAGTTTCTTTATTAACCATTGATATTCACAGCATACAGAAGGGAATCCCACATCAAACAAGAAAATAATGTGTGTTTCAAAAAGATAGATGCAAAGGATTTGACAATTTTTTCCCTAAAGAAAGATAAATGTTTGAGGAGAAATGTGACCTGATTTAAGCATGTATGTAGGGTGCACATGGATCAAAATCTCCCACAGTATCTCATCTATTAGTGAGTTAAATTTTTATGCATATATATCAATTTAAAATAAAATTAAAATCATGAAGCCAAGTGTGATATCTCATCCCTTTAACCTTATCAACTGGGTCTTTCTGAGTTCAAGGCCAGCTTGATCTGCATAGCAAGTTCCAGATCAGCCAGGGCATCTTAGGGAGATCTTGTCTCAAAAAACATTTAAAAAGAACCCCCCCTCCAAATCCATCTATTGCTATATAGCAGAACAAAAATGTCAAAACTAATATTTTCGCAGTGTTGAAACTTAAAACCTTAGAAATCTTGAGAATTGAAGCACATTATTTCATAAAAAAAAACTTATCAAAAATAGTTTGAACAGCACTTGTCGTCTCCTTCCTGTCATCTAACGTAACGTATGGATGAACATCTTTTCTGGGCCTTGGTGAATTGTCACTCCTAAGTTTGGATCTGTTTCCAGCACTTTATCTTTTGAGCTTTAAATGTCAGGAAATATCTCAGAGTTCCACCAATGTGAATATTTTCCTAGCTTCTCTTTTTTCTGGGACATCTTCATCTTTTGTCACAAATGCTTTTCTTGTTTATATTGTTAATCTGCTCACCTTCACTGAGTTCCTCTTGTTGAGCATCTTAAGTCTCCCGAATGTTGACATGACTAGTCATCCGGGCCTGACATACAGGTTTGATCCAAATTTCCCTTCCATAATAACCTATTTTTTCTTTCCTGGACATTTTTTTTCTTTCAAGTATTTTTGAGCTGTCATTTAGACTTATTTCGAGGTTTCCTGGAAGTAAAACAGTTATACACGTAAGTGCTTAAGTGCTCTTAAGGTCTCAGAAACCAATAGCCAATCACTGGCAAACATTAAAGCAATGATGTCATTGTCCCTAATCATGAATGTATTTCTTAATTTTTAAAACAATTTTTGAAATGAAAAGCCTCATACTAAATTACTACCAACATTTTAAAATAACTAAAATTTGCTAACTTCATTTAACTGCCACACATGTGTATTTGAACTCTGTAGGATTAGGACTCTACTAATAAGCATTTTCTAAAGTTGCAACTTCCTGAGGGCTTAGGATTCAATTCTTTTTTGCTCTCTTAAATTGATGTAAACTTTATTTACTATAAATGAACAACCAAGAGGTTGACACATTATCCTTTACTTTCTTGACCACGGACTCACTGAGTATGGACCTTTCTCAATGTCAGATAATTTGAAATTAAAAATTTTGCTTTGAAATTCTTAGAATACAAATGTGGAAGTATACAGTATGTGAAATGTGTCTGGATTGGTAGAAACATTATTTTTCTCTTTGTTCATTTACAAAGTGTTTCAGAGGTCTGGTGTTCTATGGTGACTGCCACACCAGTTAAAGGGAAAGAACATAAGATGGACAATGGCAAGTGGGTCCTACGGGACTCAGTTGAGAGTTAATTACGTCAACCCCGCATGCAGTTTACTCATTAGGTTAACATGATGACTATTATACTCTTAGTATAAGTTAGTATTACTTGAATAAAAGTTTCTAGTTCTAAAAAGTTTGAGGTCTACTAATGTGGAGAAATATTTCCTGTTCTTAACCATCAGAGAGTGAAATAGTTTGATTACCACTTACTGGGCATGTTAGCTCAGGTCTATACAGGAAACTGAGGCAGGAGGATGGCAAATTCAAGGCCAGTTTGAGTAGCTTAGCAAGAAAAGGCTTAAGATAAAAAGTAGAAAAAAGCCTTGGAATGTAGATCAGTGGTAGAGTGTTTGCCTTATATGAACCAGGAATGTAGTTCAGTGGTAGAGAATTTGCTTTCGATGAATTGGGTTGTGACTTCACACCACAATCTTCTGCTCTTTCATAAAGTTGTTTATATTAAGTTGCTTTATGCCATTACCATGCGATTTTTCATTGTCATTATTTCTGAGCATCATTGCAAGGAACAGATAAATCTAGTATGTCCTAGGCAAGGCTATCACAGCCTTCCATAGCTTACACAGTATCATTTCATGAATACTTACAACGGAATTTCACTCTTAAAACAAGAAGCTGTTTTTTTCTATGCGAATTATTTTACTTGAATTCAGACATTATTCATTTCACAAATATTAATTAGTCATTAAGAAGGTCCAGAAAGAAGTGGGTTTCTTCCCTGGAAACCACTTACATACAGTTTGGTATAGCTGGTCTACATGTGACTTTGTCTACATTTCTTTTATTGTGGCCTCCATGTTTTAATCTATATTATATGGATGATTGCATATATTTATTTGACATTAACTCTCCTCTGAATGAAGTAAGATTATCAGACTGAATTCCCTCTTATGTAAAAAGAAAATTCAATATATAGCATGCCTCAAATAGAGTTTATTCTAAGAGAACAAAAATCAAGATAATATTAATTTCAAATATTGCTTGACCAAATCTTCTAAGACCTAGAGCTCCTCCAAATTCTTGTTATCTTTCAATTTAGTCTTCTACTGTGCTGATACTTATTAGACACATTATCCCTTTCTGTGATGATTGCAAGCTGATTATAATTGAGATATCTTAGGTGGTTAGTTTTCTATAAAGTGTCAGCAGAAATAAGTGTCTCTTTTGGCCTGCTTCTTATGGACAATGCTTAAGCACCAGGAAGAGAAGGTGCTGTTTCTCAGATGTACAACAAATGCTTTGCCCTGGCCGTAAAATTGGTATTGCAGCGCACCAAGGCACATAGAGACTGGTAGTGCAGAAGGGCTAGTCTCCAAAGCAGGCAGATTTAATATGGGAAATGGTTGCTGGATCTAAAACAACATGGAAATATTCTTCTGGTGGGGACAAAAATGTGAAGATATTAAGTTACTGCTCTCTCCGAAAAAAAAAAAAAGAATCTAAAGAATTTTTCTCTGTTTCACCTGGAATGATAGTTTGTAAAAGAGAATAATAAAGTAACAAGTTTGGTTTTGAGTTTTCAACAAATGTAAAATAATTTATACATTAAAATGAGAGCAAACTTTCAAGGTCTTTACTTTGGGGACCTGAACACATAACAGTCATAAGCAGCACTAATTAAATGTCTGCTTATCTAGGACCTTGAGGAATGCAGCTCAGAGAAAACAATATTACGTAAGTGCTCAACACAGATTCTATGCAGAAATAGCTCTCTGAACAGAGCAGGAATGTCCTTGGGTGGGAGAATAAGAACATGAACTGATTGTCAAAACAAAAAGCAACTAATGCTTTGGTTTAGTTTGGTATCAGAGAGGAAGACAGGGAAACTGTTGAGCGCATGGGAGCCTCTTGAAATAGGAATGTTGGTTGGGAACATGAAGAAATACCCACCACCTTCATTATTTTAAAGTCATAATATTATCTTAAGGTCTATTGTGCACAAAGGCCTTGTGAGTGGTGGTGCTTTAGGAAAATCCTAAATGGGCTGTGTTTCTTGCGAGATAGCACAGCTAGAGAATAAGAAGATGCAGAAGATGGGCATGGAAGAGATCAAGAGTGATGGGAGATGAGATGGCCAATGAGTTGATAATCAAAGCAACGTTTAGACTGATCTTTCTGGTGGTCATCACATGTGGAAGAATTGATGGTCCCACCTAGCATATGGATTGGAAATATATCATTGCTAGTTTCCCAGAATTCCCTTGCATTCTTGTCCTCATTTGCTGGTGAAAAAACTCTTACTATGAGAGATCAAGTAATTGGCCCAAGGTCATACAGCTTATAAACTTATATAGACAAAATTTAACTATTTCTTTAAATAATTTTTATGTTTTTGAGTAGGCAGGTAGTATAATAATATATTTATAGGGTATGAAATTGTAATTTGATATATTTATGCAATCTGTTATGATCAAATCAGGGCAATTAACAGTTCATATGTTCAAATATTTCCATTTCTATATAGTGAGACCTTTTAACCTTTTCTCCAGTAAACTGGCTTATAATGATTATATTTTTTCAAAATCCTAGGTCTCATTCTAAACACCTGCTTTTATTTTTCTTGATTCGATGATACTTATTTTATATTTGTTCAAAACAATTTTATGTATTCAGTGCTTCAATGTGAATTATTTGATGATTATAATAGAAGATATAATGGTCGCTGGACTGAAACATTTTTTAAAGGATACTCTATTCTCAATTGAAAGAAGGATCAGCACAGGGAGCCAATTAGGTAGTTATTTGGTGAATATCCATTCGTAATATGAAAGTCAGTCATGGTGACATATTTTTGTAAGCCCAGTACTAGAGAGACTGAGACAGGAAGATCTTTAATTTGAGGTTACACTAGTATATTAATTATTTTTCTGTTGTGATAAAACATCAGGCTTAAAATGTACTTTGGGGAGAAAAGAGTTTAATTTTGACTATGGCTAAAGTCCATCATAGAAGTAGAGTCCATCTTAGAGGTAAAGACATCTCAGTAATCCAAAAAAGCATGATGCCAGGAGCAGGAATCTGGTTGTTCACATTTTCTCCCATGCCCAGGAAGCAGAAAGAACAGGAAATAAGGTCAGACAATAAAATCTTGGAGCCCATCTCCTGTAGCATACTTACTCAAAGCAAATGTCCACCTTCTAAAGGCTCTATAATGTTCCCAAACAGTATCACCCATTGGGAACCAAGTATTCAAATACATGAGCCTATGAAGGGTATTTCTCTATTGGGCTTCATAATGTGTTTGAGGTCACCAATGCCATTTCTCGACTGAGAATCATACTAAGAGAAAACAGATGAATATTTATTTATGCTAGATTAAAATGGTCTAGCACATCCTTTTTATAATGACAGAAAGCAATGCTCATAAAACTATAAATATCTAATAAACTGATTTCTTTTATCATGCATCTATCTATTCATTAGGACTGCTTTTATTTATTAGTCTTAGGAATTGATTTTCTACAAAAATCTAAGTTTTAAATTTTTTTCTGTAAAAGTTTATCATTTTTACTTTAACAATTTTCACAATAATTTTTAAAAAGGACTATATCAAATTGATTATATATTCTAAAATAAATAATCTTTCTCTCCAAAAAAGGTTGATGTGGACAAAAATATGAATTATGACTCAGGAATATATAAAAATGTAAAAACAAATAGTCATTAAAGAATTTAGTGAAGCAAACTGGCCATTTTTTGATGTGCAAAAAGGAAAACTGAATAGAAGCCAATGCATTTGAATTAACAAAAGCAGAATGGAGAAAAAACTAGTTTTTCCATAGCAACAAAGGGGATGCAAAGTTGAATAGCAGGATATAAATGATCTGGTAGGGGAAATGCAGATGGGACTCTTTTTAGTGAAGGGGAAAGGAAGTAAATAGGGAAGAAAGAGGGAGGTGGGGAAAATGACAATAAGTATGTCTGAAAAATCTACAAGAAACTGTACTACTAAATATTTTCCTAAAATATAATCTTTAATATATGTAATTATTAATAGAAATTTGCATGCATAGTTTTAATGAACTTATAGTACTTCCTATAAAGTTGGAGAACACCTAAGAAAAACCCCAGTATAAGACACCAAGAGCCCTCTTTTGAGTTGTTGGCAAGACTGCCTCACAGACCCCCCAAATATGCAGCTGAATGTTGCCTTTGTATCCACACGAGATGGAAGGTAATTCCCTCTGCTGAAGATACCATGAAATTCAGGAACAGAGCTCAGAGACACCCCTTGAGCTGGAACCAACCTGAATGTCTCTTCCATGAGGGCTCATGTTTATGGTACATGAAGGCACCATGGAAGTGTCCAAGGAGAGAGGCTACCAACAGTCCTATTAATTATCTTCGATGCCTACGAACCATAGCAATGATCGGCATGACATGGTTATCCTAAGATACAGTAATATCACACACACCTTGGCAGTAGCCACGAACAGCTCTCTCATTGGTCATAAGACCTGCTCAGCAAGAGGGAAACCATCTCTGGTACTGGAAGCCAAGACAACTCCCCATACCTAGTGATGTCATGGTTTTTAGAGGGCTATCTAAAGCCATTAATTTACTGAAACAGCATAATTCCTAACAGAAATCTATAACCATTTGTTTTTTTACCCACAGATAAAAACGTAATTCTCACCCCTCATCAAGGAAATTTCTTTTTGCAGTAGAGACCTCGACAGGGAAGCACAACTGATGAAAGTAAAGAGGAGTGAAGCCAGTCTCGATGGATATAGCCACAGGACACTCCTGCATGTTAGGCTCAGAAGAGTTGAGGAAGAGGGCCAGAAAGATTTTAAGAGCCAGAGAGAGGATCATGGAGTTTGCTATAAGACTGTGCCTCCTACTAATATTAGGAGCTACACCCACACAGTCTCACTAATATGACTGGAGATGAACGGGGTGACACTATTGCAAAAGCAGATGAGGAAAACCCCAATGAGGCTTCAACAGTGTACATAGAACTACAGGTTACTGAACTGTTACTTAACAATCAGTTGGTGTTAAGAGGTAACAATTGGTTCTTAAGTAACAGCTCTGAAAAAAGACATATGGGTAGCATTATATGCATAAAAGAGGTTATATCTAGGAGTATATATATATACACACATACACATATGTATACATATGAGTATAAACATACATATATAGTGCTATATATGTATGTATGTATGTATGTATGTATGTATGTATGTATGTATGTATATGTTGATGGGGAGGGCCCAGCCAGTCCTGGATTGCCCTTTTTTGAGTTTCTGTCCTGACTTCCTTCAGTGTTGAAGAGTGATGTGGAAGCATAAGCAAAATGCATTATTTCCTCCCCAAGTTTCTTTGGCCATGGTGCTTATCACAGCAATAGTAACCTAAAGACACACACCATAGTCAAACTGGTAAGTGTGTGTATGTAAATATACTCATAGCATGTAATAATAATTAGTGAGAAAAAAATCCATGAATTTAAGGGTGAAGAAGGAGGGTTTGAAGGGAAGAAAGGGAAGTGGGAAATGCTGTAGTTATATTACTCTCAAAACAACAACTCTTTTTTTCCATAGCAAAAAAAGGAGGTTTATGGAAAGTCTACCAGACAAAACATAACTTATAGGATTATAAACTTACAATGAGCTAAATAATACCTCATAGAAAACAAAAGTGTAAGTTCTGACAATTTAGCCATTTTCACAAAATGTTATATAAGATACAGTTTGTTATTTAAACAGTAGTTTACTAGAAATCCTCAAATTTTCATGAAGGCTTTATGTTTCCAAGGGAAATATGTAAAAATGTGTTTATTCTGTGTACTGGGGCATGACTGGATATTGTTTTCTGTCTTTCATGAACAGCCACCCATCTTTCACCTGCACAGACTGTACTAGAATACATTAATGTATGGAGTCAGGTTTTGTGTGTGTTTGATGTAGGTGTGTATGCTTTCATATTCATGTGTGTGTATGCAGTGTGCCATGGCACATGTGTAGGGATAAGAGGACAACTCTGAGCCTCTGTACTCAATGTCCACCTTCTGATCCATTGGACAGGGTCTCCTTGATGCTTGTTGCTATGTCCATCAGTCTGATCTTCTGGAGTTTCTCCTGCCTTAGTCTTTTACCACTTTTTTTCCAATCCTCCCAGAGGAGTGCTGAGATTATTTATAAATGCTACCATGTATGGCTTTAAATGGGTTCTAGGAATTTGATCTCAGGTCCTGATTCTTGCAGGGCAAATGATTTTTTTTTTTACATACAGAGCCACCTCCCCAGTTTTTAAAACATGAATGCTTTAAGCATATCAAACCTTGTGAGTTACTGTCCTTTTTGTGTGACTCTGCAGCATAGGCCTAGTAAATGTCTTCAGAGTTCTAATACATTCGTTCCCAGTTGTATCATGAAAGTTCAGAGGGTGAGGTCAGACTTAATTTGAGTCTGTCCTGTCTTAGAGTTATATCACGGTGAATTTGGAGAGGGTATTAATTTGAACTTAGAATTTTATGTGGATCTCTTAACATGAAATTTGGAAAAAAGGGAACCACGCTGCTTAATATCATAGAATGTAATTTCCTTTATTTCTATACTTGAAGCATTATCAATATAAGTTTAACATGATCAAAAACAGTCACAATTTCTGAGAGTCAATATTTGGTAGAGGGAGGAAGCCATCGGGTTTTGAAATAATGAAAGTTGGAATGACCTCAGAACTGATTCATTTTGGTACATACTCTCTGAAAGGCTTCCCATGCGGTAGATGCCATGAGAGCATTAGCAGAAGTTCTCTTGGTAAGCCTACTACACAATGGAGGGGGCGATGAAGATACAGATTGAGAACAGTGGGACAGATTCTCAAAGCTGAAGGGGAGGATAAGTTCCGTGGATCCCAGCGTGAGAGCGCTGGTACAATAATGAGAGTTCTTTGTCTTCTGTACACATTAAGATTGACTGAGGCTTTGGGAAACGCAGGACCAAATTGAGTTCATAGATTTGGAAGGCTTTGGAGCATTTAGATCACACAGCACGAACGATCAACTTTTGTACTGTGGGCATGGTAGTTCTTATTATTTGTAGACTACTTTGAAACAAGGTAGTCCTTGATGTTGTGAGGCTCAGGAGAGGAGATCCGAGTCTCATGACTTATATGCTCTTGGCGACGCCTAATTTGGAAGAACCTGGGGTGTCTTTGGCATTTGGGGAAAATATTAATAAATTGGCAAGATGAGATAAAATACACCGTGTGGCTCTTATAATTTCAAATCAGAATTCCATGCTCAATGGTAAAGGATGTACATACAGAATATATTTTGAGTATCACTGAGATAAATGTACAGTCTTATAATGTTATTACTTTGATTTACAAAATCCAGTTACATTGCTTTAATACAGTATATCTTTTTAATGTATCATCATTTTCCCATTCATAGCATACAGTAGTCTATTATAAGTCTGTAGTAAAAATTGAATTAAGCATCATTTTAAGATTTCTTGCCTGTTACAAAAATACTATCTCGTTAAAAGGTATTTTTGTATGACTAGCACCTATTATTTCTTCACATAGTATATCAAAGTTCTTTGTAATAAGAAAAATCACCTTCTTTAAATCTCTCTTACCATTTTAAAACAAAGCTCTAACATCAGCCATTGACCTGTTCTTATGAAAACTGCCTTGAGGACTCAGGATATGCAATTCCTCGAATTGAGTGTAATAGCTTCTGCAATAACATTGAATTCTGTCAGGCATGTGGTTCTTCAGGGACTTCTGAGGATGCATGTGACAGATTCAATTGTTTAGTGAATTTCTCAGATGCATTTGTGAGATTGGAAATGGTTCATGTCTGATATTAAATCCTCCATGTTTTCACCCCCCTGTCCTGAATGTGCCATGAAATTTCAGGTTATTGCAGGGATTTGCGGTCTTCTGTGCCGGTAAGTTTCCAAACCTGGTTCATTGAAAAACTACACTTACTCCTTTGCAGATTTAGATTGTACACCGGAGTAATTTCTTTCTATGATTTTGAGAAATTAAAATATATTANCAGTCCTCATTGTTCACCATGATCAGAGAGTCCGGTTTTATCTTATGCTGTTCCCGTCACAGTCCAGCTGGCTTTGGTGAGCTCCCAATAGATCAGCCCCACTGTCTCAGTGGGTGGGTGCACCCCCCGTGGTCCTGACATCCTTGCTCGTGTTTTTTTTTATTAAAACATCTTGAACTGTAGGGTTAGCATCTCAATGATGATATCAGTCACCTGAGATTTTCTTGTCCTTTGAGCCATTACTGTTCACTACTGACACATGTTTAGATATCACATTTTTATACCAGTTGTGATGGCTTTTCTTGGCTGTCAACTTGATGATATATGGAATGAACTGCAATCAGAAATGGAGGGCACACATGGAAGAGAATTTTCTTTGCCTGATTTGAAGTGGGTGACCCACTTACAGTCTGTACCTTTGAGCAAGGAAGACGTCTGCCTTTGATTTGGATTTTGAAGCAGGAAAACTTATCTTAACTCGGGGCCACACCTTCAGCTAGAAGACCATATAAGGACAAAGAAGAAGGAAGTTTTTGCTCTTTATCTGCTTGCCCTCACCTTGCTAGCACGTCCATTCCACTACTGCCATTTAAAACCCGTTTCTTTGAGACTCCCGCATATACAGAAGACCAGCTGAGACATCCAGCATTGTGGACTGAGCAGCTACTGAATTCTCAGATTATGTGTTCACAACCCATCATTGTTGCAGGACTGTGGCTTGTAAGTAATTCATCCTATATATTCTGCTACTCTACAGAGCCCAGAATAATATACCATAGTACACCACTGTCCTTAGTTATAATGAAGGGAATGTGATGTTTTCTTCTTACAAGAAACTATTACTACACGTAGGAGTGGAGTCCTTAAAACTCAATAGACCACATGTTCAGCACCAGACTTGACCAGGCTTTATCTGACTGAACAGAGCATAGTGTATTCTTTTTTAAGGTTGTAGGATCTTGGCTGCCACCAGAGTGAAACGTTCAGGGGTCTTATAGTGGAAAGATATGAGAAAGGTAATGGTGTGTATGGTCTGTTGATCATGAGGTATATGCGGACATCAATTGAGTTGATGAGGGCTTATGAGGAGAGAGTTAAGGGGAACACAAACTTGTAGAAAGATTTCTTTCCAAAGCATAGAGGCAGTGCTTTGTGGAGAATCGTGGAGAGGCAGTAAGGAGAATTAAAGGGTTACTAGGGAAAGCTTAGAAATAAGGGCAAAAATGAGTGTCTGCATTAGGTTGTGTTGGTACAAACCAAGAAGAGGAAGCAATCCAATCTTTTGGAGAAAGAAATAATAGTATCCTAGGAGGAAATCAATAAAAAGATTAAGAAAAGTTAATGAGAGAGATCTCTAAAGTTCTTAGCCAGGGACTGGCAGGAAAGCTCTTTCCCTCTCAGGCTTGTGTGAGTTAAGAGGGAAAGAAGAGTCTGGAGAAAGAATTTACTTCAGGATTAAAACTCAACACAGATTCTGACATTGAGGACTTAACTGTCTGAAATGTCCATGCCGAATACTTCAGGATGTGGAGAGGAACTCTCTGCATTAGAGGAAAAGAGTAACTATTTATGTTCTTCCCAGTGAAGGAGGAATGAATTAACTGGTATATCATGCTTGATAAAAATAACCCAAACAAACCAAAACACGTAGCTCTGCCCAAGAAGAGATGGCCTTAGGGGATGGAATAGGAGAACTTCTCAATATGGCAAAGCCTCAGGAGAACTGAGAAGAAATTTAGAGAAAAGAAAATAAAACAAAAAATTATAGATCATTAGACTGACTTCCTTGAAATGAACACACACACACACAACATAAAGACACAGACACACAGAGACACAGATGCACAGAGACATGCACACACACAGAGACGCAGACACATAGATACACACAGACATATAGACACACACAGCACATAAACACATATGCACACACAGACACAAAAACACACAGGCACACACATATAGACACATACAGACATACTCAGACACACAAACACAGACAGAGACACACTCAGAGAGAGATACACAGACAGACACACAGACACACACACTTCTATGCTTATTTTAAAATGAAAGCATCTCAGTAGACAGCCCTGAAATATTTCCAAACAGGAGAGAGAAGTAAAGGAGAAGGCAAACAGATCCAGGACGTGAGGTAAACAAGGTGTGCCTGTCTTCCTCTGGTAAGTCTGCTCTATCCATGTTCTCCAAATTCACCAAATTATTTGGAGCCATCTTATGTATACGGGCACAATTCAAGAAGAAGAAATACAACAAGGACATTCTGAACACACACTACTTTTAGAAATACAAAAAGCAAATATAACTAAAGCTTAAGCATTCAGAGCATTGTAACCGGGCTTGAGGAAAGGAGAGGGGAATCTCAGGAGAAAAGGAGAGATAGCCTGGGATAGGACCAGAAGACGCACTTTATTTTATTTTTTTTAAAGCAGGATAAATTTGGTAAATAGCCTCTGCACGTCACTGGGAAGAAAATCCACACTAAAAGAAATCTGTTTTGATTTTAGACATTTTTTAGAAGGTTATTTTAATTTAATTAATGAGAAATCATAGGTTAATTGCCTCCAGTTTTAATGTGAGGGTATTATGCATGCAGGCATATTTTATTTATATCTTGACTGTTTGATGTACACAATCAATTCAAAAGGGGATAATGAAGAGGTGTTCTGGGCTGTGTGGAATAATAATTAGAGACTCTGGCACAGAATATTCTTTATTAATTGTGTAGCCCAGTAAACGTGTTAGACACAATACTAAAAATTGCATTTGTCAGATTTTACCTGATGCTTTTCTCTCGTTGCTCATCCATCCCTTTGGCTTTTTCTAGCATAGGCTGATTCTTTTTCTTGTTGACCCTTTTCCTGAGCCAGGAGCTCCCCAATGTCCAAACAGTTTGACTTAGAGATTTAGGGCCACCTACTAGGGTAGCTGAACTTTAAAATTGAGGACATCACATTGGGTATCTGGCTGCTATTCTCAGCAAGATTTGCTAATCTGTGTTTATTTTGGAAGAGGGCGGCCTGCTTTTCTTGTGATTGTTTTTGCTTTTGCTGGTTTTTGTTTTCCACAGAAAGTAAAGGCTGCTGAATAAGTTATGTGCCTGACATCTGTGGGTTTTGATTATTACTGTTTCTCAGCTTTAAAGAGGATCTCTGATTCCTTAAATGATATATTTATTTTTTCTTTCCTATAAAGAATAAATTCAAATTTCTCTTACCTAAAGTAAGTACTGTTTTTATAATTGCTTAACAACACATTTTATTATAGGACTGTTTCTTGGGGCTTTAAGCATCAGCCTGTTCAATAGAACATTTTATTCATTTCTGGGAAGTGATTTATACTAATGGACATTCTCTCAACTTCCTAGAACACAAATTATTGAAAAGGTTGCATTTATTGATTTTCTATGGGTAATAAGCATGTGTAGAAATTTTCAAAATATTTTTCTTTGAAATTCAACATAGCCAGGAGTAAATCTCAAGTTTGAGATATATTACCACAAAGAAGTATACCTTGGCTCCTCTTAATTTGACACACACTTCTGACAATAATTTCTCATATTTCTATTAACCCCTAAATACATCACTTGATTCAGATTATTTCTTGTAGTTTACTTTTCTCCATTTCTTCTCTCCAAGTTGCCCATACAGGCAGCTCAACAGGCATAGTATGTCTTGGATAAGCTAATCGTTTTTAATTGCTATATAATGCAAAGCTTCTGACAGGTTACTGGTACCTGGAAATGGTTCTTTCATCGCAGGCACACCAGACATGTGAGCTATGCAGGGAACCACATTATTTTCTGAATTCACAGTGAACTCTTTCACCTCATGTCCAGCTTGAATAGAGCTGAGGTGAAAGTGACCGACATAATAACACTCAAATGTTGTGACCATCTGGTATTTGAGGCCCTGTGTTACCCTAGCAGGTGGTCCTTGTGTGGCCAGGTGTCCACATCACAAAAGCTACATTCAGTGTTCAGTGAGGTGTTCATTGTAATGATCCATGAAGAAGCTAAGTCTGGAAAACATCTTGGCATTTTGATCCTTTATCCTCAGACTTCTGGGTCAAGACTGAAAAATGTCATTTCCTCCATTTTCTCTTTCTGTCTCATTTTCTACATGGAAGTTTTTAAGTGAAACATATTGAATCAGCCTATGGGCAAGCAAATGCGCGGACCACTGGCAATTCTTTGTTGAGCAGGGAGAGCCACCAAGAATCTTCAAGGAGATGTCACAGCATTTGCCGTCTGCTTTGATTACCCTGGAGGTGATATGTGTAGCCAAGAACACTATTAGGGTTTTAGAAATAGAAGTTTTTGCAGGTATATGTTTTTCTTTTTGGACCAACTCTCACCTATAAGAAGTGTCATCAGCAGAGCTTCATTAAGAATTTTCGGCACCAACCCTAGGTTCTATGGATATATGTTGTGGCTGTGAGCCTGGTTTTCCTTATTCTGTGGGACTCTTCACAGGGGGAGCGGGTGTGTATCTGTCTCTTTTGCCTGCTTCTGGGACTCTTTTCCTCCTGTTGGTTTGCCATGTCCACCTTCAGCTGGAAGGCTTTTACCTTGCCTTGTTGTGTTTTGTTTTATAATGTTTGGTTTTTGTTCCTTGGAGCCTGCCCTTTTCTAAAGGAAAGTAGACCCTTGCGGGAAGGGAAATGGGAGGACTGGAGATAAGGGAAACTGTGGTTGGATGTATTTTATGAGAGAAGAATCTATTTTCAGTAAGAAAAGAAAAGATAAGAAAATAAGAATTTGTCATTCTATGTCAGTACATTTCAAGGTACTGATATTTTGACCAACACAATGGGCAGCTTCATATTGTTCTATATTATATTGTGATCATAATAGATTTTGTTTTTTTTAGGACAGACGTATTTTCTTTAGCAAAATAGAACAACATTAAGCCTTTGCTTTAGAACAAGTTGTTTAAGTAAGCTTGGTCAGACTGACTTAAGCAATGGAGCGTCATTGCATTGACAGTGTTTTTGTCTTTATGATTGTTATGGTTACATTTTCTAAACTATTTATAAACAGTAATGAATTCATTATTATAAATCAAATGAATAAAAATTTTAATCATGTGAGACACTAATATACACGCAGAAATACTGACATTGAGAGCCCACTTTCAAAAGCAAATAAATTTTTAAAATCTTATTTTCACCACATAGGTAGACAGAAAATACACCCCAAAACTTGAAAAATGGATCCTGATATGGTGAAAAGTTTTCTTTTATAGGCAATATATTGGTGTGATATATTTGTATTTAAACAACCCACATGTGAGGAAAGAGAACACTCCTCCATTTCTGGTGGGAGTATAAACTTGTACAGCCACTTTGGAAATCAATGTTGAGGTTCTTCAGAAAGTTGAAAATAAATCTGCCTTTAGAACCAGCTATACCAGTCTTGAACATATACTCAAAAGACATGCTATCATAATACAAGGGCACTTGCTCAACCATGATCATTGTGACTTTATTCCATTCATTATTTATTTGTTTGTTTACTCATTCAATCAATCAATCATTCAATCAATCAATCAATCATTCATTCATTCATTCTTAGTAGTAAAAGGAGCGCGGGCCCCTTATTCCGTCCTGCCTGGCTAGCTTACACCCAAAATAATTACACAGAAACTGTATTCATTTAAATACTGCCTGGCCCATTAGCTCTATCCTCTTCTTGGCTAACTCTCATATCTTGATTAACCCATTTCTATTAATCTGTGTTCACCATGAGGTCGTGGCTTACCAGCATGAGTCTAACCAACGTCCGTCTTGGGCAGGAGAAGCATGGTGTCTGCCACACTTCCCTTCTTCCCAGCATTCTGTTCTGTCTACTCTGCCCACCTAAGGGCTGCCCTATCAAAAGACCAAGGCAGCTTCTTTATTCAACCAATGAAATCAACACAAATACAGAAGGACCTCCTACACCAATTCTTCTCTTATGTATTACATCCTGATTGCAGTTTACCCTTTCTCTACTCCTCCTAGTCCCTCCCCAGCAGCTTTTCTGTCCCCCAAATTCAATACTCCTCTGTTTTCCTTCAGAAAAGAGAAGGTCTCCCAGGAATATCAACAAAACACAGCAAAAACAAGTTGTAATAAGACTAGGCACATTCCCTCATATCAAGGCTGGATGAGGCAACTCAGTAGGAGGAAAAGAGTACCAAGGGCAGTCAGAAGAGTTCAGACAAACCCTGCTTCCACTGTTATGGTTCCTATGAGAATACTAAGCTACACCGCTGTAATTTATATGCAGAGGACTTAGGTCAGATCCATACAGGTTCTCTGATTGTTGTTTCAGTCTCTGTAAATCTCTACGAGTCTCGGTGAGTTGATTCTGTGAGCCGTGTTCTCCTTGGGTCTTAAACCTCTCTAGTTTTTACCATCTTTCCTCTCCTCTTCCACAGGATTCTTTGAACTCCACCCAATGTTTGGTTGTGGATCTCTGTATTATCTTCACCTGCTCCTATTAGTTGTTGGAAGAAGCCTCTCTGATGAGAATTATGCCTGGCACCATGCTATTAGTATGACAAAGTATCATTAGGAATCATTTAATTGAATTTTGTTGTTTTTTTTTTTTTTACCAGTAATGTTTTGATGTATCCTAGATCCCTTGGATATCCAACTTCTGGTTCCTGGTCATCCAAACAGTATCAGATATGTGCTTCCTCTCTTGGCATGGGTCTCAAGTTGGATCAGTTGTTGGTTGGCCACTCGCACAAGTTGTTTCACCTTTACTTCAGCACATCTAGCAGGCAGGACAAATTGTAGGTAGAAGGTTTTGTGGCTGGGTTGGTGTCCCAGTCCCTCCACTGGAAGCCTTGCGTTGTCACAGGTGATGGCTGATTCTGGATTCTATCCCTCATCAGTAGGAATCTTTACTAGGGTCACTCTCATAGAATCCAGGGAGTGTTCATTACACTAGTTTTCTACCTCATGCCCCAAATGGCCCCAGTTCCAGTAGTCTCTCCTGGTACTCTCTCCCTCTGTCCTTCCTCCCCACCTGATTCCTCCTGTTCTCATCCCCACCTATTTACAGTCCACCCACTAAATTTATTCTATTTCCCCTTCCCAGGGAGATCCACGTGTCCCTCCTTGAGCCCCACTTATTACTTAACCTCTCTCGTCTGGTGATTGTAGCATGATTATCCTACACTTCACAGCTAATATCCACTTATAAGTGAGTACATATCGTGTTTGTCTTCCTGTGTCTGGGGTACCTCACTCAGGGCTTTTTTTGTAGGTTCATCCATTTACCTGCAAATTTTATGATGTCATGTTTTTTGTAGTAGCTGTGCAATTGTGTAAATGTATGACATTTTCTTTATCCATTCATTGGCTGAGGGGCTTCTA
>NW_026067930.1:20617290-20664458 GCF_014885135.2 Alexandromys fortis | reverse complement strand
ATATATTCTTCTGTGGTCTTTGATGGAGTTGAAGAATAGATAGTTATAATTATAGTTTTTCTTAGTTATGATAAAAGACAAAGTAGACATAAATATTGTAACTGTAATTCTTGCTTGATACCTATTTTGTTATAGGTAATTTTACTATATTAACATTAAAACTCTCCCTTTGTATATGTGTTGCTTTTATTGGTTAATGAATAAAGAATCTACTTTCTATTTGGCTTAATAGAATATAGTCAAACTGGAAAAGATATATAGAGGGAGTAGGTGGAGTCAGGGAGAAGCCATGTAGTCACTGCTGGAGACAAATATCTCCGCTGGAGCCCATTGGAACTTTGCTAGAAGGCCACAACCTCATGGTGATGCACAGATTAATGGATATGGGTTAGTTAAAGATATAAAAGCTAGCTAAAAATACGCTTAAACTATTGGCCAAACAGTATTGTAAATAATATAGTTTCTGTGTGTTTATTGTGGGACCAGGGAAACAGAAACCTCCATCAACAAATAAGCTTCTCTGTGTAGCCCTGGCTATTCTGGAACTATCTTTGTAGATCATCCTGCCCTCATACTCATATAGATACACTTGCCTCTGCCTCCTGAATGTTGGGATTAAAGTTATATGCCACCACTGCCCTGCTTTTTCTATTTTGTTAAGCTTTCTTTTTATTTATTCATTATGTCTTTTACATCATGCATCTCAATCCTTTTCATTTCATCTTCTCTTTAGGTCTACCTCCTGCCCTTGGATATTCTCCAACAAATATATACCTATATATAATTTTAATTTATGAGCAAAAAGAAAAAAAGGAAATATATTCTCACAAAAGCTGTAGTGTGACAGAATGAGTCACACAGTAAACCCTTTTGTCCTCTCGAATGTCTTTATGCAGGCCCTTAGTCTATGAATTTCCCCGTTAGCACTGCTAGCCTTGTGGCCCGTAAGGTTAACTATGTTGTGCATTCATTTTCTTTGAATTCTAGGAAGGCTTCACTTTCTTTATTTCTACCTTAACTCAGTTAAGTAATCATGTAATACAGAGTTCTTCAGTTTCCATGAGTATGTAGGCTTTTTGTTCTTTTTTATCTATTGTTGAAATCCACCTTTAATCTGTGGTGGTCTGATAGGATATAGGGAGTTAATTTTATTTTCTTGTACTGTTGAAATTTGCATTGTGATTGAGTATGTGATCAGTTTTGGAGATTGTTCCATGTGCTGAGAAGAAGATGTGTGTTTGAGTGAAATGTTTTGTAGATGTATATTAGTTCCATTTGGTTCATAAAGTCTGTTGGCTCCGGTATTTTTTTGGGTGGACTGGGGGCAGGTGGGAGTGGGAATGGAAGGATCAGGCATTGAAGCATGGGGGGAGAGAGTGCTGGGAAAGATGACTGGAACTTCGAGACATTTGCAGGAGGATGAAAAACCTAGGGCAGTGGAAGCTCCCCGGAATCTAGAAGGGTGACACCAGTGAAGACTCCTAGCAATGCAGGGATACAGAGTACGAGCTGCCTATCTTCTGTAATCAGGCAAAGCATCCAATGGTGTGACTGGAATTGCCCCAGTCATAAAACCTAACAACAATTTGTCCTGCCTGCCCGATGTGCTGGGGTAATAGTGGTTCAGAACTTGTAGGTGGCCTGGTTCAACTTGAGGACCATACTTGACACTGTCTGGTTGACCAAGAACTAGAGGCTGGATATTCCGGAGACCTAGGATAGAAGCAAACATGAATGCAAAATAAAGTTAATGAAATGATTCCTGATGATATTCTTTTATACTTTCATATTGATGCCTAGTTCAATTGTCACCTGAGAGGCTTCATCCAGCAACTGAGGGGAGCAGATTCAGAGACCCACAGCCAAACATTATGCAAAGCTCAGAGGGAGAAAAATTTGAAGGAGTCGAAGAGGTAGAGGATACTGTTGGAACATGGCCCACAGAGTTAACTAAGGAGGGCTTAAAGGGGCTCTCGGAGACTGAAGAGATAACCACAGAACCTGTATGGGTCTGAGCTAGGACCTCTGCATATACCTTATGGTTATGTAGCTTGGTGTTTTGTGGGACTTCCTTACAGTGGGAGAAGGGGGTATCTCTGACTCTTTTGTCTGTCCGTCGGACCATTTCACTCATACTGGGTTTTCGCCTCCAGCCTCAATAGGAGGGTTTGTGCTAGTCTTATTATACATTGCTATACCATGTTAGGTTGATAGCTATTTGATAGCTATTGCTAAGCTGTCCCCTGCAGACATTTAACTACCTTCTACCTGTCCCCATGCAATGCTCAATAACAGTGGCTTGTCAAAATGAGACTTGAAAAATTGTTTTTCTACGATAAAAATACATTTCTATCATCTTTCATTTACTATCTTTTTGTGATGAAAATGTATCTTTTTACTAGTCTATAAGCCTGTTGCCATTCTTGAGTGTTATCTATTCTAAATCTTTCCTCATTTTTTCCTCTTTGCTTGTTGGATGTTTTCATCTTGATTTGCTGTAAAACTTTACATGAAAAAAAAAAACAATTTAGAGTTTTCTTTTGAGACAGGCTGGCCTCAAACTTGCTATGTAGGTGATTTCTTAGTTATCTTGCCTCTATCTCCAAATTGCTTAGATTATAGATTTATGCCACCACTCCATACCATTAGACTTTGCACATTTTAGTAGTTTTTCTAGCCTATCATCTATCTTTTATTTACGTTCTTATATAGTTTTATAATGGGTAAAATAATTTTTCTTTTTGGGTTGTAGTGATTTATTTCAAGTGATTTATTTATTTTTTTGAACCTCTCATAATTTGGTTTTAAGGTAATTGGGAAAGAAAGGGAAGAAAGTTGAAGAGGAAGGCTCAGGGTTGAATTGTTCTTTAGATAATAACTTTTACTTAACCAGGACAGGCTTTAGGGCAGGTGTGTGTGTGTGTGTGTGTGTGTGTGTGTGTGTGTGTATTTATGTGTGTGTGTGCATTTATGTGTGTATGCTCCTGAGGGAGTTTCATCCATCCCCACAAGGCAAAGCAAGATGTCTACTTCCAAGGAAAGAGGTGGTTTTCCAACATAAAAAAGCTAAATTAATATGTGACCTATGTTACATTTGGCCAGCTGGTATTGGGATGGGTGTTCTGGGCCCCCTCACCTATTTAGGGCCTGGTTCTAAACCTTTCTTGTTAATTTCTGTTTTTTTTTAAATTATGATTTATTTTTCTTCATTCTCTTTCAGTATATGAGACAAGGCTTTAAGTTACTCTTTTATGTATGCTAGCTCTGTTTACCAAATAGTTCATTATTATCCAAGACGTTTTCAATAGTCCATATTTCCACGTGCACATCCCCACTCCAAATGAAGTCCCAGGATATCTAAATGTGCATCCATGTTTGTGAGGTTTGGGTGAAAAAGCCTCCCTCTGCAAGTGAAGGTGAGAGCTTATTTTCAAAGTTAACATTATTCAAATGAACGGAAGGAACACTGATTTTTAAAGGAAAACAAATGCTCCCTTGAAATGATCCAATATTTCTTGCGTCTAGATTGGCTTTTAATGAAAAAACACAGTACCAGCAAACTTATACACCTGTCCTTTCTCTCCTCAAATGGGTATTTGAACTTCTTGTAGGAGATATTTTGATTATTTGTATCGAAAGTATTTAACTATATTATTTTCCATATTCTTTAGTTTTCTCTAGAAAATGAATCTCCCTCACCCCAGGAATAAAAGGTTTAGTTCAGTAGAAGGTTCTTCACTGATCTTGGGTCTAGACCTGTGAAATCATGGTAGAGCTGGGAATAGCAGTAGGGGACCTCATGTTTAACTCATCTTGAATTGCTAATTATTGGCAGAAAGAGGAAAACAAGCATCATCTGAAGCAGAAGCAGTTTCTGGATAAGGTGGAATATGTGTCTGAGAACACTCAGAAAACTCACAAACCCTTCAAGCTGCTTTCTCATTGGCCTGCAGCGGAGATTTAAACTGGGAGCATTATTCCTCATGGAAAGTTTTCTAGGAAGCTTACAGCAAATGAAGCGCAGGAGCTTAGCCACCTCCTTTCCAGCAGGCGTTCTATCTGGGAGCCACCACCATCTGTGAAGAGCTAGTTAATAATTCTCAGCTTTAACTGTGCATCAAAAGATTTGGGAAGCTTCAAAAATATTGATGCTTGGACCCCATATGGTGTCCCAACCACTGAAACCTGGTGCTTCTGAACTTTGGGGCTTCTTTCTGTGCACTATGAATTTTTTAAAAATAAAACTAGCCCCAAATGCAGTGTGAATAAGGGGAGTACAAAGAAAAAAGATGGGGTTGTAAGGCATCAAAGTAAAACTAGAGTCATGGTAGCTCAAGAGATGCAGAGGGTGTTGAGCAGGGGTAAGAAGGGGTGCTGAAGATAAACTCACATGGGAATCATGTTTCTTCTCTCTCTGTCTCAAAGGACAATTAGCACACTGCCACATCTTATGCTGTGGAGGCAATTGCTCCTTCTCCAGGGATGAAATGCAGAGCACCTCACAGACTTTGAGGGGAAAGCAGTGATGTTTTCTGAGCCTTTTTCCTTTAGAGAGTGTACGCTTCAAGGCCTTAACTTTTCTCTACATTGACCCCCATAAATACTGAGACCTTTTAATCCTATGGTTCTCTTGACTTGCTTAAGTTGTCTGCAAGGCCACAACTCTTGAGTTTTCTCATGGAATGATAATGAATTGTTGCTAATTCACAATTCACAGGCCTGCATATTTGCTGAGATTTTAAATGCTATAAACAAAGGCTTAGCTTGGCTTTCTATCTTCTAATTATAAGAAAGTCTCTAAAGCATTTTGCAAACAATAGCTGGGTGTAGGAAACAGTTTAAATCAATGCCTTATCAACACTCTGTGCTGAGTAAACATTTGCATCACAGGGTTGTAAGCATTTAACAATACCAAAGGCAACTTGACTGCAAGCTCTAGCCACTTGTTAGACATACAGCTCTATACATAAAAAGCACAGTTGAAAGTGAGGTTGAACAGAGCTTCTGGACTGGGCATTTAGTCTGCCTTGGCAGAGCTGGAGGACCCTATAGGTAGCATCTCGGCAAGTCCTATAGGCTGTGGGAGCTGCCTATGCTCTACTTGGAGTAGGCTGATGGTATCTCACTTCAATTCTTTCTGAAATATCAATTTTAAAAATTATTGTTTTGAAAATTTCACACAATGTATTTTGATCATATTCATCTCCTCTTCTTCAGCTCCCTTCAGAGTCACTTTCCTTCCCTGTACACCTAATTTTGTGCTCTCATTTTTCTTAAACCTACCAAGCCCAGCTGTTTTCACCACCCCCAACCCTTCCTTTTCCACTTTCAAGTGAGTCCACCACCCCCAACCCTTCCTTTTCCACTTTCAAGTGAGTCGTTAGCCTACCATAGATTTGAGGAGCTCTATTAGACTTCTTAATTGCTGGAAAGGGGATCCACCAGGATACCAGGAACTTACTGACTTACTGACACTAATGGATCTTCCTTTATGCTGTTACGCTGTTGTTTATGACATTTTTAGACTTAGAAAAAGGCAACCCCTGATGGAACTATGTTCAGACATCAGAATAATAAACATGTACAAATCCATTAGAGACCACAACATTTGCATTTGAGGAAAAAATAAACCACCAAGACTCTTTTTTAAAATGTTCTTATTCATCAGACTTTTTTTTTACAGTGTTTAAAGTAAATGTGTAAATTTCCTAAATTTCATTGAGAAATATGAATTTTTTCTTTGTACATTATTTTGTCTTCATAAATGCAGCTATCCGAATGCAGCTGTCTAGATAAAACATCCGCTGTAATTGTCTATTTAAATACCAAGCGAAAGATGAACTGTCACCATGATTTTTGGATTCTGATGGTGGGACTTCAGCCACTTTCATTAGTGAAAAGCCCTCTCTATTCTCTGTGTCTGAGGAAGAAGACAGTGCTCGTAGCAAGAAACCACTGGACCCACTGGAAGCATTGCATGGCCAATGTCCAGTTCACACCTTTGGCCCAGTCCCTTCTTCATGGTATCACAAAGTCCAGAAAATGGCCTCTTCTCTCTTTCGAAGGACAAAGCAGAACTAGAGGCTGAGAACCTCAAGGTCGCGTCATTGTTGATGCTGGGAACATGGAACGGGAAAGTGAACTGCCTGATTCTGACCCCAACTTTAGCTACTAATAGCAGGGGAATTGTTTACTTCGCTGGCCAGGAAAGGGAAGAACAGGGCTCAGCAGGTGGGTGAGGGTCTTCGTGTGGCTTCTGATTCATTTAGCCCCCACTTTCCCTAGTTGTGACACTCAGTGTCTCTTCCTTGATGGCTGTTTGTGGCTTTCAAAATACCACTTAACGAGGACATTTGAGATATTATTTGGGAATGATAATCCATAGAATGTGATCTGAATTTTGCTTACTGCAGGGAGACCCTACGGAGTGACAAGAGCCAGCATTGAGGCGGCTGGTGACAAGGACTTGAGGGCTGTCCCAGCTGTCTTGCCCTGGCTTCCTCCCAAGAGCTCCTGACGGTGTATTCACCATGATTTCTAAGAACACCTGGAGTTATTAGTACCTTGAGGATTTCTGTAAGACTCCTTATTACCTTTTCCCATGCTGCCCAGTTGCCTTAACAGTTCCTTATTCGTGTGGGATTGGAAAATTAGACTCATACAAGTCTTGTCCAAGGCAGAGATCGACTCCACACTAATGATACCGAGATGTAAATGATGCAGGTTATTCCTTAACATTAGTAAATCTAATGTCTGTGCAATCAAGAGCTAGAGATCTGAGCTCTTCCTCTGGTGTAGCTCAAATATGTGTCATGGTGTTAATTAGACTGTGTTTTACCCTTTCCTTATAGTGAAGGCTGTTGGAAATTACTAAATTTTTAATAATTTTTTTTTTTTGAGATTTAACTGTTGACGCAACTTGAAAGGTTTGTTCCTGAGGAAATAAGACTTTAGTTTAAAACAACGAAGGACAACTTTGAGCTACTAGCATTTTTATATCTATATTTACCAGCGCTGAAGTCTTAAAAATATTTTTAAGCAAACAAATAGAAAAGCAACTTGTAGGAAATAATGAACTGCTGTACAAATTTTTTTTTTTTAAAAAAAACATGACTAAATTTTTTTCACCAAGTAAGAGCACATGTCCTGGTCAGCGTTTCTATTGCTATGAAGAGACACCATGTCCATGGCAACTGTTATTAAATATAGTTTTTTAATTGGCGCTGGCTTACAGTTTCAGAGGCTTAGTCCATTATTTTCATGGCTGGGAGCATGACAACAAGCAGGCATAGAGGGCACTAGAGAAATAGCCAGGAGTTCTACATCTGGATCTGTAGGCCGCGGGAAGAAAGACTGAGCCCGGCTTGAGCTTCTGACACCTTAAAACCCATCCTGGTTTCGTGCTTCTTCCAGCAAGGTCACACTTTCTAATCTCTCTCAAGTAGTGCCACTTCACTACTTAAATGAACAAACATTTAAATATGTGAACCTAAGGAGGCCTTTTTTTTTATTCAATCCATCACATTATTATTTTCAGTAATATTACATTGGCGATTTTTAATTTAGTATCCCCATGAATTCTTTATAGAACAAATTATTCCATTAAAAACATCAAAATCTGACTATTTGCTTATTTTTTTTAACCAGTTCTTCTTCATCCTCCATGGAAATTATTGTACTTCTGAATATAGTCAGCCAAACCAGAAGTGACAGCACAGATTCTAATGAGTCTTCCAAATAAACACACAAAGTTAGGACAGAAAGCAAAAAGAGGAAGCAGATGGAAAAAAAAAAGCCATTCTTTGCAGTTTAAGGCCCTTGACATGTTTCCAGTGATCCTAAAGATTGGTGTTTCAGGGAAAACGTGGATGAATTGAATGATGTGGATATGCAGTATGAATAAGGGATGTGACCAAAACTCACAGTTAGGAAGGAAATATTGAAAAAGAACTCTTAATTTTAGGCCCTTGTGTATTAATATACTCTACCTTACACACAGACATTCTGGGAGAGTACAGAAGATGTCTGGATTTATGTGCATGGGAGTGAGGCCATATTTGTTTTCCCCCTTTAAAGGAAAATGTCTTAACTGCAGAAAATAACAGCTTCCATTATAATGTTTCACGCACTCTAACTCGTTGCTTGCCTTTTTTATGCCCTTGCCATCAATGCTTAGCTCCAGGACTACTGAACTCCACAGTTCTTTCCTGTAAAGTCGCATTGCTTTCAAGACTGGTTTAAGACACATGGTTCAATCTCTAAATTTTCTGAGTCAGTAGATGATTAGAACTAGGCCCTAAACTATGATGTTAAAAATACGTAATGAGTGAGAAAACTAAAAATTTAGTAACCTGAAATTTCAGAATATCTATTCCTGTCTGCCCACACACCTGACTGGCCAGGTTTGTGGTTGCTGCAGAGGCACGCTGTGGTTGGCATTGATAATCTTATGTAAGGTATAGGATTTCCAGGCCAACTACCATGGAAACCAGGTGGTGTTTTCTATAACAACATCCAGATGCATCTTTAACCTTGTGATTGAACATTAAGTGTCACCGCTAACTTTTAAATCGAGAGATGGTAGTAGTTTCATTAGGATATTAAATGTTTTGAAAGATTAAGCTCAGAATTGTCCCCCAAAAGTGATATGTTGCAAATATTTCCAGACTCATGGCTAAAATATGAAAACAAAGCAATCACTTAAGCCCTGGGATGTGTATGACATGATTTTCCAAACAAAAAGCAATGAGCCCATTGCCAGAACTCCTCCATAAGGCTTTCAGAATTGTGGAATATTGGTGTGCTCTCTTTGGTTCACTGGAGAAACCCATTCAAAATACTTTCCTTATTCAGTGTCCTGGGAATATCTAAGGGAGATGGGCCTTGCTGGGTTACTATTGTATTGGCTTGCAGAGTTCATTTAAGGAATTCTTTAGCTTTGATTTTACTTAAGTAGACATATTACTATATATACTCATGGGATACCATATAACATTTTGATCTTTATATAAATTCTAGAAAATTTTTGTAGAGGTTATTCAGTATATTAATCTACCAACTTATAATTTCTTTGAAAAGAAGATGTAAAAATGTATTATTTTAGAAATCTTTAAGTATATATTACATCATTAATAACTGGTTGTCATTGAAAACAGCAGATAACTAAAACACACTCCTCTAATTTTGAAAGTTTGTACCTTTGGCTAATGTCTCTTCTTTCCTGATTTCTTTCCAGTCCATGAGATTCATAACCACCTTTTTAATCTCTGCTGCTATTTTTCAGATTCCACTTCTATCCAAGATCTTATGATATTTAATATGTCCGTTGGCTCCATTCATCTTGCCATAAATGACAGAATTTACTTTTCAAAGGGTATATAATATTATGTTGTGTAGATAAGAACTAAGAATCTACTTGCTTTTTGAGGGCACTGAGATAGCTTACATATCTTAACCATTGAAAATGATGCTACAGTGGCAGGAGCACAGGTATTTATTTGGCCTCTTGATTTTAGTTCTTTAGGATATATACCCACTGTGGGGATTACTACATCATACAGGAATTATATTTTCATTTATCATTAACCCTCCATATAGTTGGCTCATGTGCCTGTATTAGTTTGGATTCCCACCAGCTATGTACAAGATTTCTCTCTGTTCCACACCATATTGAATTGTTGTCACCATTTTTCTTTCTGATAATAACCATTCCAATAGGTGCAATGCAGTATCTCACTATAATTTTAATTCGCACCTTTCACGTTATGAGAATTGTTAAGCACTTTTGAAACCCATGTTCCACGGTTCCCAGCTTTTCCTTTGTGAATTACTTTTTTCTGCATGTTTATTTTTCAATATAGCCATTTATCTTATTGCTCTTGAGTTGTCTGTGTTCTTTATATATTCTGGTTATACATACTGGCCGTCAGTTATAAATGTATGCCTTTTCTTTGTTGATAGCCTGCTCTTTTCTTTGTTTTGCTTGTGATTTCTTTTTTCCTATTTTTATTTTATCCCTGGGCACTCCACACACACTTTGTTCCTCTAGTAGTTTCACATTTTCAGATGTTGCATTTTTTTGTCTTTTGCCCACTTTGAAACCATTTTATATATGATCTGAGATAAGGTTCCTATTTCATTCTACTGCATGTGGGCATTGAGTTTCACCACTACCATTTATTGAAGAGATTGCTCTTTGATCACATTGCCAATGGAACACTGCATGTTCCTGGCTCCTTTGAGAAAAATCAATTGACTTTAAATACTTGGGTTTCTTTCTGGGTACTGTATTCTGTTTTATTGATCAATATGTCTATCTTCATGCTGAAACCATGCTGTTTTGATTATAATAGTTTAGTAAAATTCTTTGAAATCAGGCAGTATGATCCCTTAAAATTTGTTCATTTTATTCAAGATAATTTCATATATTTAAGGTCTGTTATAGTCCATACAAATTTTAAGATGCTTATTTCAACATTTGTATTTTTTTTTTTTACTAATTTCTACATCAATGAAACCAAGTTGGAGGTTGAAATCGACAGTGGCATGGTGGGTTCTTATATCACAGGTATTCAGGAAGGCTACGTGTACTTTTTACTGTGTTTGCTTAGAGTTGTTGACTATGAACCAGCGCGTCCTGTGAGGCCTGTGCTTGGCCTTAGATTTTTTTCCTAATGTACAGCCATGGAGTCACTGGTTGTTATGCCCGCATCTCCTGGGATTAAAGGAGTTATTACCCTCTCTCACAGGTCTCACAAATGGCTTAGTTGTCAATTAAGAGGCCATTGGCTTCGTGCGTTTTATGTTATCCATGCTTATAAGTATGGCTGGGTTCTTTCTGGACAGATTCATAGGTAAGGGAGCTAACCTAAAAGAACAATGGCTTACAAGTTTACAGCTCTAGTGAGGGACAAAACAGGGATAAGATTCCAGGTTCTGCTACAATTCTTAACCATTAGGTTTCCTCAAAGGAGTTTCAGCCAACATTGCAGGTGGCCAAATAGGTTGCTACCTCTGGCAGTAGTAACTTTGCCTTTTATTTTCTAAATATGAAGAATAAGCTACACTACAAATATAAAATATCAAAATATTGGTAAAAGCCCCAATTTAATAAGTTAGTATATGTTGAAGGACACATACTTTTAAAAACATCTTAGGAACATTATGTAACAACACTGGATCTATCTTTCATGACCAGAATAACACATTTCTCCCCCATAGTTTAAGTATACCTTTTGACTTACTAAAACAAACTGTAGCATCTTTAGCAACAAACAGAAAGAGAGAGGGCAGCATGAGACCAGAGTGAGGCTGCCCATCAGAACTCCAGGACTGCATAATGTACACTTCTAAAAAAGCTGCCAAGGAAAAGGATAGGATCCATGAAGCGGATCTACCCACATCCTCTCCCCATCTCTCCTGAAGGACATGCAGCTTTTATTTCCCATTGTTTAAGAAGAAAGGAAGTCCTAGGAGACAAAGCCAATGAAGGGTAAATGAGTGTTCTGCCCTCCGAAAGTCAGCGTGAAGATTGGTCAGGGCAAGAATGTAGGGCTCTGAAGGCATTATTTTTACTGGGCACAAACTACAGAACTTGCCTTGCAGAAGGGATTTTTGCAAGCCTCTGTAATTGGATAGGTTTGACTGCTTGAAAGAGGTGCACATGTTCCACTTATGCACTGGAGTGATTTAACACGCTGCTGAATAAACACAAGGGGCAGAGACAATGATAACTACCAGACAGCCTCATCAGTGAGGTAGAGAGGGGTAAGGAAGGGCTAGAGAGACAGGGAAAGAGAGAAAGACACACAGAGAGGCTATAAATAAGTGGAGGTCAACGGAAGTGGTTTCATTCTGTGTGCTAAGAGCTGCAGATGTAGTCTAGCAGGACACACCACTACATAAACACATTACTATGGTGACCAGCACCAGGAGATGCACTGTAGCAGCAACAGGGAGACAGCTGACCTCTGCTGCAGGCTGCAGATCCCAGTACACCCAGCCTAGGAGAAGGGCAACAACAGAACCAGGAAGATATCTTAGGCTGTGGCTCTCTCTTTCCCCTTCAACACTACTGTATTGTCCTCCCTATTCCTCCTTCTCTCATGCTCTCCTTCCGTTTCCACACCTCTACTCTGTGTAGAAGGAATCCTTTCCTTTGCTGGTGATAAAGAAGAAATAGGTGAACTAGATGTGGAAGGCAGCAGAGAACGTTCAGCTGGAGGCTTTTTAGGAGATGAGCTCTCTTGCCATATGCAAATGAGAAAATCCAGAAGAATATGTATTCTGATTTGTTTGGAGGGAAAATGTCCATTTAGAGAAATAACATGATACAGTTTAGAAGCTTAAATAAACTATTTTCCTGCAATTGTTGTTCTTTGTCACTTTGAGAAACTATGAATGAATGTCCCCAGACATATCTAGCTACCATGCTGTTCATAGCTCTATTCTGGGCACTCTCTCATTCAACACCTGTTGAAATCATATACCATTTGCCTAGCTATATCTCTTTTGCTAAGAACAGAAGATAATAACTCTTGCTCATTCTTATCTGCAACCCCTAGCTCTGGCTTTTCCTGAGTCTGATGATTGAAGCCACACCTTGGCCACCCTGATGCTCAGTCCCTGGAGTCTTGACTTCAGATATCTGCAATGTTGATCCAACCCTGGTCCACCCAGAGAAAAAGAAAGGACAAACAACCTGGAATTTAAGGTGGTAGTTTTCCTTGATGCCTTCTTTTTCTATGTAGCCTCAGTACAACCTTTAGTTATTTATTCTGCCTTAGCAATTTTTTTGGGACAGTGAGACAGTCATGGAGAGGTTTAAAGCAAGCTGTATGGTCTTTCCTGGATGCTCTATCTTTCTTTGGCTGCATTTCCCATGTGAACAATATGTGATGAACATGAGCTATAATAGCTGGTAGAAGCTATGTTCTTTCACAACTATTTCATAAACAGAAATAGACATAAATTTAAAATATCTTTTGCATTTCCTGAACTCAACAAAGTTTGCTTACAGAAACATAATTTTTCTGGTTTTAAGATGCTCATTTTTTTTGACTTATTGACTGGTACCAGGTTCTTAAACATCACAGGCTCAATCTAGCTCTAATGGAAAACAATTTTTCACACTCCATATTTGTAACCTATTTTGTGATCATCTTTGCTAATTCTAAAATGTCTGTTCTGGGTTGTTTGGATTTTCCTAGTCTTTATGACTTATATTTTCTGTTTTTAATTACAATACTGCTTGGCTTATTAACTCAGGCTTCTTATTAGCTAATTCTTATATCTTAAATTAACTGATTTCTATTAATCTGTGTATCAGCATGAGGCTGTGCCTTACTGCTAAGGATCTGGTGTCTGTCTCCTTTGATAGTTACATGTCATCTCTCTGACTCTGCCTATTCTTTCTATATATCTCTTCCAACCTGGTTGTTTTATGCCATGCTATAGGTAAAAGCAGCATATTTATTAACCAATGGTAATAAAACATATTCATAGCAAACAGAAGGGAACCCCACATCATCTCCCCTTTTTTGTCTAAATAAAAAGAAAGGTTTTAACTTTAACATAGTAAAATTACATATAACCAAACAGTTATCAAAGAATAATTATAACTATAATATTTCATTGTGAGTTTAAAGTAGTATATTTATCTTTGTTTTAAATTGTTTTTATTGAGCTTTATGTTTTTCTCCACTCCCATCCCTTCCACTCCCCTCCCCTTATACCCTCTCCCATGATCCTCATACTTCCAATTTACTCAGTAGATCTTATATTTTTCTATTTTCCATGTAGATTAGATTCTTTGTTACCTAGGTTCTCTGTGAATTATGGGTTGGTTTTTCTTTGCTTTATGTCTAAAAGCCACATATGAATGAGTACATATTCTATTTGTTTTCCTGGGTCTGGATTATGCCATTTAATATAATGTTTTCTAGATCCATTCATTTGCCCACAAATTTCAATATGTCATTATTTTTTTCCGCTGTGTATTGCTTCAGTGTAAATGTATCACATTTTCCTAATCCATTCTTCAGTCGAGGGGAATTTAGGTTGTTTTCAAGTTCTGGATCTGACAAACAATGCTGCTATAAATGTAGCTGAACACATGTTCTTATGCTAGAATTGGGCATCCTTTGGTTACATACCCAAAAGTGGTATTGATGGGTCTTGAGGAAGGTTGTTTCCTAATTTTCTGAGAAATCACCATACTGATATCCAAAGTGGCTGTACTCCCACCAGCAATACAAAAGTGTTCCCCTTAATTCACATCCTCTTTGTCATAAGTTGTCATCAGTGTTTTGGTTTTGGCCATTCTTACAGGTATATGATAGAATCTCAGACTTGTTTTGGTTTGCATTTCTCTTTTGACTAAGGATGTTGAGCATTTCCTTAAGTGTCTTTCAGTCATTTTAGATACCTCTGTTGGGAGGTCTCTTTTCTATTTAGGACTGTATACCATATTTTATTAGATTATTTGTTCTTTTGATGACCAATTTCTTTAGTTTTTTGTATATTTTGGAGATCGGACATATGTCTGATGTGGTTTTGGTGGAAATATTTTCCCATTTGGTAGGTTGCCATTTTGCCTTGTTTTACAGAAGCTTCCTAGTTTCCAGAGGTTTCACTTATTAATTGTTTCTCTCAGTGTCTATACTACTGGGGTTATATTTAGGAAGTGGTCTCCTGTGCCAAGGTATTCAAGTGTACGTCCTACTTTCTCTTCTATGAGATTCAGTGTAGTTGGCTTTATGTTGAGGTCTTTGATCTCTTTGGACTTGAGTTTTGTGCATGGTGATAGATAGGGATCTATTTTCATTCTTCTACATGTTGAAATCCAGTTATGACAGCACCATTTGTTAAATATGCTTTCTTTTTTTCCATTTTATAATTTTTGCTTCTTTGTCAAAAATCATGTGTTTGTAGGTGTGTGGATCTGCGATTTGCTTCCTTTGGTCCTCCTGTCTGTTTTTATGCCAATACCAGGCTGTCTTCAGTACTGTAGCTCTGTAGTAGAGTTTTAAGTCAGAGATTGTGATGCCTCCTAAAGTTTCTTTATTGTACAGGGTTGTTTTGGCTATCCTGGGTTTTTTGCTTTTCCATATAAAGTTGAATATTGTTCTTTGGAGGTCTGTGAAGAATTTTGCTGGGATTTTGATGGACAAAGAAGCAAAAAAAAAATATCAAATGGAAAAATAAAGCACATTCAACAAATTTTGCTGGCATAATTAGATATCAACATGTAGAAGAATGAAAAGAGATTCATATCTATCACCATGCACAAAACTCAAGTCCAAAGGGATCAAAGACCTCATCATAAAGCCAGCCATACTGAACCTCATAGAAGAGAAGTAGAAAGTATGCTTGAATGTGTTGGCACAGGAGACCACTTCCTAAATATAACCCCAGTAGCACAGGCACTGAGAAAATCAATTAATAAATGGAACGTCTTGAAATCGAAAAGCTTCTGAAAAGCAAAGGATACAATAAACAAGATGAAACGGCAGCTTACAGAATGGGAAAAAATCTTCCCTAACACTGTATCAGACAGAGGTCTGATCTCCAGAGTATACAAAGAAATTGTTTATTGATACAATATCAAGAAATTGGTCATCAAAAGAACAAGTAATCCAATAAGAAAATTGAGTATCGACCTAAACAGAGAACTCTCAACAGAGGTATCTAAAACTGACTGAAAGACACTTAAGGAAATGCTCAACCTCCTTAGTCAAAAGAGAAATGCAAATCAAAACAAGTCTGAGATTTCATCTTACACCTGTAAGAATGGCCAAGCTCAAAAACACTGATAACAACTTATGTTAGAGAGGTTGTGGGGTAAAGGGAACACTCTTGCACTGCTGATGGGAGTGCAAGCTGGTACAACCCCTTTGGATGTCAGTATGGCGATTTCTCAGAAAATTAGGAAACAACTTTCCTCAAGACCCAGCAATACCACTTTTGGGTTTATACCCAAAGGATGCTCAATCATAACACAAGGATGTGTGCTCAACTATGTTCATAGAAGCATTGTTTGTCATAGCAAGAACCTGGAAACAACCTAAATGCCTCTTGACCAAAGGACAGATAAGGGAAATGTGGTACATTTACACAATGGCGTACTACACTGCAGAAAAAATAATGACATCTTGGGATTTGTAGGCAAATGGATGGAGCTCGAAAACATCATATTGAGTGAGATAACCCAGACTCATAAGTGACTTTTAGACATAAAGTAAAGAAAACATGTCTACAATCCACAATCCCAGAACATAGACAACAATGAGGACCCTAGAGCGACAAACATGGATCTAAACTACATGGGAAATAGAAAAAGACAAGATCTTCTGAGTAAATTGGGAGCATGGGGATCATGGGAGAGGGTAGAAGGAGAGGAGAGAGACAGGAAGGGGAGCAGAGAAGAATGTAGAGCTCAATAAATTCAGTAAAAATATGAACACAACAATTACAGTTTGGTTGAACCACATTGCCGTGCTACAACCACTGTGCACATCTGTACTTTAACAACCACTTATCAGTGAAAGGAGGAGTTCTTATGGTGCCGTAGTGATCTGTTAGAAAGGTGACAGATGTGAGGAGATACAGGATGAGGATGAATCCTTTTGTCAGTGCTGGAATGTAGGAGAGACTCCACAGATGAGTGTTTCACAGAAGAATTAGACAGCTTTAAAAGATCTTTCATCCGAGTTGGGGCTTTGCAGGCTAAACTGAACTTGAAGACAAAGGAACAGAAAGAAAGCATTTCAGTTGATACTGAGAACAGAGAAAGGTGCAGTCACTACGCTGCTGTTCTGGTATCCATAGAAAGGACCAGACTAGAGTATAGCAAGTTGCATTGGAGAAGAGAAGGAAACTGAAGACACTATGGTCGTGCAATGGTGACAAAATGCATAGTAGAACCATAGAGGTGCAAGAGAATAGCACGTTATATACTTTTCCTGCGAGGAAAACTATGTATCATCTCTCTACTCCCTTCTACTCTAGCCATTTTTTTTTGTCTCCTAACTAGTAGCCTAAGTCTTTTGGTTTGCTGCCTAGACTTCAGTACCTAGGACCATTCTTGGCAATTTTACTTTTCTGGATGGATTATTCTGCTGTTCAAATGTGTTTTCATGGATTCTTCCTGATCTGATGAAAGCCAATTGTTTTGTCTGTGTTTCACATTCCAGTGGGGAGGCTTTCTATACATGTGTTCTTGAATGAGTTTTTTTCCTCCCTATCATTTGCATCTGCTTGTGCTGGTATTTGCAGCATGCTTGTAAGTCAGCAGGCTATTGTGGCAGGAGTGAGAGGTGGCATAGGTTAAGTCTGAATAAGTTTCAAAGGCTCCCAAATTGCATTTGCATGGTCAAGGAATGGGCCCTTAGTCATACTAATTCACTATGAACTAACACTGATTGAGAGCATAGCGCATATTAGGAACCATGCTTAGCAATCTGTATTCATGCTCTTATTTTATTTTCACCAAAGGCTTGTTTTATTTAGTCCTTTTATTTATTTATTTTTATTTTTTTAGTGGGCGAGAAAACTGATGCTAAAAAAAAAAAAAAACCTGCTCAGCTTACAAAGATCCTACAATTTGTTAGGAAACTGGTTGCTGATTCTGGTTTACAATTTAAATTATGAACCACAGTTCAGGATGAACATAGGTATAAAGTCATAATTGTCATGGGCTCAGTCTTGGAGATGAAGACCAGAGAAATTATCCTGCCTCCATTTCCAGGCTGCTGGTTGTACATGCTCCATTATTTAGTAGGCACACAGATAATAGTGGATCTCAGTGCATAGCCACAGGGTGGCATTCTTTTTGCTTAATGTAAAATTATCAAGCAAATTAGAACTATTTCAATTAGTGACAATCAATAGTAGGTTATGACTCTTTCATGAGGTTACCCTTGCCCATTGGCATGAGAAAGTCACCTTCATTTACACTTTAAGTAATCTAATAAAACCCCAATCATGAATTCCCAATATCTGTGCTCCTAGCTGAGACCAAACTCATGGTTCCCAAGTGCAGAAGGACTAAGCACGACAGTGGATGCATTAGAATTAAGTTGGCTCCTACCATAAAGCTGCACATAAATATTAGACTGGCTCCGCAAGACTCAATATTTGGTTTCTGAACCTATTAATATATAATGAGGATACGATGTAATTAATATAGTTTGTTTTGATTTTCTGTTAAATCCGCTTTAGTAGTAAGAATGTAGGATAATTATTCAGAAAGCCTTTTCAACAAATGTCAGTTTTCATTGATTAAAAATCAAGTCAGTGCTTCATTTATTTGAAATGATATTTACAAGCATGCTTTAAGCAGAAATGAATAATTATCAGATTATTGAGCTGCAAGCAATCTGCAAAGAATTGTCTATTTTTTTTAACCAAGGCTTGATTTCAAATAATACCAGGAAAAAAAATCAGAAGAGTATTGAGAAGTGCCTGATTTTGTTTGAGGTTTTTAATTGTTAGCTGGAATATGAAGCCAGTAATTCTCCTTTGTTGGTTGCAAAACTGTCAGGGTCTGAAATATCTGGTAGAAGAGGTCAGAGCCAGGCATTGTTTCCTGGGAGGGCTGTCAAGTTGTTTATCATACTGTATCTCTGCAAACCTGCAATTTTACTGCAGGTAGTGGTTGGTTGTGCTGAGACAGTGTAGGGATTTCTCCTCTCTGTGTGATGCTTTTTGTTTCTCTGTGTTGACTTTTCTTTCCTTTTCTTTCTCCTTTTTGCATAAACGATGGAAAACAAGTGTGTCATCTGTTACTAAATGGAGTTGTGCAGTTGGAAATGTGAATTCTCAGCCATTTATTATTGTTTTTCTGGGAAAACGGAATGCAAACAAGAATTCAAACAAATGTAGCGTGCTGCATGTTCCTAATTACAAATAGACATGAATGCATAAATCAAATCCTGGCACTGTGCACACTCTTATTTAACATATTCCAATAATGTGAAAGAAACTCACCAATTATGCTCTTTTTCACATACTCACGATATTCCATACCAGCCACTCTTATAGTTGCTTCTAACATGACAACAAGAAAGTCCTCAATGTCCCTACATGAACTTGACATTCAAGTCAGGAACTGATAGTGATAGGTAAGCACATGAGGTATGAAGTTTGGCTGATAGTGAGAGGGGCCATTTGGGAAGATGGAGCAAGGCTGTGAGTGAGAAAGACTTGACAGGGATTTTTTAGTTCTCTGACTAGTCTGACAGAAGTTTTTCAGGAAAAGTATGGTTGAGCAAATGTATAAAGAGTCATCTGGGCATCTGGGGAAGAACATTCTGTCTTTATAGAGCAGTGTGTCAAGGCCTTGCTGTGCGGATTGCCTGGTTGTGAAGAGCACAAAGAGGCCAGTGTAGCTGGCACAAGATAAAAATGGAAGCTAGTAGGCCCAACTGAAGATCGAAAT
Organism: Alexandromys fortis; assembly: GCF_014885135.2. NCBI lineage: Eukaryota > Metazoa > Chordata > Mammalia > Rodentia > Cricetidae > Alexandromys > Alexandromys fortis. Next base: position 20,645,020 of record NW_026067930.1, on the reverse strand, counting down.
GAATGATCCTATGGTGGAATCCGGGCTTTTTAACATCCCACACCTAAATGAAGCAGTTATAAAAACCGGAGGGAATGAAGCTGCTGAATTGGCACACTGCTCATGTCCTTCTCTTTAAATCTCTCGGTGGAAAAAAACAAAACAAAACAAAAAAACAAAAGCAAGCAAGCAAGTAAACAAACAAACAAAAAGCCAGTTCATTGAGAGCCACAACAGTCTATGTGTGGACTGGAATTCAATTGGACTTTTATTAACTTGACCTGTCAAGTGAGCCCACATGAACTGACAACATTATTTTAAAGAAGGGAGTTAGCAGGGGAGAGGAACATCGGTAACCAGAAAGGTGATCATTTAGTAATAACCGAGAATTTTTTTTTTGTATAACTATATGAATGGAATGTGACAGAGTTTTTAGGTCTTTTTCTATTTTACTTAATTGAGATATTTTAGCTATTGTTTTCTTTTGGGAAAAATGGACCAACATCTTTGTACATGGCTCCTGGGTCTCAGTATATTATATTTCTGTTTGTTTTTTTTCCAAGGGCTTTGCTTAAATATTATAAGAGGGTCATATAATAGACTTGATTAAATGACTAACTTAAGACAGTGGACAGAGGAGTGAATAAAAATTTTCTGGTTATACTTTTTTGGCCAACCACGTTGCTTCCTTTGTCCTCACTAATGATCATTGCAAGAAATCTTCTATGGGCTTCTGAGTTTCGCTCCATCTCGTGTCCATTGAAAGGGGCTTCCAGTAAGTGATTAAGTAGAGAGTCTGGAAGGATTGAAGTCAAGATACATGCATATATTAATGGTAACAATTCTACATTTGTCGTGCTGATCAAAACTCCTTCAGAAACTGGCAATGCTCATAGAAAGGGAGACATTGCTTTTATAGTTTAAACACTCAAGTCTATTAGAAGTTTAAATCTAGGATCAGAAAATACTCAAGGACCTAACCAGTAAATTACCAATAGGGTGGATAAAATCCTGGGAAGTATGAAGACCCTTGGTTCTATGGCATCAGAAAATTAAAGTCTATAATAACAAATTTCCATACAATGAGGTCACTTTAACAGAATAAGTTCCCAGATGCCTCTATGATTGAATCTCACTTTTCAAGTAAGTGTGCATTGAATTTTAACAAGAATTTTGATTGATAACATATTTAGTCCAAAATAGGTCTTTGAAGATCGCTGTAAGAGTATTAACATGTAAAGATGCTGTGATAGAAATTCACTTCATTAGGTAGCTGATAAGGAAAAATTCACAATATAAACCTGCCAGTGTCAGACACACTATTATGACCCATCTATTCCTACTGTGAAAAGGGATGGTAATGTGTCTTTATTGGACTATTCTTTGAACACTACAGGAGCTCATTTTCCTTATTGAAGAAAGTGCTGAGTGACATCAATGAAGCAGGTATGGAAGAAGCATTAAGTTTAGGAGAAGAAATTTCAAGTAAAAGCTGCCTAAATATAAGATTGCTTTGGTGGCTCAGCTCCTGGAAAAATTGCAGTGGCTTTAACAGCTTAGGGATTATCTCAGTGGGACTGAAAAGTTAGGCCACTACAGCCCAATAGTGACAGAGGGAATATGTACTTGCAAGTTATATGTGCTTAAAAATCCCTGTAGCTAAATTTAATAGGAAAAAGACAACAGTGAAGTTATTAAGTTGTTTAATTATAAATCTCCAAAATATTATCATTTCAACATATTATTATATAAACCTAATTGTTGAGATTTTTTTATTCATCTTTTTAAGACCTTGAATATGTTTTAGATCTTCTTCTGTCCAAAAGAATGTAAGAAGTCTAATTCTTCATCTATATGACAATCCTTTTCACATTTTTCCAAAAGTCTTATATGTCCTTTAAATTATTCGTCTAACATAAAAAATGCCAAGACGTAATAATCATATTTTTTCTGGCTCTTTTTGACCTTTTACAGGTCAAAGTATTGTCAACATGTTTCAGTCCTCACAAATAGCCTTAAGAGGTCTGAGATGGTTCCTTGTTCTGAATTTATTCCTTTGTTAGCGTGACAGCTAGAGCTAGTAGATAAAACTGAGTGTTTATCAGATGCACCCTCAATTAAAAGGTTCAGGTTGAAACTGTCAATTTCTTTTCCTGGAAATGCTTTGAAGCCAGGGTGTGATGGCTGAGAGAGTAATGAAGCTTTGTTTTCAGGGTCTAATCCTTGGCTCTTTTCAGTCGTGAGACTTTTGATGACTGTTTCTATTTCCTAGAGGTCATAGGTCTAAATTTGTTTATCAGGCCTTGATTTAATTTTGTTCGGTGATATTTATCCAGAAAGTTGGCCATTTTCTTTAAGATGTCCAATTTGTGGAGTACAGGTTTTGAAATATGACCTAATGATTCTCTGGATTTCTTCTGTGTCTGTTGTTATATCCTCCATTTCATTTCTGATTTTGTTAATTTGGATATTCTCTCTCTGCCTTTTGGGTAGTTTAGATACAGGTTTGTCTATTTTGTTGATTTTCTCGAAGAACCAACTCTTTGTCTCATTGATTCTTTGCATTGTTTTCTTTGTTTTTGTTTTGTTGATTTCAGCTCTCAATTTGATTATTTCTTGCCATCTAGTCCAGCTGAGTGAGTTTGCTTCTTTTTGATCTAGAGTTTTCAAATAATGTGTTAACTCACTGGTGTGGGATTTTTTCCAGCTTCTTTATATAGACATTTAGTGCTATGAACTTTCCTCTTAACACTGTTTTAATTGTGTTCCATAAATTTGGGTATGCTGTGAGGTCATTTTCATTGCATTTTAAGAAGTGTTTAATTTCTTCCTTTAATTCTTTCTTGACCCTTTGTTGATTCAGGTGAGCATTGTTTAATTTCCATGTATTGTGGGCTTTCTGGAATTAGTGTTGCTGTTGAATTCTAATTTTACAGCATGGTGATCTGGTAAGATACATGGTGTTATTCCAATTTTTTGTATTAATTGATGTTTGCTTGTTACTTAGTATGTGATCAATTTTGGAAAAGGTTCTATGAGGTGCTGAGAAGAAGCTATGCTCTTTTATGTTTGGATGGAATGTTCTATAGATGTCTGTTATGTCCATTTGAGTCATCATATGTGCTATTTCCCTTATTTCTCTGTTAATTTTCTATCTGACAGACCTGTCCAGTGCTAAGAGTTGGGTGTTGAAGTTTCCTCCTATTAGTGTGGTAGTTTAATGTGTGATTTAAGCTTTAGAAGTGTTTTTTTACATATGAGGATGCCCTTGTATTTGGGGCATAGACGTTCAGTATTGAGATTGCCTCTTGATGGATTCCTTTGACTAATATGAAATGTCCTTCTTTGTCTCTTTTGATTAATTTTTGTTTGAAGTCTATTTTGTTAGATATTAGGATATAGCTATACCAGCTTGTTTCTTAGGTCAATTTGATCGGAAATTTTTTTTCAAACCTTTTACTCTGAGGAGATGTCTGTCTCTGAGGTTGAGGAATGTTTCTTGTATGCAGCAGAAGGATGGATTGTGTTTTCATATCCAATCTGTTAGCCTGTGCTTTTTTATAGGTGAGTTGAGACATTTATATTAAGAGATATCAATGATCAGCTCCTGTGATTTTAGTTTTTATTGTTGGTGTTATTGTGTGTGTTTTTCCCTTGTTTGGGACTTGCTGCGGTGAGATCATCTGTTTTTGTGTTTTTGTTGATGACGTAGCCAACTTCCTTGGGTTGGAGTTTTCCTCCTTGTACTTTGTGTAGAGATGGGTTTGTAAATAGATATTGGTTGAATCTGGTTCTGTTGTGAAATATTTTGTTTTGTTCATCTGTGGTGATTGAAAGTTTAGCGGGGTATAATTGTCTGACTGGCATCCATGGTCTCTTAATGTCTGCATAATGCCTGATCAGGACCTTCTGGCTTTCATTGTTCACATTGAGAAGTCAGGTGTAATTCTGATAGGTCTGCCTTTACGTGTTACTTGGCATTTTTCTTTTGCAGCTCTTAATATTTTTTTTCTTCTGTATGTTTAGTGTTTTGATTATTATGTGGCAAGTGGACTTATTTTGATCCAGTCTATTTGGTGTTCTGTAAGCTTCTTATATCTTAATATGCATATCTTTCTTTAGATTGGGAAAGTTTTATTTTATTATTTGGTTGAATATATTTTCTGTGTTTTAGAGTTGGACTTCTTCTCCTTCTCCTATACCTGTTATTGTTAAGTTTGGTCTTTTCACAGTGTCCCATATTTCCTGGATATTTTGTGTTAAGATTTTGTTAGTTTTAATGTTTCCTTTGACTGGTGAGTCTATTTCTTCTATTGTATCTGCAGCACTTGAGATTCTCTCTTCCATATCTTGTGTTCTGCTGTTTATGCTTGCATTTGTGATTTCTGATTGTTTTCTCATAATTTCTATTTTTATAATTTCCTCGATTTATTTTTATTGTCTCTAATTCAGTTTTCAAGTATTGAGTTATTGAGTAGTTTCTTTCATATGTTTGATCATTTTTTTCTTGGTTTTCTTTAAGGGATTTGTTGATGTCTTCCAAATTTGTGTTTGTCTTTTCCTCCATTTCTTTGAGAGAATTTTTTGTTTCCTCTTTAAGGGCCTCAAACATTCTTCTAAAGCTGTTTTTTAGGTCATTTTTTTCTGCTTCATCTATAGTTGATTGTTCAAGTCTTGCTGTTGTAGGGCCACTAGTTTTTGTTGATATCCCATTTCTCTTTTTGGTGTTGTACAATTTCTTACCTTGTCTACCCATCTTTTCCTCTCATTGGTGTATTTGGAACTGTCTGTGTCTCTGGTGATTAATCTTCCAGGTGTCAGTGGATCCAAGGCTCAGATGGTTGCTTCATGTGGTGTGGTCAGAGCCACTGTTCCAGTCACCTCCTTTCACCTCCTTGGTCACTCGGTGTTCCTGGTGGTCACTCAGCATTCCAGGGTGGTCACTCTGAAATACTGGGGGTCATTCAGGCCTGCTTTTAAAGAAGTTGCTTGCTTGAGGTTGTTTCTACTGTGGTTGCTATGTTGGTCCTGCTCTGGCAGAGTTCGCTGGCTTAGGCCTGCTTCAGGGGAGGTAACTAGTTTTGGCCTGTTCCAGTGAAGGTAGCTAGTTCAAGCCTGCTACCTCAGAGGTCACTCACTGATTCATGCCTGGTCCTGCAGAGGTCTCTGGTTTGGGCCTGCTCCCTCAGTGGTGGTAGCTCCCTTGTACCTGGTCCTGCAGAAATCTCTGACTCAGGTCTTCTCCCTCAGTGTCTGATCCCTCACACCTGCTCCTGTGGAGTTCACTTCCTCAGTCCTGCTTTGACAGTGGTTGCTGGTTCAGGCCTGTTTCCTTAGATGTTCCTGACCTGGGCCCATTCCTGGTGAGGTCTATGGCTTGGGTCTCTCTCTTGACAGTCACTGACTTGGGCCAAGTCCTGCAGAGGTCTTTGGTTCAAGTCTACTCCCTTGGATGTCCTTGACTTGTGCCTGGACCTGCAGAGGTCTCAGGCTCCAGCCTCCCTACATATCTTCAGTAATGAATATACACAAAATATAATTAGTCCACTTTATACATTTTAAACATTTACTAAAAAGTTTTAATTAATGGATAACAAATATATCTGTTTATGGGGTCATGTGGCATTTTGATATATGAATTTATATTTTTTAAAGACAGAAAATCATAATAATCTATAATGCATGAGTTGATCTCTTAGAAAGAAGTAACTTGAATAAATATTTCTCCAGATTTGACAACTTCCATAAAGGTTTATTTGATATTAAGTATAAGAAGTTGAGCTTTCTAAACTATAAATAATGACAAATAAATCTTGAAGAACCATTATCAGTAAAAGACTAAAATTTATTTCCATTTCTCCCATGCAAATATTACAAAATCAGTATAACGTAATGATCAAAGAGTATCAAGAAAAAATTCTAGTATATTATTGTTTATGTTATGTCAGGTATAATTAATAAGATGCTAATTTTTTGATTTTGTGATATTTGTGGTTCTTGCCAGATTTTTAAAATTTACTTTCATAATTTATTTTTTAATCTCATTAAATAATTGTACTTAATGATTATTTAATGAATAACAATTATTACTTAATGAATAGTGAATATTTAATTTTGTGTTTGTAAGTTAGCATTTTTATGCCTGTCCTCATTTTTATGGATTTTAAGTATCACAAAATTTGTTCTGCCTCTGCCTCCAGCGTTCCTGACCCATCACTCAATACCAAGATCAAATATCACTTTCATTATAGACTATTTCCTGAATCTCTAAATAAAAGAGAACTACTTTAGAACTACCCATTGCTTTGCTTTGACCAGTTAAAACCATTATCACAGTGTCTTGTGTTTTTTTTTTTATGTAAACACCTTATAAGTATTGCTATTTGTCCTCCTTATTGAACAAATGTAAGTCTTAGCAGAAAATATCTGATAAGAATGGAACTTGGACCTAGAGTCTAAGGCACTCATACAAACAGAAGAGAATATTCAGATAGATGGCAACTCAGAGAGGGTGCCAGCTTTGGGGTCCTAAGAGGAATCCAGATGGCTTGGCAGACAACAGGAACATTCAACTGATCTGGGAAATAAATGATACAACAACAAACCAAGGAAATTTTACAACTCAACATACATATGCCCAATACAGATGTGTTCAATTTTACAAAAAAAAAATTCTTCCAGTTGTAAAACAGCAGATTAACTCCAACACAGCGATATTGGGCAACTTCAATACTTCTTTCTTACTAATATGGAAGTCTTCCAGACAAAACTTGGACAGAGAAACATTGGAATTAAATGAGATTACAAACCAAATGGACCTAATATACCCATAAAGAAGACACCCCATATATTAAGGAATATACATTCTTCTCAGCAGCCCATGGAACTTTCTCCAAAATTTCCCATGTGTAAGTACACAAAAAAACAACTTTCAACAAATGTTAACAATATTGTTGCCTAAACAAGGCCTACACAAAGAAAAACAACAGTTGACATTTCAAAGTGGATCTGGGAAATCTCATAGGGCCCCATCCCTGTATGAAGAACTATACAGAATGAATGGGTTTTTCAAGACAAAGATGCTGTCTTCTGTAATTGACCTCTTTGATGGATTACAAGTTATTATGGATAATGGTCAGGAAAAAAGCTAAACAAAGAAGATTCAATTCAGAGTTCTTGTTTTGAAAAAAAAGAGGTGGGGGAAAGTGCTGTGAGACAATGGTATTGTACCCTGTCGTGTGTATTGTTTAAATAAACGCTGATTGGCCAGTAGGCAGGCAGGAAGTATAGGTAGGGCAACCAGGCAGGAAGTAGAGGTGGAGTGATGAGAACAGGAGAAGATGGGAAGAGGAGAGAATCAGTCTGCAGTCATCATCCAGATGCAGAGGAAGCAAGATGAGAATTCCTCACTGTTAAAATGTTCCAAGACACATGGCTGACACAGACAAGACCTGAGCTAATTGGCCAACCAGTTTACGATAATGTAGACCTCTGTGTGTTTTTTTTTGGAATGGAATGGCTACAGGATTGAGTGGGACAGAAACCTCTGTCAACACCTCTTTGCCATTTACACGCTTACTTATTCTTTTTATATATTACTCCATTTTTTTTGCGATTATAAATGTTTCTTTTATATGTATTAAAGACAGAGTTTGGCCAATGATGTTCTTTCCTTTTTGTGTCTTATCCACATTATGGCACCAAAGTTTACTAGTCTTATAAAACATCATGGAAAATGTTCATCATGTGCTATGTGTAATGTTTTCCTTAAATGTTTAAAAACATATTGTTCTATTTAAGCCATTCTGTTATTATTAACATCTTTGGGGGGTAGATGATCAAAACTACAGACTTTCTTTTTTAAAATAAGTATGGTGGTGTTTAGATTCTCTATCCTCTTTTTTGTGATGACCATTGTAATAAACTGTGTCTCCATGGAGTTCATATTGTCTGATATATAGTCACATTAAGTATTCTAGTTTTCCCAAATTTTGAAGGTTTCTCTATTATATTTCATTAATTTCTAACTGCCTGTTTTGCTCATAGAGAAAATATACATTTGACTTTAATTCTTTGATGCTTCTCACAACTATTTGTAAAAGTCTATTGTTTTTCTGAGCATCAAATTTTCACGCACTCATGCGTGCACACACACACACACTTTCAGAAAACACAGTAGCAAGTCAAGGAATAGAGAAACTTACTTGTTTATTGTTGCAGTCTCAGGAACAGCAGTGTTTGGGTGGAAGCACGGAACCAAACTAAGGAGACTGTAAGACATCAGGTGTAGGAAGGACTTCTTGTTTCTCTAAAATTAAGGGAGTAAGGTTTTCGAAATACAGCACACCCAGGTAGGTTAGTATAAGCGAGTTGAAATAGTGCTCTTTTTCACAATAAGCAGGTATAAAATACGTGGCAGAGACAGCAATTTTTGTGTATCACAGCACATTGCATCTTTCTCCAAAGCATTGGCATAGTGACATGCAGTGTGTCAAAACCTAAGACAGAAAAGAATGGTAGAGATTAGACCTCTGCTCAAAAGAAACAAAACCCAAACTGTAAGAGGAGTTGGTACACTTAAGAACAGGAAACAGGAAGGGCAAAGAAAGTTCTACTTAAGTGAGATCAAAGTGAACTTTTTCCCTAGGTCTGGAAACTCACACATTTTCCAGCTTGAATTCATTAGCATATCACAGGCACACCCCTTTTCTATTCTGTTAAATTGTGATAACATTTCAAGAGAGGTGGCAACCTGACCTGCTGTTTTTCACTTGCCTCATTTACATACTTGAGGGCTCAGGAAATGAATTTAAAAAGCACATGGCCTTTTAATTTTTTTTTTACAAATCTCCAAAGCTTTCTGGTAATTTAGGTACTTCCACTTTATAAATTCCATTGCAAAATTTCAGTGCTACATGTTAAAAGCATCATGTCTCACATTTTCTTACCAAGGCTATCTTCTGATCTAGTTTCCTGTCTAGAAAATCTTAGTCCATTTTAGAGGACAGAATCTGACCAGAGTGAGTAACATAACCGCAGAACTATGGTGTCCTAGAAGAAAACAAGGCTATATGTGATATCTGCTTGAGTTTGTGGGAGAAAGTATGTAGGTTCCCAGTACAGCCTCTTTGTTGGTGATATAATTCTGGGCACTGGAGAAGCTGCTCTTCCTGGAGGATGTGGAGGGTGAGAATCAGCTTGCTACATATGCTCTGAGAGAAGCAAAGAGGTGGAAGTGGGAAGGTGATATACAACACAATAATGACACTCATACAAACACCTCAAACATCCTGTATACATTTTGGGAATGGGTCAAGTGTTTGGAATGGGTTGAGTTTTGTTTTAACTGTGAACTGGCAGAGCTGTTTCTGTGAAGTCATGAATGGATATTATATCCTTTATTATATAAAGTAAGTTCAATGTAGGTATGATGGAAAAGTTGCTTGCAGCAAGTCTCTAGAGAGTGTCAGGATTGTCGGGGATCATCACTAAACTCAGAACTGGCAATGAACCTTTGGTCAAGGCTAAAGAAGTCTCCAAGGGGTAATGGACTACAGTTATCTATAGAGCTCTCTTGTGTGTTTTCTTCCCTGTTTTTCTGCTCCTCATTCTACATTTTATAATTTTAAAAGTGTGAAACAATCTATTGTGAAAAGCAACTTTAATGAAGTCCTTTGGGGTCTAGCCCCAAGGCCGTTTTCAGGGTTAAGATTGGACACTATGGAAAGCAAAAGGAATGTTTTTCTTAAGGTATCTAAGGGCAAGTGAACACACTGTCAATTCGTGTTTTTCCAAATCAGTCTATTTATTTTTTTGTACTAATTCTAATTACTCCTGGTTTGTTCTATTTCTCTAGCCTCCAAACTTTCTCCCCTATAGGAGGCTTGGAATGACAATAAAAAATTACAAGAGTTAACTCTCTTGGTCAAAACCACATTCCTAGGGTAAGCAAAATAGGAGCCAAGCCATCTACCATGTCAACACAGGGTTTCAAGGTTTCAGGAGTAAGATTGTGACCAGATTGGAGGGCATAGTGTCCAGTGGCAAACTCTGAGACATAAGTTTATTGTCAGCAGACTTGGCAAGTAAAGAATTGACTTTTTCTTAGGCTGCTTTGTGCAGCACCCTTGATAAGACACCTGTGACTCTGACCTTTGTGCATAGCTGTAAAGTTTTTATTTTATTTTATGTTTCTTTTAAAAGAAAACATACTATATTTTTTCATTTTACATATCAACTCCAGTTCCAACTCCCTCTCCTCCTCTAATTCCTTCTCCCTATTTCCCCACCCTACCCCCACCCACTCCTCAAAGAAGGTAAGGCACATTGCTTTGAAGAAGGTCCAATGTCCTCCCTACTATATCTAGGCCGAGAAAGATATCCATCCAAAGAAAATAGGTTCCCAAAAAAGTCAGTACAAGCAGTAGGGATAAATTCTGGTGCCTCTGCCAGTGGCCCCACAGTTTGCCCTAGTCATACAACTGTCACCTACATTCACAGGATCTGGTTAGGACCTATGCTAGTTTCTTCCATGTCTGGCTTTAGTTGGTGAGCTCCCATTAGCTCAGGTAAACTGTTATAGTGGGTGTCTTCATCATGGTCTTGACCTCTTCGCTCATAGCTGTTAAGTTTTTAACTCATTATCTATATACAAAAAGCCTTTAATCTAGTTTGAACATGCTCTGAGGTAAAAATCAGCTAATTATTTTCAGTTAGTCTGATCAAAATAATTTATTAAGTTTTTAAATATCTACAGTACTTTTGGAATAAATAGATCTAGTTATAAAGCATGTCCTAGTATATTTTCTCTATAACAAAATTATATAGCTAAAGGAAAAGTGATCTTTTGAGCATAGATATATGTGTCCATAAGATTGAGATGTAATCACAAGAGTACATATATACATTACATATAAATGAATGGTAAGGGGAGATCATAACTGTCATCAGTGAAATTACAGATAAAAGCAACAGTTTTCAGAGTCAGTGGCTCTGCAGACCCTGCCTTTCAGGTTCTTTCATCTGAGAATAATTTCGCTGGTGGGTTTATATCTGAATTATCAATTGCTATAAGCTGTAATTGCATCATGACCTACAATAGCTCGTGACAAAAGCTCCCGATACAACTTATTCTAATGAAAATTCAAAGAAGGCAGAAGAAGCACTAAGCTTGTCATTTTTTTGAAAAAAAAAATAGAAAAATAAACTCTAAGCAACAAGAGTAGAAATCATAATTTCAGGTATGTACTACATAAAACATGATAACAGAATTGTTTTCCCATATGTGTTCTAAGCCTTAAGCAATGGATAGCAGAAGGTATTTTTGGTGGAGGTCAAATGGCGGTGTTCTGTTAATCATTCTATGCAGAAGAACCTGGCAGCAGTAGCTAATATAACAGCAAACTTATTGGTTTGAAAATGCCACATTTTTTGAATATTCCATATCATATTTGTGGTTATACAAGTGCTTCCCACTGTTATATATTTATATTTAGTACCCATCTGTCTGCCTTCTAGCTTCTGCTCATGGATGCATTTGAGGATGTTCTGTGAAACTGTCCCCTTTGAAGCTTAGTGATTATTTTGGTCTCAGCAGCTGTCTTTCAAATCACCACAACAGTTCATCATGGAGTCTTCTATAAGTCCAGGGAAGTGGAAATTTTCTGTTTTATTTTTCAAATGGTACTAACTATAGGAACGTATTGGGAAACAGTTCATGTTTGTGAAGATCACCAAAGTTCTTTTAGTTATTGTATTTAATTATTTCTTTTCTAATTGAACTATCCCATTTGATAGTGATGTTGATTCATAAAATTCTCTTTTTCATTAATTTTCACATTTCAATTCCCCCCCCCGATTCTTCCAGACATTTATTTCCTCNTTTTAAGATGAGGTAGTAGGGTAACCAAAATGAAGGGGCATAAATGAGCCATATGGAAACATAGTATCTTGTAACCAAATTTAAAAAATATAGCATATGGGGCTGGAGAGATGGCTCAGTGGTTAAGAGCATTACCTGCTCTTCCAAAGGTCCTGAGTTCAATTCCCGGCAACCACATGGTGGCTCACAACCATCAGTAATGAGATCTGGTTGCCCTTTTCTGGTTTGCAGACATACAGACAGAACATTGTATACATAATAAATAAATAAAAAAAACTAAAACACAGACAGGAAGTTTGACTAGCACATGAAGAAAATGTTCAGCATTTAAAAAATATAGCACATGTTTGCATGTGTTATATCTTTATATATATGGATGTATGTATGGATGTATGTATGGATTAAAGGTATTTGAAGGAAGTTACCCTGGATATCTGGAAAAAGTTGAACCCAGAAGTCATGGGTTATTTAAATAAAAAAATCCAGCACAGTGCATTCCTGGTGGTGGTGGCACATGTTTTTAATTCTAGTACTTAGGAGGCAGAGGCAGGTGGATCTCTGTGAGTTTGAGACAGCCTGGTCTACAGAGCAAGTTTCAGAACAGCTTGGGTTACATACAGAATCCCTGTTTCAAAAATACAAAACAAACAAAAACTCAACCACCAACAACAAAACAACCAAACCCAGGGAGAGGGGAGTGATACATTCTTTTGAGGTGTTAGAGAGGTCCAAGGGGCACCTCCAAACAGAACAGGTTCTTGTCATTCCTTTGGTTGTCCACTCAAGCTAGAAGGTTAAGACCCTATTACATCATACACTTTGGAAGCATGAGACAGAGGAAGAAGAAAGAATATAGAAGCCAGAAAATAAGGAGACGGTCTGTGAAATAACATCTTCTGTGCAGGACACAGCATTTTCAAACAGACTGACATCAGCTGTAGACACCTGCATTGGGTATGGGTAAGAATGGTCTAATCAACAATTAGGGATAAACAGAGGAAGAACTTTGTAGACCCTATTCTGCAATACTGAGCTATATGCTTCTTAAAGATTCAGGGAGTAGGGAAATCATTTGTTTCAGTATGTATTCATTAATAACTCCAATATATACATCAAGCTCCAATGTATATTTTCAATCCAGTTGTCACATGGGTGGTTCTGGTTAAACTAGCTGGTACATTATACCAAAACAAGTCTTAAATCTAGGAAAGGACTGGTAGGGCTGTGTGCTGTTGATAGACATGAGAGGGACATATGACAGGGTGGGGCAGTGAGACTAATCAGAATGCATTTTATATGTGTACAATTGTAAATTAACAAAATCAATCAATTAAATTTTTTAAGCCTTTAGCTACAATAGATGACTAGAATTTAAGTCTTCATGTCCTTTGGTTTATTTATTTTTGGTTTTTCTTTCTTTCTCTCATTTGTTTATTTGTAATATGTTGGGTGCTCTCAGGAACTCACTGTGCTTATTGCTTCATTTCCCAAGTATCTGAAAGGTGATATTTCTTTTTAGGCACTTATGAAATGTTTGTTAAATTAGTGAATGAATATTTGAGATTCACAAACATTAATTTTTAACTTCTATATGTGTTTACACTATTTTCTTGGTAAATTGCTGTAAAATGACTGCTACATGGCCTCCTTTTTCTAATTTATTGTTTCTTTCTTTCTTTCTTTCTTTCTTTCTTTCTTTCTTTCTTTCTTTCTTTCTTTCTTTCTTTCTTATTAACATTTTTCCCTTTATTCTACATACCAACTAGAGTTTCCCCTCTCTCCTCCCCTCTCATTCCCGTGTCCCCCCTTACTATCAACTCCCTCTCCAGGCACCCATTCCTCTTCCTCTGTCTTTATTCAGAAAGGGGCAGGCTTCCCATGGGCTTGAAAATAACATGGCACATCAAATTGTTTCATTACTCATGCTTTATTTTTTTGGGTTATTTTGCCAACCCAATTACTACTTGCTAGTCTTGTTTGTTTGTTTCCCCATCAACATCTGAACTAATCTTCTGCGGTGCTTTGACCAGTAAGTTTAGATGCAGATGACGCTACTTGAGCGAAGGCTATCAGAGAGAGGCTTTGCGATGTCTCCCCAAGGTGGTGTGTAGGAAATCCTTCTCACTTATCAGGAAATGAGAAGCCACCTGGAAGAGGATGGAGGCACTCCACTGACAGTCCTCACCTACTGACACACTTGCAAGTAAAGCTGGAAACTGGTGGCCTGTTTTAAAAGGATGGAACCACATGTTTATGAGTTCAGGTGAAGTCTTGAGAGGAGCGACTCAGCCAACTAGAAGAATTGGATGTCACAACAAATGGTTGCTTTTCCAGGCACATGTCTTAAAGAAGGCATAACTTTCAAGGCGAGCAGGTTTATCCCTTTCCCTTTGAGGCATTTCTACTCTACTGGGAAAGACATGTCACATAAACTAATATCCTGAATGCTGTTTTGAGCAGAATGTAGATACAATTGTGAAATGTTCCTCCTGGAGTTGTGAGTAAATCTTGGCAGCGAGGAAAAGGATGGCATGAAATGTAAAATGAAGAGAGAAAGACCTTGGAAGAAATCACATTTGGCCTAATACATGTGAAATATTGGAAACAGGAGGAAATAGCACATGCATAATGTTGGGAAATTGGAGGTTTGTATTTTATGTATTATTTAGGAAGGAAGTATGAATTTAGTACCATCCTAACAGTCTCAGCTTTCCTCCATGAATGCATACAGGAAGAATATATTTACATTGGGTTGTATGGAGATATAACATATTTCATATCCAGTCTCTGACAGACTCAATTCCGAGCGAGGAACAGTCGTTCAGATATTTTTCATCGCATTTACATTATGAACTCCATTTGGTGGGTGAATATCACTGTAAGGCTTAGCATTCATATGCTAATATTTTAAGTTGCAGTTGTCAAGAGCATTATGCACTGGCTTGAGTACATGTGTGTGTGAGTGAATGATATTTGTGTTTGCCAAAGCAGCTTGTGCTCCTGAAGGGATAGTGTATCTTATCTTACTAGCTGTCTGGTCTCAGTTTCTCTACGTAATGTGCCAGGAATAAAATGTCTTTATCACTGAATATTTTGGTGAGGCACAGATTCCAAGATGCCCTCCAGTGGTATGAGACATCTGTGTGTGTGTGTCTGTGTGTGTATAAGCATGCGTGTCAAGTGCCTATGAACATGAAGTCATGTGTATGCATGTACATGTAGCCACTTGGAATAGGACAGTAAGATGCTTTTGGCTTTAATATTATTATTTCATGAACAATCTGTTGACATTTTATCATAATTTATTATGATAAATTTTGAGAATTTCATATAATTTATTTCAACCATATTAACCCCTTCCCCAATTCTTCCTTTATCTACCCTTCTTCTCTACCTTTCCAGCTTTGTTTCCTTATTTAAGACAAACAGCAGCATGTCCAATTTCTGCAGCTCATGTTCTCTTGGGTATGTAACTATTCACTAGAGTGTGCTTGACCCTTTAGGGCCCATAGTTTGAAGAGAATTGATTCCTCATCTCTCACCAGCTATAAACAGCCAATATTTCCTCAGATATATGTGAGACTTTAGGCTTACCACCTCTCCCATGGTGGGTTTACCTCACTAGAGATTGCACAGAACCTGTGCATGTTGTCACAATTTCTGTGAGTTTGTATGTATAGCCTTCCTATTGTGTCTGGAAAATACTGTTTTCTTGTAGTCTACAAGTACTACTTGTAGCTCTTATCCTATTTCTGCCATATCTAATGAAATGATCCATGAACCTTGGAAGGAGGTGATGTAATATAGATATTCCATTTAGGGCTGAAAACTCCACGGTTTTACTCTATGCATATTTACTATTTATGGGTTTCTATGTTGACTATCATTTACTGGAAAGAAATATAAATAAAAATGAAGCTTCTCTGATGAAGGTTGAGATGCACTAATTCATGGGTATAAACATCACACATTAAGAGTTAGTTTAACACTTTGCCTATTTAGAAGAAGAAGAATGATAAGTTCTTCGCTTTTGCCTGTGACTTGTCTAGCCACAGGTTCCAGGTCTTAATAACAGTGCTAAGTATGGACGTTATCTTGTGGGGTGGGCCTTAAAAACAACCAGAAAGTGCTAGGCTTCCTGAGCCTCCTTATTACTCAGGGAAATGTGAATGCACTATCCACCCTTTCCCACAGCTCCATGATGCAGGTCAATCAGACACGATAGGTAATTGAGTCAAAGCAGGAACTCAGTTTATTACTGTGAGCATCCTTTTATAAAGGGTAAGCAACATCCTTTGATGGGAGGGTACCTCTAGCCAATGAGAGGCAGCCAAACCCTCCCCCCCTCACTGTAGGGACCTTTACCTAGTTTTTGCCGTCTTATCCTCACTCAAATTTGAGCCAGGCTTTTCTCTGTCCTATAGGACTCGAAGTATAGGCCTTGAACTTGGGTTAGGCATTTTTTTTTGTCTTATAGGCCTTGAGGTATAGACCCTGAGATAATTTTGGCCCAACATAAAGTGTTTGGTAATTTCCGTGGCATTTTTACCACTATCGAGTCACTGGGTATGTTTTATCAGGTAATGATTATATAGCTGGAAGGGTTTGCAGTTGGGTAAGATTGAGAGCTATTTTTCTTCTCAGGTTGCATGCACTGAACCTTCCAGCACTATGAAATCTAGCCAGGAGGGTTGAAGCTTTGAGGTGAGTACCAGCTTATTCCACCATGGTATGTGGCATGGTTATGTACTGTCTTAGCAGCAGGATCTTAATATCAAGTTTTGGAATATGAATAACAGCATTATTGATAGCCTATAATATTTAAAGGCTTAATAGGACCTCATTGATCAACAAGAAATAGCCCATTCGGGACATTGGGTTTTGTTAGTCTGTGGTATCTAGTAGGGTCATTGTTACCCCATTATAGGATAACTCTACTTAAACTCTTTTCATATGCATGCATGCATATATTTTAGTAAGTTTATGCATAATATTTTCATTTTCTTTTAGAATTTTATACATGTATATAAAGTATTTTGATCCTTTCTACACCCCATGTCCTAGTGGCATGTGCACATATATATCCATTGAACACTTCTTATATTCATACAGTTATAGTATCATCCACTCATCCACAAGAGCATGGTCAACCTACCAGTGACCCAAAGCAAAGAACAACGACTCTATTCACAAGCCCCTAACCATCGAGCTGGAATTTGGCTGACTTGACCTTGTGATGCTCTGACGCAGGTACCACTGCTGCCATGAGCTTTTGATTGCAGCAGTCCTGCCATGTCTAGAAAATATCTCAAGTTCTCCGTAGTCCTCATTGTTCGCTATGTTCAGCTAGTCTGGTTTTCTCCCATGTTTTTTCAGACCCGGGCCAGCTGGCCTTGGTGAGTTCCCGATAGAACATCCCCATTGTCTCAGTGTGTGGGTGCACCCCTCGCGGTCCTGAGTTCCTTGCTCGTGCTCTCTCTCCATCTGCTCCTGATTTGGACCTTGAGATTTCAGTCCGGTGCTCCAATGGCAATGGGTTTTTGATCCTACTGCACGTACTGGCTTTGTGGGAGCCTAGGCAGTTTGGATGCTCACCTTACTAGACCTGGACAGAGGTGGGTAGTCCTTGGACTTCCCACAGGGCAGGGAACCCTGATTGCTCTTTGGGCTGACGAGGGAGGGGGACTCGATCGGGGGAGGGGGAGGAGGCAGAAATCTTTAATAAATGAATAAATTTTTTAAAAAAGAAAACATCTCAAGTGTTCTTCCCCAGACTCTGGTTCATGTTCTTTCCATTTGCTCCTGTGAAATGTTCTCTCGATTTTCTTGCTTTTAGAAATTTGGATGATTTCGAGTTTCTGCCTTAACTGCCGACCACTGAGAAATAAAGTTTCTCTGGTCATGGCTGAGTTCATCACAGATCTAGGAATAATAACATAAATATTAGAAGGAAGGTTGATGTCATGATAGTTTAGCAAAATGAAAAAATACTAGGTTTCCCCTAGGGCCTCCGACTTCCGCAAGGGTAGGATTTTTGATGATATTTATAGTGCCAGATGTTAATCTCATCCCTCCTGTGACATAGGCCTCAAATCCAATCAGAAAGTAGATGGTTACCCCAATAAGATTTGTGTCAACACTGTACGAGAAGACACATCTTGCCTGTCAGGTCTGGATTATAGCGTGCAGGTCCAACACTGGGTAAGAACATTGATGACTTTTCTCTCCCAGTGATGGCCTACACATCACCTTTAGCACATGAAATCTCACCAGCAGGGCAGAAGTTACCCAGTCAGTTGGAGATTTATTTCTCTATGTCCTGAACCAAATATTTGGTATATTAAGCAATAGAGTCTTACTTACTATCTAGCTGTGGTGGGCAATCAAAAGTGATGATAACAGCCTGTGATAGATTGTAAACTTCTGGGGCCTCCCTGACATGTGTTAACTCACAGTTTACATCGAAGCCAAAAGGAGGGATTTGATGGTGGATGCATTAAAGAGTGATAATAGAATTAGGGTAAATTCTAGGGAACATTAGAGTAAAAAAGGCAAATACGTTGTGGGAGGTGTTGTGGGAAGGCATATACAAGGAGGACGTCTAGGAAATGGGAAAAATGGGGAAGGCAGGGAGGAAGTCTGACTAAAATATAAGGATGTATTGAAAAGCCACCTTGAAACTCAGTTAAAAAATGCAATTGGAAAGGGTAGAAGTATCCTTCTAATAGGAAAGAAGAGGGAAGGGGTAGTAGCAGCCTAAGCAGGGATTGGGGCAGTAGAAGGAGGAAAGAAAAAGTATAGAGGATGAGTTAATCAAAAACTAAGGGTGTGTATGAAAAGGATTTTTGCACATTCACTAGTTTGTAAGCTAATTTTAAAAGGTAAATGAAAAGAAAAGGAATTTGAGTGGTGGTATCCTCCATGAGTGGACAATGATACTCTCAGGAGACAGAAGACGTGTTGTTAAACAACACTTTCAGTGCCAGGACAGGATACTTCCCTAAACACACACACACACACACACACACACACACACACACACACACACACAAACTTGTCTGTCAAATTCTGTAACTTAGCCAATTTTACAATTTGCTTTTTGATGCTTAGGATTTTGTTGTTGTTTAGTTCTAAGTATATTCTAGACACCAACCCTTTGTCTGATGTGGTGATGAGAAAGACTTTCCGCTTGTTATGTGGGCCATTTCTTCACTTTATTAGGGCTTTCCTTTGCTGAAAGAAGCCTTTGAGTTTCCTGAGATCCCAGCTGCTGATTGCTGCTCTTACTTCCTGTGCTCCTGGAGTCTCGTTCAGAAAATCCTTAGCTGTCCCTAGAAGTTGAAGAGTGTTTTCTACTTTTTCCTACATTGTTTTCCTGTTCTTATTTTTGAGGCCCTTGGCCTATTTGGAATTCAGTTTTGTGCAGGATGAGAAATAAGACTCCAGTTTCTTTCTTTTTGTCTCCATGGTGAAATTCAAGTTTCCCATCACTATTAATTGAATAAACTGTCTTTTCTCCAAGGTATATTTTTGATTTTTTCTGTCAAAATCATGAGCTATAGCTGCATGACCTTATATCTGGGTCCTAAATTCTATTCCATTGACCAATGTACCCAGTTTTGGGTTAGTATCATGATGTTTTTATTATTCTAGCTCTGTGGTATAATTTGAAATAAGTGATGATAATACTTCCTGCAATATTCTCTTTCTTTGGAATTACTGTAGTCTGTTCTGCTTCCATATAAAATTTTGGATTGGTTTTTCCACCTTTACAGAGAAGAGCCTGTCGTTTCAATTAGGAAATCATCCATTATTGCTTTGGGTAGAATGATCAGTTTCACCAGATTAATTCTCCTAAGTTATGAACATGGAAGGTCTTTCCATCTTCCAGTGTCTTTAATGTCTTTTTTCAGTGTCTTAAAGTTTTTGTTATAGAGATCTTTATTATGAGATTCTTTCCTTCCTTCATTCTCTTTTCCCTTCCTTCTTTCCTTCCTCCCTCCCTCCCTCCCTCCCTCCCTCCCTCCCTCCCTTCCTTCCTTCCTTCTTTTCTCCCTGTGTATGTATTTAAAATGGTATTATTTCCCCAGTTTTTTTTTTTTAGTATGTGTGTTATCGACACAGAGACAATCTGCAGATTTTTATGCTGATACTTTGCTGAATGTATTTATGAGGTCTAAGAGTAGTGAAGTCTTTAGGGTATCTTACACATAGAATCAGAACATCTGCAAATTGGGATAGTTTGATATCCTTTGTCCTATTTATAAGCCTTTGTTTCTTTCTATGAGCTATGAATTAAATATTGTAGAAATTCAAAGTGGTCATCCTCGTCTTGTTCTTGATTTTTAGGGACATGCTTTGAGTTTTTTTTCATTCCCCATTAATTTGACTGTAGTTTGTTTATACAGTTTTTTTCATGTTGAAATATACTCCTTCATGCCTAGATTCTCTATGATTTATCACAGCATGTAGAATATTAGGTTTATTGATATGACTATGAAATTTATATATTTGAGCCCCCATTTATGAGATGAATTACATCCATGATTTAGATATGTTGATCCATCTCTGGATTGCTAAAATGAAATCAGTGTAGTCATGATGAACTATCTTTTTGATGTAATTTTTAATGTACTTTGCAAGTGTTTTATTGGGAATTGTGTGCCCATATTCACTTAGGGAGATTAGCAGTTTTATACTTGCTTTATATTGGTTATTTTATAATATGTTTATCTCATCTTAATTTGGACTAATATTCTGATTTTGATGTTAGAGTAATGCTGGTGCCATACAAAGAGTTGAAAGTCTTTCTTCCTTTGTTATTTTCTAGAATAATATGAGTGATGTTGGTGATAGTTCTAAGTTCTGGCAGAATTATTTAGTGAGTCCATCTGGTTCTGAGCTTTTCTTAAGGGAATTTTCTTTTTAAACTGTTACAATCCTGTTGATTATTACAGATGTGATTACATTATTTCATTTTTGTTTAAATTTGATATGTCATATGTACTTATAAATTTATTTCCTTTAGAGTTTCCTTAAATTTTTCACTAAATGTGGATTAAAGGGCTTAAGATATATTTTTATGACTTTCCCATTTTCATTGGAATTTATTATAATGCCTTCATTTTTGTCTCAAATTTATTAATTTGGTCTTCTCTCTGATATATTTGGGTAATATAGTGGAGAGTTTATTAAGTATTTATCCATTAAAAGAAGAAACTCTTCATCACACCGATTTTCAATTTTTTTGAGCCAGCATCTCATCTAGCAATTGTGGCCTTAAATGCTATGTAGCTGAGGTTGACCTTAAACTCTTGACCTTCTGCCTCTACCTTCTAAGTGGCACTGTGCCCAACCTCACGAGATTCTTAAAAACACACTGATTATGGAACATATATTTACTTTTGCTATGCTGACGATAGTAGTTTAGTAGCTTCAAATTATTACTGAATGAATATTTTGGCAAATGAAGAAAGTTTTCTTAATTTCCTAGTTTCACTTTAGCTAGCTATGCTTAATTTGACAATGTTTAGTGAATATTTTGTTTTATGTTTAATCCTGTTTATACTGTGATTAAAAGGTAGTTTCTAGTTGGGGCAGTGTTATTCTGCCATTCAAATTGGATATGTTATAGTTCACAAAAATGGTCCTGTGGACAGTAAAGGGATCATCAGTGAAAGATAGCTCTGGTGCTTGAGGAAAGACTTTGAATTAAAAATTAAACTCAAAGGTTCAGCAAAAACTGAAATTATGAAAGATCATTATTCATAGTCAGTGTTCAAATAAGGATATATATGTAGAGAAATTCAAGTTCATATTAAAAAATTGTAGGCTGAAAAATTAGGAAATTGACCAGAGTGGCAATCTATCAAAATAAAAGAACAAACTATTTTATTAATAGAAACCAGTGGACTTACTGATAATCATTTAAGAAAATAATTATATTTTATATTATGACAGAAACTGATTGTATATTGTAGATTCAAAAAGAGCAAATGAAAATATTTAAAACCACCTTGAATTTGTCTAAAAGTTCAGTTCTAAGGAAGGATGCACCTAAGAAAGGAGACATTTAAGGAAAGATGCCAAACATGATGTGACAAGGGTCACTGTGCCCATACCACCTATATCACCTTTGCCCAGGCTTGACTTTGATGAAAATGTACCTGTAATCTATAGCTCTGACTCACTTGGGAGCAGTGAAGACTCCTCTTTGGGTTACAGTCATCTGCTATATGAAGAACAATCGGGTATATGAAACAGCCTGGGATCTTTATTCATGCATTTCAAAGAGAAGACATGATGTCAGCAGATAATAGAAGGTCAGCGGGATTGATCATATAACCAAGGTGCTGAGGTAAGCTTGATTGGTTGAAAATGCCTAAAATTCAAAGAAAGTTTGATTGCGCATGACTAAGATATTACAACAGAAAATGTCTGTAAATTCTGAGAAAGAAGCACTGAATAAATGCGGCTGATGCTTTATGAATTATGGGACTACATCAATGAAGATCAAAATATTGGGATAACTTAGGAGACTTATGCTGAGGCGAAGTTTCCAAAGTTTATTACATTTCACTTCTCTATGATTTATAGCTCCATAAGCACTGGGCCAAAGGGGTGAGATATTGATCCACACAAACAGCTGAAAACTTTTGTTCCTACCTTAAATAGCTTCAGCTCTTCAAGTATGAGCTTGGAGTCTACCATGTTCTTGGATGCAGAAAGCTCTACCCGCAGAATGACCATATAGAGATTCAGTGGGCAAGGGTCATCCTGAAGTTATGTCATTTGTACATAGGGACTTCTCCATAGAACCTTAGTAATATTCATTCATCTCTATACTGGGATTTAACTGAAAAAATTACATGAAACACTACACCTTTTTATTTGTGTGAAGTAGAGACTAGAAATTTAAAGACTAAGATGTGATAAATCAAACAGACTGAGAATGAATACAAAATGGCTCTCAAACTTTTGTATTTGTTGATGCACTGGAGAAATAGCTTTCAAAAGTGGAGATAGTAAAGTCCTTTTTTTGGTTCTTTCTAGAAACCCAGGATATAAATGTGATGCATTATATTCATTTATGCTCCTAGAAGGCACATTTTTTTGAGTGTTCAAAAGAAAAGGTGATTTGATATATGGGAGAGAAGCGCTAAGTGGGATTTCTAAAATATTCACCCCTGGAGCTTCATTTCAAACCTGTCAGAGATGTGGGAAAGAAAGAGGAAAGCTTCTTCCTTGACAATGTTTTGGAGAAAATGGACCAGCTAACAAATACCATTTGAAGGCAGCATGGAGTAAAAAATGCTCAGAAACACAATTTTATTTCCTTTTACAAATTCTTCCCCCAGAGTTTGTAGTCACTCACAAAGCAGATGTCATTTTTGAAAATGCAGAATTGCAAAACACACACAAAAAAATCAGCGTCCTTCAAGAATATGGTTGCACTTTCTTCTCATTTGCTGGTAGAAAACATGTGTGTCCTGAATACCAATTATCCTTTCAGTTCAGTATTTTCTTGGGGGAACAAAACCTTCATGGTACAGCTGTGGAACAAAGCAAAATGGTATCACAGAAGGACAGCCCGCACCTTGGAACCAGCTGTTGGCATGATTTTGTCAACTTCTCTTTAACCCTCTGAATCCTGAACTGGCTGGGGAGTATCCTGGTATATAATTACGTCCATATGTGCCTGTGTGTTTCAAGCTTCCTCAGCTCAAGTGCAGGGCTATGGAATCATGCAAATTTGTCATTTTCACTTGGCTGTTTATTGTTGTTTGATATGTGTTTGGTCAAGGTCTCATTCTTGGGTCCTTGCACTATCTTCCTATACTGATAGGTACAAGTTCCATGAATATATAAGCACCCATTCCACACATAGACTTCACTATTCAATAACAAATTTCAAAAAAAACCCTGTACAATTGTGTTCATGTTATAATTTTTTTAAGATGGGAAATTGACACACCAGTTTAAATACTTGCTGAGAATCAATTAGAAAATTGAACTGTACTTTAAGTTTTAAGTTGTACATTAAACTATCTATACACCACTATCAATAATTCTGAATTTAACATAAAGTAGTTAAGACTATGTTAGCATATCACGTTGCACACGGTTTGAAAAAGTAGTCTGCAAAACCATGGAGTTACTGGTGGCCTCTGAGACCACTTTTAATCATGAAGACTCAGAGATGAGAATGTTCAAATCAGAGATTTACTATGGTCTAGGGTATGGAGCTGGAGATAGCTTCCAGTTGAAATTATAATTTTATCTTTCCTAGTGGCAGAAAGCACATTAGCTATTATTTATGTTATTTCACCTGGAACATCCACAGCTTTGGTATTTTGTGGAACACCACTAACTTCCAGCATGGAAAATTTACAGGACGCTAGAAAACCATGAGCCTGCCTTTTCTAATGGTTGCTAAGATCTATGAACCTTTGAACGCCAAAATTGGATTCCATGTGGAGTTAAACAAAACTAGCAAAAATTAAGACAAAATGTCACATATAATTTCTTTAGTGTGAATGGAACTTTGAGAGTGAAATCCTTTTATCTTAACTTTGATGACATAGACTTAAAAGGGAAGAAAGGGCAAAGAACAAGCACTTTGTACATTTCCCAGAAGAAAGACAGTTTCATTTGTAATGTTAAGTACTGGAAAAGGACATGGGCTATGGCCCCTTCTGCCTTTTCATTGAGTATTCTTTTTATTTTATTTTCAAAAGTGGAATAAAGAAGCTTAATTTACATGTGATTTGGAAGCTGAGGTTCACATCCTCTACTGGCCTCACAGTGACTACATCCCTGATGATCCACATTTTGGTCATTCTGAGTACCAAGAGGCTAGCCATCTGGGGATAGTGTCAGCCAGGAGCAGTTCCGGAAGGTGAGCAGGACAAAAGCAATGGAATGAGCATTCCTAGCCTTGATGTTGAGAACTGATCATTTCATGAGTCAGCTGTGTAACCTCAGGTAACCTTTCAAGACTTCACTGTTTTTGAAACACAAGTTTAAAGTTTTGGCTTTATAATCATGAGTTTACTTCCTGCACCCATAGGTTGTGAATACAAGACATGGTACAGAGATTGTGGTGGAAATAAAATGATGTATTTCATGGAATGCCTTTAGAAGGCTTAATTCCTAGCTCAGGATGATTCTATAAATCCAGAACATCATTCACCCGGTCCAACTTGCCCTGTGCCCTTGTATCTTGCTGTAATGACTCCTAGGGCTCAAAAGTAAAGGAGATTCTAGCACCCAGCCCCACAGTTTGTACTAGTTCAATATTTCAAAGTCTTCCTGGTCTTTCCTTCCACCACTGGTACCTTAGTACTCCTATTTGGACTTCCTTAGCATCTGCTATCATGTTCTTTATAGTAATTTATATATCATACAACTAATAAGTCAAAATTCTTGTTCATTGTATTACTCTTTCTCCTTTCTCTAAATTAATTTATTCTATTGAAGATTTTAATAAAGTATAGATAAAATATAATTTTCTACCAAATTTGGGCAAACATTCCCATTGTAGAAGGAAAATGAACTTATGTATTTCTTCATTTATCATCAGTTATGATTTCTAAGTTTTCAAGAAACTACACTGTAATTATTAGTATCACAAGTATGGTGTTGAATTCAGACTTTTATTTTGAACTTCTACTTTGCATATTTGTGGTGTGTTATATAATTAAATGATGACAAATGGAATAATTAAGTATAAAATTAGAACAGAGGTCATCTATAGCAACAGATGAAGAATATGCCACCTAGCACTTAAAATAAAGTTATGATCATTAATTGTAGGTATTAATAGGAGCTGGCAGTAATTGAGTGCTTAACTGTACTCAGAAATGAAACTTTATATGAGTTATATTATTGTTTACTAGTAATAACATGCAAAGGAAACACTTGGGAAGCATAACCCTCATTGGCTGTTCAAAGAAAAAATGTATACAGTAGATTTGTAGTGCACAGCTTTTCTAGCACCAAATCGAAGAGGCGCTTTTATTATATTAGTGCTTTTGGAAAGTATTTTGTCTAAAGTATTATATTTTCTATTTTTGTTTTGCAAATGCCAAGAATCACTCTTTAGAGGGTGCTTTATATTTTGACCCATAAAACTGTGCTATAACATATAGGAGGCTATTAAATTAGTTATTTAAGACTGAATAATGTACTTCTGGATAATATACATCTATGTAGGGATACAATGTAGTGACTGCTTAGTCGAGAGCTGAGATGTGCAAATGATACTCTCTTCAATACCAAAGTGTGGCATAGCCATTACAAAATTCCAGCTAGTGCTCAGACACTGACCAGTTTCTTAGATCAAAGGCAGGCAATCTTGTTTCTGTGATTAACTTACTACCACACATTTCAGTCACTCCATGTTTAGGAAATGAAATTCTTATTTTTCTTTGGTTGATTAAGAGCTCGGCTATTATCTCTGCAACTGAGGTTTTACTTGCTTCAGTATAGACTTGGAGAACAGAAATGCCTATCCTGGAGGCAATATCTTTCTCAAGTCGGATTTTATGTCTTCTTAAGAACCTGCACAAGTTGTTGGCAGAGAATTTATTTTGCAAGGATCAATTTTAAAAGCATTTGCTACCATTTTTTGAAAGAAGAACTATGTCCTGATGCTCTTCATATAATAAAATTAATTGTAATAAGAATTTATTTATGTCTTAAAGAAATTATGCATTGTGTAGAGTAATTTTTAAATGATGGAGTTAATTCAAATGTAGCTTAATGCTCATAAATGGTCTTCAGTTAGATGGATTTAATACTTGATGTTTGATGCTCATTTGCATTTCTTGAAAGTAACTATAAAATGAGTCAGTTTTATTTGATAATTAAAATATTTCATCACAACTTTTATAAAGAAGCATTCTCCCATAACATCTGTGTATGCGCGTGTGGACAGTGCTGAGTTAGATATTCAAAGTGCTCCTATATAATTAGCTATTTTTGTTGTTTGACATAAATTAATGATACTATAAATTAGATGTACCTATACTCGACATCAATTATATCAACATTGGATGTATTATGAGGAATTTCTGTTGATCTTAATTATAGCCCTAAGATCTAGATATGGTTACTTCTAAAATCATGACTCCCAGTTTTAGACAAATGAGTTAATTTGATTCTATGTATCCTAGACCTGGAAGGTATGTTTATCTTCCTCTTCTAGAGGGAAAACTATAGAACAGCGACAATAGAAGGGAGCAACTGGAGAAGCTTGGATTCAAGCCAGGCATCCTGATATCAGACTCTACTTACAAAAAATATTGTTTCTATTATAGATTGTCCAATCTCATTGGCCTAAATTTCTTTGATCTTATATTTCATTGATATAACACATCATAAAATTGTTCATCATGAAAAACTCATATTTTCCCTTTTCTCCATAGTTATGTTATGTATTGGGACTAGAGGGAAGGTGGTTCTAAGTTCTTAAGAGTTCATCTGTTATGTTATTTAAAAAGATGTTAATGTATGAGGGAGAGACCACAAAAGGAGCAGGCCCTAGGCAGAGACTTTTGTGGGATTAGGTCTGAGTCATAGAACTCCATGAAAGTAGGCCCAAAAGACTTCCAAAATTGCAGAGCAATCCCCGGGACTGCCGAGTGACCTCCTGGAATGCCAAGTGATCTCTGGGTGACTGGAACTGTTGGCCCAGACTGCACCACAAGGAGCAACCATCTGCATCTTAGATCCACTGCACCTGGAAGATTGATCCCCAGAGACACATCTCCAACTACACCAATCAGAAGATGGGTAGACAAGGTAAGAATACACTCAGAACCAAAAAAAGCAACATGACACCAATAAAAACTAGTGGCCCTACAACAG
>NW_026067930.1:20586168-20616094 GCF_014885135.2 Alexandromys fortis | reverse complement strand
AAAAAAGACTTCAAGTACTATCTGGAATAGGCATGGAGAAAGTAAACAATCAGGTAATGTTCTTGATTTTAGTGGAATTGCTTTGAATGTCTCTCCATTTCAGTTGATGTTGGCTATGGGCCTGCTGTAAACTTTCTTTATTATGTTAAGGTATGTCCCTTGTATCCCTAATTGCTCCAGGACTTTTATCATGCAAGGGTGTTGGATTTTGTCAAAAGCTTTTTCTGCATTGAATATGATGATCATGTGCTTTCTTTCTTTCAGTTTCTTTATATGGTGGATTATATTTATTGACTTAGATATGTTTAATAAGGTAGATTTTTTAAAAAATAACTTCACTTAAGTTATTTTTAATAACACCACATATATTTTGTTATTTTTTAATTTCTTACAGTGTGCTTTAATACTTTACCCCCACCACTATGTTCTCCCAGATCTTCTCCCTTTCTCAGTTATCCAACTTTCTTCCTCTTTTACTTTTTTCAACCCATCAAGCCCAGCTTGTTCTGTCCAAATCGTCTTCGATGCATAGCCTTTTGCTGTAGCATGGTCTTCTTATCTGGGTCTATAGTCTTAAAGAAAACTAATTTTTCCTCTTTCCTGTCAGCTATTTGTTGCCAGCTCCCCAGCGAGGGGTGCGATTTTATGCCCACCACCCTCCTCTATGCTGAGATTTTGTCTGTGCAAATCTTGGGCATGCTGTCACAACTGCTGTGAGCTCATATGTGCAACGGCCTACTGTGTCTTTAAGACACTGCTTCCTGACAATCATATGCTGTCTCTGCAGTTATAATCATTTGATCTTCTCTTCTGCAATAATTTCTGAGGTAGGGGGCTGTGTGATTCTGCTATTTGGGGCTGAGTATTATCCTAGTCCCTGCTCTTTGGTCAGTTGTAAATCCCTGTGTTAATTTCCATCTATTGAAAATAAACACTTCTCCAATGAGGAATAAGAGTTGGTTTAATTATGGGTATAGCCATAAGTCATTTGGAGTCCATTTAGCAGAATAATACAGGGTCATCCTTTTGGGCCCTATGATGTTGTCAGGTATTGGATTTATCTGGCTGAGTGGGACTTAAATCTAAGCCAAAAGGTCCTGCCATGATTGCATCAATGGGCATATCTTATGAGATCAGCCTTTGCTATAGTTCAAGTGATTCACACCTGGGCAAGTTTGGTGAAATTTTTTCTCATCTATTTGTATACATAGCACCTTCTGGTAATATCAAATCCGGGGACTAAGGATGAAGCTTTCAGGTCATTTGTAAGTTCTGTGTCTTAAATATCAAGGGTAACTCAAGTACTCTTGACATCTTATCATCAAGTTTTGAATGGTACAGAAGAACATTGATAACTGTCCAGTATATTTTGGGATATGTAAGACCTCATTGGCCAATAACTCAAAAAGAAGTGACCCATTCCTAATGCCGTACATGTTATGTGTAAACCTGTGGGGACCAGCAGGGTCATTGTCACTTCATCAGTTGGCACCACCATTTTAATTCGTTTTATTTGTCTATTTTTGTATGTATATCCATATATATAAATATGTATTGATTTTGAAGCTTCTATAGTAGAAGATTTCTATATGACCGTTTCAAAAGCTCTTTAGTAGTATTCATTCCCCTTTTACTTCCTTCTCTTTTCCCTCCTCTCTTTAGCTCCAATCTAACGTTTCTGATGCCATGTCCCCTTTAACCCTTATACCACTGTGTTCTAGCATCTCACCCTTAGTTGTTTAACACCCTATGGCCCTTATATATTTCCTGACTTCTGTGGACATTTCAAACAAAATACACAAGTCTGAAGATTCTAAGCTAATATCCACAAATGAGAGAATACATGTAATTTGTCTTCCTGTGTCTGGTTACCAAACTCAGAATGGTTGTTTCCAGCTTCATTAATTTACCTGTGAATTTTGTGAGTTTCTTCTCCTTAATAGTCAAATAATATTCATTTTTTTGTAAGTAAACCACAATGTCATAATTCCTTGATCAGCTGGTAGACATACAGGTTATTTCTGTTTCCTAAGTACAGTGATTACAGTGGCAATGAACATAGATGAGCATTTATTGTTAGAGTACGATATAGAGTCTTTGAGTATATACCTAAGAGTAGCATAGCCAGATAACGTAGGAGATGTACTTCTATTTGGGGGGCGGGTAGGTAGAATAGTCACTGATTTTCATTGTGGCTGCACCAGTGTGCACTCCCATATGCAGTGAGTAAGTGTTCCTTTCCCCAGACATTCAATTTTGTGTCCTTAAAGATTCAAGTACAAATTGTGTTTCCCATATGTTCTTGGGTAGAGTAGCTTTCCCTTGGAACATGGTGTGTTTACCAGGGGCTGTACCTTAAAGAAAACTGATTCTGTCTCTCCCAGCAGCTGCCATATCAGTTAACAACTGTTCCCAGACAGGGGTGAGACTCCATGCTTACTTCCCTTCTGTGGAAGAATTTAGTGTGACTTTAGCTTGTGGAGGTCTTACACACGCTGGCACACTGCTGTGAGTTCATTTGTGCAAGTATTTTGTTGTGCCCAGAAAATATTTTCCCCTGTAGTTATCTCTGCCTGTGATCTTTGATTTTTGTTGTTGTTTTTCTGTTTTTAATTTTTGTTGTTTTTTCGTGAGACAGAGTTTCTCTTTTTTTTAAATTTATTTATTTTTATTGAAAATTTCCACCTCCTTCCCTCCTCCCACTTCCCTTCCCTCTCCTCTCCTCCCACTCCCCCTCCCTCTCCAGTCCAAGGAGCAGTCAGGGTTCCCTGCTCTATAGGAAGTTTAAGGTCCTCCCTGCTCTCCCCAGGTCTAGGAAGGTGAGCATCCAAACAGACTTGGCTCCCACAAAGCCAGTGCATGCAGTAGAATCAAAACCCAGCGCCATTGTCCTTGGCTTCTCCGTCAGCCTCCACTGTCAGCCACATTCAGAGAGTCCGGTTTGATCACATGCTCCATCAGTTCCAGTCCAACTGGCCTTCGTGATCTCCCATTAGATCAGTCCCGCTGCCTCAGTGGGTGGACGCACCAGGGTTTCTCTTTCTAACATTCATGGTTGTCCTAGAACTCATTTTGTAGACCGGGCTGGCCTCCAACTCATGAG
Source organism: Alexandromys fortis (assembly GCF_014885135.2). Taxonomy (NCBI): domain Eukaryota; kingdom Metazoa; phylum Chordata; class Mammalia; order Rodentia; family Cricetidae; genus Alexandromys; species Alexandromys fortis. Next base: position 20,612,991 of record NW_026067930.1, on the reverse strand, counting down.
ACCCAACTGCTTCTGCCTGCTGAGTCCTAGGATTAAAGGCATGTGACATCATGTCCAGCTTCTGCCTCTAATTCTTAAAAGCTTTTTTGACATCTCTTTTACCATGGTCCCTGAGTTTTGGGGAAAACGGCATGATGTAGACGCCATATTTAGACTGAACATTCACAGTCTCTTATTCGCTGTGCTTGGACTATTTGTGGGTCTCTGTATTAATTGCCATCTACCACAAAAAGAAACGTCTCTAATGAAGGCTGAAATATCCACTGCCCTATGGTATAACAGTAAGTCACGAGGCATCTATTTAACACTATGTTAATTTAGCCGAATAATATTAGGGCTCTCCCCTAAAGTGTGTGATGTGACTAGCCACAGGTTCTTGTCCCTGATAATGGTGCCAGATACGGGTTTCCACTTGTGGAGAAGTCATTACGTTTAATGACAAAATGGTTGGCTAACCCATGATGCTGTGCCACTATTGCACTAGTGGACATGACTTGCCAGAACAGTCTTCATTGTAGTGAGAGGGCACACAGCTGGGTAAGTGTAAGGTGCTTGATAGATATTTTGAAGTATATGGACTTCTATGCTCCATGGTGGATCAGTTATTAAAACCTACAAGTGCAGAGACCGTAGTGGCTAAGTGAATCACCTTGTCTATTCATTGATGAAGATATTGATAGAGGCAAGTACCTCTAGATAACTTTTGCAAAAATGGTACACTGTTCAATCCTTCACTTAGCTTACCCTCACAACTGAACCCCAAACCTCCTAGTTGGATCTATTCAAACGTTGAACTCTGGACTTTTTGCTTTTACTTAAATAAGTTGTATGTAAAAGAGTATTTTGATGGTATCCAATTCATTCTACATCAGCTGAAGTCATAACTTATTTCACAAAGACATAGGCTAACAACTTCTTTCCTATTTATCAAGAAATGAGGTATAAATGTTGAGTTTAGGTTCTCTATGATTAAGATACCATATAGAGAAAAAATTCCAATGGCAGGAATAAATAACTTTTGATCTGGATATGTAGGAACTAAAAAAACTCACTTGATTTAATCTACTTATTTTTGTAGTAAATAATGAGTTTAAAGTGAAAATTATTGGAAATGTATTCTACAATAAAATGTAATCTACATTCCAATAAAAGTACATGAATAACTTTTCTATCAAAAGAAGTTTCTTCTCTGCCCCCAATTTCCTTCTTGAGATTGAATGAGTTTCTAATTTGTTGGAGTCAGTTAAGGCCACCTGATGGTCTAAGGAGTTTGGGATATAATTATGAAACAGAAAAAAAAGCTTGCCTCTTACTTTTGTAGCCAGATACTATTTATCCTGTGATATTTTGGATAGTAGATGAAAACTTGACGCTTCTTTACTTTATCATCTTGGAAATGAGGTCGATTCATTTATTCATTGAGTAACATACATTGAATCCCTATGGTTTCTTTGGCATCCCATCTAAGACTATCTTTCCAAAATAGAGGCAGTTGGTAGATAACAATAATACAACCAAAACAAATTATTGACTAGTCCTTTTGACATTGATAATTGGCTTGCATAAAACATTTCCTTTCTTTTCTCTGTTCAATCGCAGGGTGATTAAACTTATTTGGTTCCTCATTTGATTTTTTTATCATTCTTAGTCTATTTACTAATGGAATAATACATTCATTAAACCTTTATAACTGTTTTTTTGACACCGGTAGCTGAAGACAAAAGCGTGGCATGTTTGAAAAACTCATAGATTTTGATATAATATCCATTGTGGAAGTTCTCAGACAAACAGAAAAACCTTGCTCTTGTTTTATATTTCTGTTTTGAACTTATTTTTTGACATGCATCCAAAGGTTTTCCAGACATTTATAAAATAGATAGCATTATCTACATACATTGCAGATGATTGCATCTGCTCATTTTTAATTTATCCAATAAAAATAAATGTTCATATTATGGCACTATTGATATACTCAAATAATATAGAATGATTTTTTTAAGTAAATTTTGGTCCTCAAAGGATGCACAATTCATTCACTCATTCATTTAGTGCATGCCATATATATTTCTATGACTCTTCTAACTGGAAATCAGGTATGATGATAGACTTACTTATTACTCAATAAGGAAGTACAAAAAGAACAAAATTAGGAGATGATTATTAGCTACAGGTCAAAGATAAAGAAAGCAACTATGTCTGAAATTATTGATGTTGCATAGAGAAACACATACTTTTCAAACTATGTATCCTAAACATTTGGAAAAGCTTATTAGTACCACAGTCCAGGGGCTTTCATGTTTAAATTCTTTTTTTTTTTTTTGATTTTGCATTTGTATCACAAAATTTTACTTAAAGAAAGACGTATAAAAGTATAGCACTCTGCTGTTAACTACTCTATTTTGGTCTCTGATATCAAGGATTTTGTCAGGCGAGTATGCAAAAGTACATTGCAAAATCCATGTATTACACTTCATGTAATTTGAAATCAAAGTCCTCAATCAACATTAATTAGGACGTATTATGCTGTAATTTCTGAATGCGTGCACAATGGGTAATCTTCTAAATTGTGCATAATTTTCCTTTTCTTTTGAATTGTGACATGATGCTTTACCTAATATATATTAAATTGAGAGGAGTTAATTTTACATTCAGGATATTCAAACATTAGATTATCCTTCATATTTTCATGTATCATCAGCAAAGTTTGTGTCTTTATGGAAAACTTGATCTTTATCATCCTTTTCATCGAATACACCGCGAGGGTCTTTGGTAACAAGCTTAAAACCGTTCATTTTGCCTTTTATTCATTTCTCAGGAATTCTAGAACACATTTAATTACACCTGACAGAAATGCTTTGTGTGCTAATGTTCTTCTGGTTGACCCACCATGAATTCCTGCTAAAATTTTAATAAGCCTTGGAGACAATTCTCTAGAGGATTCCCCGGAGTGTTTCCTGGACACCAGTGATGCAAGGGTATGCCATCCCACTGATGGGTGTCCCAGAGCAGCCCAGGATGAACACTCTGGTTCACTGAGAGCTGTGCACGAACCATGATGCTACTATAAATGGCTGAAATGTGATGCACCTTCCCTTGCAACTTCCTCCAACTCAGCCTAATGGAGATTAAGGTCCATTAAGAGCTCTTTGCTGCATGTGCGATTTCTATCGATCAGATTGACTCATTCTGTTTTAGCCAATGATCCTATTACAAAAGCTGCCTGCTTCCAGTGTTTTACTGGCACAGGGAAGCCTGCAAATTCTCTGAACTGTAATGGACAATCTAGGGAAGGGTGTCACTGGAGCTGTGGCTTTTAGCCCCTGCTGAACATCAGCTGCAGCATATAACATATAATTCTTAAGAAGTTTTCAGGAGTTATTATTTATGCTCTTACTTAGTTTATGGAGATAGGTTAATTCTTTCTAGTTCACTTAAAACTAGGTATTTGCTTATGAAACTGTGCTAAGTGTCATGTAGATTTAGACAGACCTCAGCATAAACAACACTATAGATTCAAAATGAGGGTTTTTTTTTATTTGTAAACCTATAAAGGAACTATCTGGAGAGCAGAATATTTGGTTATAATTATATCAGGCTGTTTAAAACTAATAGTAATCTTAGTAAGAAGGAGCCATTAACAAATAAGTGGAAATAGAAAAAAACAATCCCGAGTGAGGTAACCCAGACTCAGAAAGATTAAACACAGTGTGTACTCACTCTTAAGTGGATATTAGATATGAAGAAAGGATAACCAGACTACATTCCATAGCTGCAGAGAAGCTAGGTAACAAAGAAGATCCTAAGTTAGAAACATGAATTGTCCAGGGAAGGGGAATTAGAGGAGATCTCCTGGGTAAACTGGGGGTGAGGGGGGCAGTAAAAGGGAGGGGATGGGAGATGAGAACTTGAGCTAATGTAGTCGGAGGGAGAGAGGGCTGGAGTGGAAGAGGAATGAAAGAGATCTCAATGGGGTTAGGGAGAAACCTGGTACTAGGGAAATCCCCAAGAATTCACAAAGAGGATCCCAGCTAAGACTCCTAGTAATGCTGGAGAGGGAGCCCAAACTAGCCTTCCCCTGTAATTAGATTGCTGAATACCCCAACTATCATCATAGAGCCTTCACCCAGCAACTGAACGAACCAGATGCAGAGATCCACAACCAAGCACCAGGCCAGCCAGGCTCTGGGAATCCAATCGAATAGAGGGAGGAGGTAATATACGAACTAGGGAGATCATGATGGAGAAATCTACAGAGACAGCTGAACCAAGCTCGCGGAAATTCAGGAACTCCAGACCACCAGCTGCGGAGCCTTGATGAGACCAAACTAGGCCCTCCATATGTGGGAAACAGTAGTTAACCTTGTACTAACTGTGAGGCACCTGGCAGCAGGACTAGGATCTGTCCCTGGTGCGTGAGCGAGCTTATTGAAGCCCATTCCATATGGTGAGATGTCATACTAAGTCTTAATGCAGGAGTGGGGAGGGGCTTGGTTCTGTCCCAACTCAACGCGCCGGACTTTGGTGACTTCCCATGGTAACCCTTACCCTTTGGGAGGAATGGATGGGGGTGGGCACGAGGAGGAGGTAGGGGGTGCGGGAGGAGGGGGGAGAACTGTGCATGGAATGTAAAATGAATTTCAAGAGTACATTAAAATTAAAAAATTTAAAAAGCAGCCATTAAATAAGTATAGACATTACTGTTCTGCTGATCAGATGGCAAGTGAAAAAATGGATTGTATAGATGATGGAAGAAGGAGAAAGAGTTTATAGGTAAGAGTAGGAGGGAGGAAGGAAGGCTAAGAATAGAGAAAATAAATGTGGACTATACAACACAGAATCCCTTCCTTGAGAGAATTTTATCATTTTACATAAATGTGGGCATGATATTAGTGACCTAAATTTGGAAAATACATCATATTCCAAAAGCAACTTTGTACACATGATATAAAAGCTGCCATTTACTGAAAACCTAAATTATACTAGATTTTAACATATGTTGTAGCATGGAATACTTTTTAACAATTCTGGAAACTTTATTGCAAACATTTTAACAATTCTGGAAATATCTCTCCTATTTTCAGTTTTAGACAAAGAAAATGAGAGAGAGAAGTCAAACTACTTGGCAAAAGTCTTGGCTGTGATATGGAACAGTACATTTTCAACTCAAGGCTGGCCATTTCCAAAAAGCTCCTTCTCCCTCTCTTCTGTCTGTCTCATTCATCCTTCTGTCTGGATATTACTCCGTATGTCTAGAGTTGCTCCATAGCTGTAATCAGTGGCTGAGTTTTTAGGCTGACTCTAGAGCTGCTATCCAGGTATAGGTAAGGCAAGTGGGTGACCTCATTATTGGGACAGGAACCCAGTTAGCCTGATAAACCATGACATTTTCTTTTGCTGTGTTACAATAAGAATTCATGCAGAATCACAGCATGCTTATCATTCTTCTTACACTATTCAGAAATTATGAAAGTGTCATTTAGAGATACATTGAATGTTATTAGAATACTGATTTTTGCAGTACTGATACTGCTTTTTTCCTTTATTGTCTAATACCCTAACTCTTTGTTCTATGATAGGGTATGTTATTTATTGTATTTTCTTAACAACATAGATGGAGAATAGGGTCAAATTAAATATATGATACAGGAAAGGCTTTTTTGTTATAGTTTTCCTTATTTTGAGAAAATAAATCATTGACCTATTTTTCATGTCTAGAAAATCCCTTATATTTAGTTGCAGTGATCTCTGAAGGTGGTACTTATGTGAACTATGCTCCCAAATCTCACATTTAATTTGAGAACAAACAGAAAAAAATTATTGCACTAAATTTGAGCACAAATTTTACTGGACTGTTTTAGAAGCCCAACCAAGTTTTTTTTTTAATTGGAAATGGAATTATTTCAATTTTATGTGATTAGATAATCATATGTTTTGTACCAATGTTCCTTAATTTAGTTGAATGTTTGAAATACATAGGTACTTTCTGTTAAAGTTGACTGATTAAACCCGATGAAAAGCAACAGAAAAAAAAAAACATGACACACAGTAGTCTCAAGTAGAAAATACTGTCATAATATTTAGATTTCAAGAGATTCTTACTGCAAAATGTTCAGGGGTACCTCTATCCTGACTTCTCACAGCCAAACTCTCTTTGGTGTTACTTATGCTATTTTGCATATGACTTGTAAAAGGGTTTAAAAGCACAAGGAGGGTGACGTCTTTCTCTACACATTTGAAAAGTTTAAATTTTATTTCTGGCAGATATGCCTCTTGTAGCAATAATGACTTGATAATAGAAGCAAATGAAAATTTTTGTTGGAAAATGAGCCAATATCATCCAAGCATTTTCCTTGGAAACAATAGTTGACTGATCTGCACTATTAAGTTTTGTAAGAGCTTTTTTTAAAAAATGTGCCATTTACATTTATTGACTATAAATAGAACATATTTTGCTTGTTTCCTTATGTCTGAATAATATTTCAAGATAATCCTTAAAAAACTTTTTTGACATTGTATTTCAGGTTTTGAGAATTCCAAATGATTATGTCTCTTTCCTCTTGAAATATTTTTTAAAACAGAGCAGTTTCTTTACTTTATATATGTTGACTGGTAACAAAACTTAGAATCTAGAAATAATCTTCAATGCTGTGAAATGTGGAGATTTATGGAAAGTAATGGTACATTAAAGATAAAATTTTAGGAGTAAACTTAGCAGACTCGTTCTGCCCTTGCCCCTGGATGAATTTCTACGCAGGCCCGTTAACGGCTATTTATTCATTAAGATATTTAAAAGTCTGCAGATTATTCTAAGTATAAAAAAAGTCATGCCGCAGTACCATCACCTTGCCCATTGCAACAATGACAACTCAGGACTTCATTGAAGGTTAAAGCTCCTTTATCTCTACATGAAGGTGCTGCAGATGGAGAACAGCGGGGGGCAGTGAGGTCTGGCTGACTTCATCTCCGTCTGGCACTTCTCTGTGTCCTACTGTGCAGTGCTTCTCAGGACTGGTTGGTTCTTCCTGGGTTGAAGCCAGAGACAGCAGGCAAGGTGAGGTCCCCAGAAGGCCTTGCATAACCTGCACAGTTGTAATCTGGAACAGAGGTTCCTATAGCCTTTGAGTGTTTAACTGTGAAATGGATGGAAAGAATGGTTTCTCATAGAAAGAGCCTGATAGCTTGTGAGATGCTAAGAACTACTTCTAGTATCACAGGCATTTCTTGGTCTTGAAGCTCAAAGCCCGTAAGAGGACTCTACACAGGATTACGAGGATTGGGAAGAGTGTCGATAATGCCTTTACAAGTTCAGAAGGCTAATCTAGCATCACTTCTAATCCAAGGGTTTTGTTGTTGTTTTGTTTGGATTTTTGGTTTTCCTTTTTGGCATTTATCAGTCTCTCATCTGATACTCACAGAACTAGCTCAACCGCTTCGTTCAGAGGAGAGATTCAAAAGATGTCGTCTTTGCGTTCTGCCTGACCTTCCTTATTCATCTTCCCAGAAACAAATTACCTACTCGCTTCAGCCAGATTTTAGAGAAGGGGGCGATGTTGATAGAAGTCACATAACCTTCTCAAGATCCAGCAGCTAATGAGTGGGGGTGGGGCCATGGGCAGGGTCCTTGTCATCTGCATTTCCAACTCCTGCAGGTGATGGTGATGCTCAAAGCTCAGGACAGTGGAGTCAGAAAAAAAAAAAAAAAGAAAAAAAAATCATTTTTCTGCTCTGGCACTGCTTGGGTACTAACATGCACAGATCTTGCACCAAGTCCTTTTGTTGGTAGCTTGCTGTTACTAGGAACAGCTTAATTTGAAGAGTACCTGCTTTTAACCAATAAGCAAAACTGTCTTTTGGAAAGATAAGTTAAGCCTGTGGCAATGAGCTGAATTTATTTGTGTCTATTCTGAAATGACAGCTTGAACTAATTGGACTTTAAGCTCAAAAAAATCCTAAAACTTCAACCTACTGGTGAGACTTGTGAAGTGTTCAGCAAGAAAAAGATTTATGGAGGTTTTGCTAAAGAAATCATTAATCTGTTCTTTTATGTACTTTAAAAATGTATTCTGTGCTTAAGCAAAGCACCATGTCAGCCCACATGCTTAGAAATGTACTTTTCTTAAACTGGGTTTTAGTATCCCATCAGTGGCCAACATTGAAGAGTCTACAAATGCTATAAAATGTGTTTGTGTTTGCCATGAGACTAGTGTTGAAGAAATTGCTTATATGGTTTCTTACTTACCTCTTTCTAAGAGTAAGAATGGATAATTTTTTTCTAATCCTCTGTAGAAAGAATTATTTTTAATTTTTATCATATGAAAGTAGAAAACCCTTGGCTAAGTCCATGTCTAACTTTGTGTTTCAGACTGATTTATATGCCCTGTCCTAAAATTTATATGATGGAACCTTAACACAAAATTTCGGTGATGATTGCTCTTTTTGGACAATTAGGTTTTTAAAATGGATAAAGAGATTACAATGAGGTCCATTATTAGAACAGTCCTTAATGCAATGAAATTGGTCTTCATATAACAGATCTTGACACAGACAGATTCATAGGGAGGAATACGAGGTTCAAGGAGAAGATAGCCATTCAGAAGCTAAAGGGAGGGACTTAGAACCAGTCATGGTGCTGCACACACAAACACCTGTATCAAAGAACCAGGAAGGCTGAAACAAGAGGATTCCGAAGTTTTAGACCAGTATGAGCAACATAGTGAGTGGCTAACCATCCTAGGCTACATAACAAGACGGTCTTGGTGCTGGAAAAAGGCTCTGTAAGTGAAGTGCTTCACCACATTTTAAAATCTATTGATCTCTTGATAGACATCTAGGCTGGTTCCATGCCCCGACTATTGTGAGCAGTGCAGCTTTAAACACGGATATGCGAGTACCTCTGAGTCTTTACGTATTTTTCAAGTATCATGTTGACAACATTGTGGGGTGCCACATTGTGTTTCGAGTTCTCTACTAGGCTCTCTGTTGCCTGTCCTACGTTTTTTCCTGAAGCATGGCCTGCATCATTTACTGTTTTCCTAAGTCCACGGAGAGGTATGGGCTATATCTCTAAGTTTGCAATGATCTTCTCATCAGAAATTCCTTCTGTTGTTCCATGTGTCCAGTCTACCCAAAGTCTGTCCTGAAAAATATAATACTTATATTGGTGTATGACTGGACACAGCTCTGCTTGTTGTTGGTGTCTTATTCAGAAGCTGCTTGCTAATGAATCATCCAAGCAATTCTACTTTGATGCTTCTGAGTACAGTTTCTATGGACTTGCTCCTGCTCTTTGTCTGTATTTGTGCTTTTGTACATCCTTCATAGCAGATTTCCTACGTGGCTCAGCGGCTTCTTTTTTTTATGTCTTTTCTCTATGATTCAGAAATTTATTTCAGTTTCTGTATTTCCTTTTCTTATGTCAAACACGCACATATTCAACTTATTTTTATTTTGATATATATGAATATTCTTAATTTTAAGTTTATATAAGATTGATAAGTAAATATAATAAATCTCTATGCCTAAAATATGATTTAAAAACACTTCCTACTCATTTTACGGTTTCCCTCAGGGAGAAGGAAGGTATGGGCATACATTTATTATGATGGAATGGATATTTACTTATCATTGTAGACTACTTTTAGAGTTAAGTCAATTTCCTTTTGAGGAAAAGTTGTTTTTAACATAGGCTCACTCCTAAGTAATAATGAATACCCATGCACCACATGGACTTATTTCCCCAGATGTACAAATTAGAGAGATCTTTAAAGTACTGGAAAGAAACTTAGTGAAATATGGACTTTTATATTTTAGTCTCTCCATGCTGTCTGTAGTGACTCATATTCATGGCAAGCACTCCACTCTCCAGGTGCTGAGCGATGTTGGTAAATCTATCATGGAGACAGTGGGAAAGCTCACCCTTCCTCACCAGGGCTTCCATGGCCTCTGCATCTCCTCCTTACTTGGTGTACCCCTTGTTTTTCTGGAATCTCTTTTCCTTTCTTCCCTCCGTCTGCTTTCCTCATTCCCACCCTCATTTCTTCTCTGCCTCCTTTGAATTTTTCACCATTGCCCCCCTTTTCCCTTGCTCATTTCCTGCATATTCTGTTGTGTTCCTACTTTCTCCTTCTTCACCTTTTCTTTCTATGTTTCGTCTGCCAACTTTTCAGTTTTATTCTTTCATTCAGTCTGTTACCTGTTTCAGCAGAGCAGCAGCTACCCAGATTTTCTGTAGAACGCGGGTGGGGGTATAGGCTTAGACCTTAAACAGCTTTTTCTTTAATGCCTTTGTTCCTGTCATATACAATGACACTGTCATTCTCTTCAGACCCATAATGCTGCCTGTGGGCTGTGTCAGAGGCGCCGTTTTCGATGGTGAATGTACAGAAGGCGGGAACAAATCGAGCTGCTTCTGCTGTCTGGGGACCAATTTGCACAAAGAAGCACTTAGAGCCTGTCTAGATGATTCCCCTCTTAGACACAAACTGGGAACAAGTATACAACCAAGGCTCACTGATTTATAACTGGAAACATTAACTCTGCTTCTTGATGTGTTCTATGTAGAAAGTGGCCCCATGGACACGAGGCATGATTTAGCGCACACACTGATTGCCACCATCACTATCAGGATGTGAGAGGAGGCATAAAGTCACAGTTAAGGACGAAAATTTGGTATCTCACAGAATTATATTCCAGTCCTGACTCCATTTCTTCATGGAGACATTCAGCATGCTCTATAGCTGTTGGACACCTCCCATGAAGTACTACCGACACATTATAAACATTGATAAAATATGGTATGTGTGTAGAGAACTATTATTTTGCTTTGGTCTGGGAATGTCATATCAGAAACTATTGGACTCCTGTGGTTTGATTCCTGGTAGAGGACAACCTTCAGATTTTACATCCATCACAACCCAGGTTTCTGTGCTTGGCTGTGCGTCTCATCAGGTTCTCTTCTCTTAGTGCACAGAGATGAAGTAGCAAAACTCTTGGTCTGAGAGAGGCTTGCACATTTGCTGGAGAATAAATGACACACGAACAAATAAATCATCCTCACTGTTCAACATTAACTAAGCAGCTTAACTATTAACAAAATAAAGTTGTTGGATGGGCAACAAAAAGTCTGGCTGGGCGATGATGGCGCATGCCTTTAATCCCAGCACTCGGGAGGCAGAGGCAGGCGGATCTCTGTGAGTTCGAGACCAGCCTGGTCTACAGAGCTAGTTCCAGGACAGGCTCCAAAGCCACAGAGAAACCCTGTCTCGAAAAACCAAACAAAACAAAACAAACAAACAAAAAAAAGAACAACTGACTAGACCGAAGATGTGGCTGAGTGGTCCTGTGTTTGCCTAGGGTGTGAGAGGCTTCAGATTANAAAAAGAAAAAAAACCCAAAACAAACAAACAAACAAAAAAACCAAAGCAGTCAGTCTGGACAATTTGCTGTTTTTTCAGTAACAATTCCTAAAAGACCTGCAAATTCATGTTTGTTTAACTAACAGAGAAGAATGTAGGCTGGACCGCGACAACCACGGCCAACAGTACTGCTTATCTTTTGTCCTCAGAAAATGAATTTCAATAAATGTTCTAAGTTGAGGTTTCTCAGGTCCCTCGCAGAGTGTTCTCTACCCCAGATGTATCTTATCAAATAGCCAATATTATACATAATGTCAGGGAGTGGAAAACATTAAATTCCTGTGCTTCTCCTCTAAGGCACTGCGCTGTGAGAGTCTCTCTCTCTCTCTCTCTTCTTTCTTTCTCTCTTTATCTTTCCTTTTATCCCTTCCTCTCCCCTTCCTCCATTTCTCCCTTCTTCCATCTCTGCCTCTGCATCTCTCTTTCTCCTTCCTTCCTCCTTCCTTTCTTCCTCCCTCCCTTTCTCTCTCTCTCCTTCTCCTCTCACAATACATCCTCAGCGAAGTCTCGCTTCCCTCCTCTCCTCCTAGTGCCCCTCCTCCACTGCTGTGAATTCTTTTTATGCCATCCCCGCTTGTTTCACTGAAAGTGTGCTATGAGAACAAAGCTGAGTGACACTGGGTGAGAGCAGCTGTTTCCTTCCCTTGCTAAGCTACCTTAGCCTGCCCACCTGGACTATTCACACAGGCCAGGTCTCCTGTCTCATTACCTTGGCTTAACTTTGTATCGTTTTCTAAAAACTCTCATTTTATCTTTTTTTCTCTCTTCAAAATTCCAAGTATCTGAGTCTGTTTCCTCTGCTTCTCTAGTCCACAGTCCTCTCTGAACACAGATAGTTCCTTAGATCTTTGTTTCTGTAAGTTTCTTCATGTTCTCTAGAATTCCACAAGGCCTAGCATAGTGAGTATCCACCTAAGGGTTGGGAGTCCTGAGTTCTGTTGAGAACAGCAGTGCGGAAGTTGTTGGAGCATCTCCACGTTGCATAAAATGTTTAGATCACAGTGTTTTTTTCTTTTTTCTTTTGGTGAGATGTAAGAAATGGTTTGAATCATTTTTACTTAGTGTAACTTATAAATTTCTACCATGGTCACCAGAACAAATGTGAATTTTGGTTCTGAACTGATTTCTGAATGTGAGAATAAACAATTTGTCTATAAAATTAGAATACAAATTCCTTTGCACACTAAACACTTTTGATCAAGAAGCTGTCAGGAATTAGGTTTGGGTTAGGGTTAGGATATAGAGCAACATTTCCTACAGTCGAGAAGACAACTAAATTAGCTTGAATTAATTTAAATAACATATTTGAATATACAGAAGGATTCTGAATTTTTGCATTCAACCAATCACTGACAAAAACATTTGAAAAAATGTTTGTACTGAACATGTATAGATATATTTCTGACATTCTTTAAATAAACAGTCTAACAGCTATTCATATAATAAATATATTATACTAAACATTGTAAGTAATATAAAGGTTTTTTGAAGCATTTGGGCATGTATGTGTGGGTTCTATGTAGCAGTATGCCATTTTATGCAAGTGGCTCAGGGATTCATACATAAATGTTTTGGTTTCCTCAAAAGTCTTGTGGCTGATTCTGTGATACTGGGGTGTGTCCGGGGCAGTGCTCTACAATGCCAGGACTAGTCCTCCACAGAATGTAATGACACACTTCAGTTCAATTCAAAAGTAAGACATGACAACGTTCTTCCTAGTGTTTGGTATTAAAACAATGAGAAAAACTAAAATGTGGGTTTTTTTCTGATCAGATACAAATAGTCTCTGCCTTGAGGCCTAATAGTAGTACAGAATCAAAACTACCTCAGCAAAGATTCATATGTTTTAGTCTGTCCGTGAGCTATACTGGTGAGACCTTTTGGGGGGAGGGGCTGTATAAACATATTGGATAATTTCTCAAGCTTCCTGAGTTTTTCTGCAGTGATATGAGTTGGATATTTGAGGCTTTTCTTTTTTTCTTATTTTGTAATCTGAAGTAGAGTTCAAAAAAAGCAGAAATTTCCATATAAGTTTAATGATGAACCTAGTAAAACTAACATTTATTAAAATAACACACTTTGGTGCATTTACCATAATGAGAAACATCTCTCCACTTTGTCCTATATACTTTCATTTCAAATAGCTGAGACAAAATACCAGAAAACAAGCTGGAAACAAATCTTCATTATCAAAACCAAGTTTGGTGTACATCCTTTGATCAAAACAAAATCAAACCAAACTCTTGTTTATTCTTCTTCACACTAAATGGTGATGTTCTAGTTGACAACATTCAGTAGCTACATAATTTTCAAACACAAAACAATTTTTTATATGTATGGTATGATTTCCATAGAGATGGGAAAATGAACTGTAATAACTTTAATCCAAGTCAGAAAGTTTTCAATAAACATAAAATATAAAATTCTTCTCATATAGTATTTGTTGGAAATATCCTTTAGTTGTGAAATTTTATACTATGAACATGGGAATTGAAGAAACTTTGAAAATTCTCAAGTACCTATATTACTAAGTAACATCATATACATACATACTGATGCACACACAAATATAGAATATGACAAGTATATACATGGAATATATATCAAACACACATGATATATGCAAAAATATAGAGTCACATATACATAGACTGAGTTTCAGCAGACTTGAGACACTATATTGGATAACTTCTCATATTATAAAAAAAACACTTGAAATAACAAACTTAGCAAGAGAAAAATGCTCATTTTAGCTTCCAGTTTGAGAGACTCCAGTCTATCAATGTAAGTTCCAATTACTTTTGGGTCTTTGGCAATGAAGTATAAGTAAGATGCAAAGGCAGAATCTTTTCCTTTTTTTTAATCCCAGCACGGTTTCCCCTTCTTCCTCACCGCCCAGTCTCTGCCCCAACACTCTCTCTGTTCCCACCCCCAATCCATTCCTCTGCTGTTTTTGTTCAGGAAAGACAAGGTCTCCTATGGATATTAAGAAAACATGGCATATCAAATTGCAGTAAGACCAAGTACCTCCCCATGTACTAAGGCTGGGCAAGGTGACTATGAGGAATATGGTCCCAGAGCCATCAAAAAAGTCTGAGACAGCCCTTGTTCCCACTGTTAGGAGTCCCACACGAGGACCAAGCTACACAACTCTAACATATATGCAGAGTGCCTAGGTCAGTCCCACACAGGCTCCCTGGTTGGTTCAATTTCTGCGAGCCCCTAGGAATGCAATTTAGCTGATTCTGTATGTTTCTTGTGATGTCCTTGACCCCTGTGCTTCTAAAATCTTTTCTCCCCCTCTTCTGAAGGATTCTCTGAGCTCCACCTAATCTTTGGCTGTGGGTTTACAGGATTCTCTGTTGTCCACCTAAATATTTGGCTGTGAATCTACATATGTTTCCACCTGTTGGTGGGTGAAGCTACTCTGATGACAACTGTGCTAGGCACCAATCTGTAAGCATGACAGAATATCATTAGGCATCATTACATTGACATTTTTCCCCTCCAGTTATGTTTGGTTCCATTCTAGTTCTTTGGATCATCCAGTCTATGGGTCCTGGTGCACCAGGCAGTGTCAGGGTTAGACTTACCCTCCTGGCATGGGTTTTGGGCTAGACCAATCATTCATAGGTTGGCCACTCCTGTAACCCCAAGGCCATCCTTACCCCAGCACATCCCATAGTCAGGGCAGATTTTAGGCCAAAGATTATGTGTCTAGATTGGTTTTGCACTCCCTGAAGTTGAAGTCTTGCCTGGTCACAGGAGATGGTCAGGGATACAGGGCTATCTTCATTGGCATACCCCTAATGACACAACTCCCATTATGTCCTGCCTCTTAAAAGACATCCCAGATGCCACTCCAGGGATGAAACCTTTAACATATCGCCTTTAAGGAACACTTAAGACACACTGTAACAGATGGTATGTATACTCTATTTTGTCATGAACTATATATGGCTGCTCTGCCAATAATTTGGCTTTGCTAGTTAGATATGCCCATGGCAGGCAGTATTAACTGACCCAAGAAAAGCATTATGAATATATTGGGTACTGTGCTAGCTGTTGGAATTACAGTTATGGACCAGCCCCAATCTCATGACCATGGGTCCAGTTTGTCAAGTCCAACATAAATCCTGCATCTGAGGTCATCTCATCAGGATCATGTTCCATCTCCCTGGGCTGTTTTGTCTTACATTTTTATGTGAAGGGTCACTGAATGATGTTCATGTACAGGACGAAGACTGGGGACGTTGAATTTTCACATTGAAAGCACAGAAGACAAAAATCTCTTCCTCGTGTGGCTTTTGAAAATTAGTAAGACACAACATCTGAAAGATGGCAGCACAGGAAGCAGGAAATCACCTGCTGTGAAGTTCCGATCATTGAAGTGCTGGAATTATGGACAGAGAGACATTCAATTCAGGTCCACAAGGAAAGACTGCAAATATTATCTCTATTTACAAATTCAGAGAAAAGGGCTTGAACAATGGCATGATTATTGTTTAACTAAAGAAATAAATCAAATGCTGCAATGATACTGCACTGTGAGTTCCTATGCCCTCAGCATCATTCTTTCTGTAGGCTGTGCTGGTTTAGCATCCCACAGCAATCTCTGGAGATTTCAGTTGCTAAATTATTCTATGAAGGAAATGTGTACTGACCTGACAGACAGTCTCAAGAACTGAAACTTAGGATTCCAGAAACAAGGACCTAAGTAACATTATGAATAATATACTGAGTGGTTCCAAGTGTTGGTACTTAGATTCAAACTAATTGCAGGTGGCAGATCCTAAGAGTGAGACGATGAATAGTAAATATTGCTATTTTGACTGAACTCCAAAGTCAATTAAATAATGACTATTTTTTAAAGTGTACAAAATTAGTTCTGTAAAAAAAAAATCAATAGCTGAATAACACTTTATCTAGATCTTAGAACACTTAGATTGCATTCTGCAATCTGGTGTGGTGCCTACCATAGATGGCACATATGATGAACGCTATATGAAGTTCCTTTGGAAACTTGGTCAAAGTTAATGTTCAACAAGAAAAGATGGCCAGCACCAGTGGCTCTGAGGCACAGCAGAAGCACACAGGTATATGAATGTGCACAAATACAAACATATGCAGAGCTGGGAATTCTAAGAACTCAAGAATAAGGGTCTATACCACATTTTCTCCATTTATTTTCCTTTATTCAAATAGGACCATCTGGAAGAATATGAGTGTACAATTTGCTTGTGCTTAACTTGGGGTACAGAATACAGATAGGCTGATAATCTGTGAAGTTCCTCTATTCAGTGAGTAGACAATTGAGGTTCAGCAAAATAGAACTTCCAGGAAATAAGGTTGAACTGTCCCTGAAATTTCTTCTTTTAAACTACAGAGGTTCATTTGAAGCAAATGACAAGAGAATTATTTTTGTGGCTGTTGCTTTGGGGCAAGTACTTCATATTCCATGTCTAGCTGTTATGAAAGCCTTTTTTCCTGCAATTTTTCCTAATTTAACTTGTTTTTTTCCAGAAAAAAATCCAGCGTATTTTGGAGGGCACAATGTTTCTTATTTAGAAGAAGACAGTTAAACTTGGAAAAAAATAAATATCAGGTCTATTGCAAAAAAAAAAGCTACTGAAATTCAGGTCTTTTTCAAGTGCATTTATTTTTCCAAATCTTCTCAGGCCTTATTGCTCTAAGACACAGAACTTTTCCCTTCTGTTCACATTAGGTATGGCTACTTCAAGCTGGCCTAGCAGCTTAAATTGCTACTGGGAAAGCCAATAGCTGCAAAGAGGAAGTAAGAGGATGTGACAACTCTGACCTCAACATTAATTATGCATCAAGTGGTAAACAGCAGGCCAAGGCAGAGCCACGGGCATTCATATGTGATGCATATCTCATTGTAATAGCTGACCTTTAGTTTTGGTAGGCATATCCCTACCCATAAATTATTCTCAAAAGAATTTGGTTCTCATTTTGACCCCTCCAGGAAGGGGGTGGGGGTTCTCTTTAGGTTTCTGAAGACTGACTTAGACTATTTAGTTTGGTGATTGTTACTTTAACCCTGTAAAAGAGACTTGGTGGTCCTATTTAATCTCTGAAAGTCAAACTACCTGGGAGGACTTGGTTCAAGATCCCTGGGAAGGTTGTTCCACTTCACACACATTTGATACATCTTGATATGCCACTCTCATTGGGATTTTGTTTGTTTTTCCTTTTAAATATAAATAGGAGCAAAGATATTTCAAATAATACCACACAAGCAAGCATTTATAAAGTGTACTGAATTGTATTAACTATATTTTTCTTACCAATTTACTTGTTTACTCAGAGCCAAAGAAGATATTATGGAAAAGTAAAACCCCAATGAAACAAGAGATTTACTTCAGTGTCTGATGGCCTCATTGTGACAGGAAGGGAAAAAAAGACATTTGAACCAGAGGTAAAGAAAAAGCAAAGAAACAAGTCCATTAAATAAGCAAAACAACAACAACAACAAAACCCCCACAATACATCTTGTTTGTGTCATGAAAACACTTGTTTAGACTTCTAGACTAACCTTAGGAAATGATGCTTTGTGGTTTTCATCTTTCTAAGACGGGAAAAACATAGTAAGCACCACTCCCCCCCATCTGCCCAAAATTCAGAATTGTTATTTCATCTTTAAGGATTCCACTTTTGTTTGAATTGAAAAATCGTATCCAGTAATTTTTTTCTACTTATTTTGATCTACTCTCAGTCAACTTGCCACTTTTTATGTTAAGTGCATAATGTCTGTATCACATGTAATATATGCTGAGAAGTCAAAAATATTTGTAGATTTGTTTGCCATTTTATAAAGCAAGCAAACAAGCAAAGACATATTCCAAAATTATCCTTAAAGATTTTTCCAAAATGACTGGAAATAGATCTTATTAATATTTTCCCCAATTGGGATTTATGTTATTTGTATTTTAGAAAGCGCCACCTGCCCCTTGGCTCATTCTGGACATCTCAGTACCAAATGTAACCGTGCACCAGTCACTGCTTATTTTCTCCTGGGAATGAATTTTCAACCTCTCTCTTTCTTGCTGCTGAGACTGAAGTTTCCTTTCATTTTTTGGAATGTTTCCAGTAGTTTCCTTCTTTCTGGAAAACTCCTAATTTTTCCAACTCTAAAATATGTTATATTGCTTCTCTGGTTGCATTCTTAGGTTTTCCAACTGTAAAGCACCTCAAATTGCTGCTGAGCTTTCATTTTCAGAGACAAATATGTCATGATGCACCTCAAAGAAAGCTCTCTTGAAGCTCTCCAACTTTCTGTCGATTTGCGAAAATTCCTAGAATCATAAAGCAATAACAGAGTTAATAAGAGTTTCTTCGATCATCTAACACATTGAAAAATGTTTATCTTCTCATTTAGTAGGCACATTGGTATATAATTTGAAAAAATTAATTTGTGATTCACAAGTGACTTCTGATACTAGCACTGGTAAACTTACAGTGTGTCTTAGCCATTTATATTATTGCATTTTTGGTAAAATGTTTGTTCAGATCTTTGAGTGATGCTTTTTTACTAATATGGAATATATTAGGTACAATATTAAAGATTTATCTAAAATTAAGAACAAGGAAAACTGCTCATTGTTCCCAATTCTGTTGATTGCCAATCCTACAGTACTTGCCATACGTACAGATCTTGGAAGTGTGACTGTTGTATAGGCAGAGATCCACAGACCACTTCATGAAGACTGTGAGATATTAAGCTATCATTTGTGGGGAAAACTTAGGTTCCTTTTTCACACAATACATTGTGATCATTTCTAGACGGCTGAAATTTTTACTTTAAAAGTTTAGAGTTTCAAACTCAGGAGAAAGCATCAGAGACCATCCCTAAGGCTTTGGAACAGAGAAATGTTTCAGAGGCAGCACAAATAATACTAACCTCAAAAAAAAAAAGGTCAGCATACTCATATTAAAGTACTAGTTTACTAGTTTGGGTCATTAACTTTGATGATAAATAAAGGCCAGGCAGATGGTCTAGTTGGTAAAGTATCTGCTGTGAAAGCATGAGAACTTGAGTTAAATCCCAAGAACCCATGTTAACAAGCTGAAGCTGGTGGCATATTCCCACAGTCCCACAGCTGAGAGGTAGTGGCAGGTGCTTTCCTAGGGCTTGCTAGGTAGCTAGCCTAACCTAATAAGTGAGTTTTAGGCCAGAAAAAGACTCTGCTCAAGGAAACAAGGGAATGTTTTCTTGGTGTGACACTTGAGTGATGTGGGAGAGTTTTCTGTTTTGTGTTGAGTTTATTGGTTAAATAAAGAGACTGCCTTGCCCTTTAATAGGTCAGAGAATTAGGTAGGCAGAGTAGACTGAACAGAATGCTGGGAGAAAGAAGTCAAGTCAGTCAATCGCCATAGCTCTCCTCTCCAAGATGGATGCAGGTTAAGATCTTACTGGTAAGTCACCACCTCGTGGTACCACACAGATTATTAGATATGGGTTAATCAAGATGTGAGAGTTAGCCTGTAAGAGGCTAGAGCTAATGGGCCAAGCAGTGTTTAAAAGAATACAGTTTCCATGTAATTATTTCGGGTAAAGCTAGCTGTGTGGGAGCTGGGCAGGAACACAGCCCACCGCACATACTATACTTGGGTTTGACTTCACATATAAATTTGTATACATATGCACACAGACATATAAACATACACACAAAGAAGAAAGAAGACCACTGTAAGAAAAGTGTTCTTATTTGACAAAGAAATTTGCTGAAACAGAAATAAAGAAAAAAATCTGTTTTATTTAAACATATTAACATAAAAGTCTGTTGTAAAACATTAGCAGTTTAAATTCCATACCATGGTAGAAGACAAATGCCCCACCCCTCTGACTTTTACTCTCAGAATATTTGTATAAAGTTCTGGCCAGCATAAAATTTGAGGAGGAAGAAGAAGCTGATGTTCAAAACTGAAAATTAAGTAGAGAAATGGTAATCCCTGGAAGATGATGATATTGTAGTTTTGGAAAGCCTGAGTTAATTATTTAAATTCAATTAGAAACAACGAGGAATGGTATTAATGTGCTATCTAACCCTTTGACATGAGAACAATAGCTTTCCTGAGCCCAGTTCTGGTTGAGGCAATCTAAGGAAAGCAGTCCACTTATAATGTTAGACACAATGATCAAACGCTTAGTTCAAACTTAACTGGGAAATATGCACCTATATAATTTATAAAAACTCTATTTGGACTCACAAATGATAACTTGAATAAATTAAAAGCTATAATTTGCTCTTCAATGACAACTCTCAGCAAAGATGTAATTTTTAAAATTCATTTATAAATTTCACAAACTATAATAATAAAACTCATTAATTTTGGTTATTTTTGGAACTAATTACATCATGTCTAAAATCCAATAATTCTATGAAAAGAAGAAGTTAGGCTGTTTTAAGGTTTATTTTCATTCATGATTTCATTTATTTTTAATTAAATTTTTTCTAAAACAAACTCTAAAGGAATTAAAATAAAATGCCTAATATTTATCTTCTATTTTAGAAAACAGACTTTGTTTTTTTTTTGTTTGTTTGTTTTGTTTTTGTCAGAGTTTCAAGTATCAAAACTGAGGAAAGTAAGGAGATCTCCCACACACTCCTAGATGCACAGCCTCTTGAATTGTCTACACCCTACTGTAGTATTCTCTGATGCAATATGTGAAATTGTGTAGATGCATGGAGACTGTAGTTGTTGTTGTTACTCTTGTTGTCAAGCATCCTATAGAGTTGGCTATATATAATACTGAAACTCGTCACTATTACACTGAACCGACTGCTGTTGGTGCCCTAAAAATACTTTGCTCTACATACTTATTCTTAACCTTCCTTAAGGGAAATAGGGATGGAAAGGTAAAACAATAAATTACTAAGTCTTTCTTACATGAGATTATAGATGGTTCTTGTACCCATGTTCCAAATAGTTATATCCATGAAACTGTACTTAAATCCAGAACAAACACATAGATAATTTAAAATCGGATACAACTGAGACATAAAACCAGTTACCAGTGACAGATTGCGGGTGGCAGACTGTCTGAGGCATTGCACTATACTTGTCTACTCACTCAGGAAAGGCAGCCTAGGATGGAAAAGTAAAGACAGCATGAAAGTCAGCCTGGTAAAGCAGTGAGTTTTTAATTGTGTTTACTAACAGGAATATGGACAAAGGGTTATTTACAGGAGGAGGCAGCAGTCAAAGCAGCTGCATTAGAAATCCTAGCCTAACACAAATGGTAACTCATGAAGCTGCAACCTGCAATTCTGTACAAGTTGCAGGCATTCAACAGGTCTTTGAATCTCTTCTCTGTAGCTGCTCAGAGTTTCCTGTCCCAGCAGTTGTTTAGTATTTCTCAGAGTTGCAGACAGACTTCTCATGAGCCCATTCCCTCCTAGGGCAGAATGTTTTAATTTGGAGGACACTGCTATAGAACAATGGGGGGGTGCACCCAGATTTCTAATTCATTCTTATTCTTAAAATGAATTTCAAGTTTGTTGATAAGTTTGATACTAAAATTAAATACATATCTTCTAAAATAATACTGTGAAAATACTAGAAGAAAATCCATTTTTTATTTTCATAATAATGGAATTAGTAATGCTTTTCTTTGTGTTCAAGATAGAAAGCCATTCATTTAAAGGATAAAATAGCAGTCTCATCAAATTAAAAACACTGTGTCAAACACCGTAGACAAAACAGAATGGGAAATGTATTTTTGGCATCTATGACACAGTCCTGTTTGTTCTCCATTAAGTAAAGAATCACAGGAGAAGTCTCGTCACAGCTTTTCTCAACATTTATTAGTGTAAAAATAATAAGTGCATACAGAGAGACAGACTTCCCAAAAGGTGAAGGTATCCCAAGCTGGATTCCATCAGTCTGTCTTCTCCCCTGTCTCCAGCTTGTGTTTTGATATTCATTTAGGGGGTGTTACAGTGAGTGTGGGTCCTCCTTTCTCTCTTTTGGTTGGATGTACAGGATATCTTTGCTAATTGGCCAATTTGCATTCAAGTAGAATGAATCTGATTTGGTGTTGCAGAAGAGTCAAGATTAAAAGTTCCACCTGGGAAATGCTGCTGGTTTAGAGAGAGCTCACTAAAAGGATTGTGTTTGGGCAAGAAACTGGAAGTTAACTATCTTGGGAAAGTAAAAGTACTTGGAGGCTCACCTGAGGGCTTCAGTCTTATTTATCTATGTTGCGCCTACTTATCTCTTTCTCTTTCAATTATTTGAAGTTAAACTTGCTTAATATGCAAAGAATTCCTCGAAATCAGCCATAGAGAACCTAATTTTGAAATTGATGGGGTAAAATGTATAGGGAGCGAGTATTATGGCTTGTCTACGAATATTGTGTGGCTGTGTCTTGCCCTAATGAAAATAAATTGAGGAGGTATCTTTCTCGATCATTTCTGCAAATACAACAAAAAAATTTATACTGGAATGACAAAGGGTAGGGTGGTATTCACTTTACAAGCATGTATGGTAAAGAGAAATTAATTGCTTCATGGGCAATTTGCTACTATTCAATTTTGTATCTATTGACTTTGGGCAAGACAACTACATTAAAAATTGCTGTATAGATTTCTATATTTGTTGCAATGTGTATCTTTAGTTAGCAATTATTTTGCAAAAACAAAAGAATGAGTACAATAAAAATACTGATAAATTACTGACTAAATATATAGAAGCTATATACTCTTGTGAAACAAAGAAAACCAAAACAACTAAAGTGTACTTGTGAAAGAAAATATCTATGATCTTTGAAATAATGAAAGTGATTTTTTAAAATACACAAAACATAACTCATATAAATACTTATATGGAAATTCAAATTCCTCCTTTTCTTCAGAATCATACAAAAATATAGAACCAGTGATTGAATCAATAGAAAGGAAAAGCAGAGTAGAAAGGAGTAAATGTCTAACTTTTGACTTAACTTGTGCAGTTAAGGAATTTGAGAAATCAATAAAATGTATTATTAAATGACTTGGGTAAAACATGAAATATTTTTAAAGATGTAAAAATAAGAATAAAGATACACAGACTTTTTGATGCAGGTCTGATGCACAGTCTGAAGGCTGACACACCTCTTGAATGTCTCTGTATATATATATGCCAAATGTGAATTGGCCACAACATGGTCGTGGCCTACCACTGGCCACGTAGCTCCTTCGGTAGCTACATGGCATCTCCGTGACTCCACCTTCTTTTCTCCTTTAGTTCTACTTGGAATTCCTGTCTTGCTTTATTCTATACTGTCATAGGCCCAAGCAGCTTCTTTATTAACCAATGGTGATAAAACATTCACAGCATACAGAGGGGAATCCCACAACAGTGTTTATTTCATAGTAAGGCAAAACACACTCTCAAGGGGTATGAGTAGACCATGATAAAGGGACTGCTGCACCATCTACATTTTAGGCAGGCTTTATACTATTTCTAAAGCTTCGATTAAGCCATTTAAGGCTTCTGGAGCCAGGCTTAGAGAGTTACATATTAATGACCAGTCTGGCAGTCTTGGTTTTCACGATGCCTTCTAGGGTCAGAGATATAGCTTAGATATCATTCTTCCCACAAATTAGAATTCCACAGTTCAGGTTGTTAATTATGAGGGAAGGTTGCTGCCCAAGTTCCCATAAAAATAAATATAATTTTGTGAAGGTCAGGAAGATGAACTGTGAAGAGGTATGAATAAAAACTCAATTCAACCTGACTTAGTTGATCTGGATCAAACTTCAAGAGTAGGGTGCCATGAAGTTTATTTTAACTATTTTTAACCAAGAACAGTTTGGAAAAAAATCCAGGCAGTGATCATTTTGATTCCAAGCACACAATAAGGCTTATGGTGACTTCATATAAATTCCTTTACAAAATACACATGACCTTGAAGGTGGGTTCTATAGTTTAAAGACCTAGGATCTAGTGTGGGCCCTGACAGAGACAGCATATAAGTCAGCAGGCAATAGAGTGAATGTGATTATCTTTCCATGTGACTTGTGACCCGTCTCTAAGAATGGGTTCTATTAACTGAGAGCTAAACATAGAAGCCTAGGGAAGATTGGCATAAACATTCTGGGGGCATTAGGTTACCTGTGACTCTATAGATAGCAAACACCTCAGGTCATTAATAATATCATCTCCCAGGTTTCTGAGTAGAAAACAGAAATTTCTTTCTTTCTCCTATTTCTTTCATTAAGGAGACATCACTGTGTGATTAGCATTCCTGGTTTCTCTAATGTTATCTATGAACACAAGGATCTTGAGCCCTCTATGAAATCTCACTAGATGTTTAAGACTTGGGTAGTAGTGTGACTTTTTACACACAGCAGAATTGCCTAAAAATGGAAGAAGAAAGCCTAAATTCTTCAAGAAGTAGAGTATTTGCTTTTCAGTCGCACGTCAGGGCTATTGAATGGATGACTTTGCTTTTTGCATCTTGTGCCTTCCTGAGAGGATAAAAGATGCACAGCAGCTTTATGCCATGGATAAAAGAATCACTGTAGCCTGTGTGAAAAGGAGGCCATACAATCAGGATCTTGTTGACCTAGGTTTCTGTCTCACAGCCATTCAGTCCCAACGAAATACACAAAAGTTTACATTAATCATAAACTGGTTGATCTATTAGCTTAGACGTTTATTAACTAATTCTTACATCTTAGATTGGCTTATTCTTTTCAGTGTTAGCCACATGGCTTGGTACCTTTTATTAGGAAGACATTGTCATCTTGCTTCCTCTGTGTCTGGGTGAGGACAGCAGACTGTTTCTTTCCTCTTACCAGAGTTTTCCTTGTGCCACCTCTATTTCCTGCCTGGTTGCCCTGTCCATACTTCCTGCCTGGCTACTTGCTAATCAGCATTTTATTAAAATACAAGTGACAGGGTACAGAATATTGTCCCACAGCCGCCCCCCTTAAAAATCAAGAAATCTGAACTGAATTTCCTTTGTTGAGCTTTTCTCTTGACCGTTATCCATAATAACTTCTAGCCAACATTCTAAACAAAGGCAAACATCCATAATGCATTTTTTTTGGCGGGGGAGGAATATAGGTGTAGTTTTCTAGGCTACTTCCTTCTGTTTGGGGGCACTGATAATCTTATGGGAACTTAAATAAAATTTAGAAATATTGTCAATTCTTGACTGGAGTATTCTGTGAGCCTGGATCATCTCAGCCAGCAATTTTGAGGATGTTCTGGATGTGGAACTCAGACATCTGGGCCATCCACTCCTATCCGAGATTTTTCAGGGGGGGTCTTCCTTGATCAAATCTGATTTTTCCTAACCCAGAATGAATCTACAACCTCTCATTTCCTATGGAACAAAAGCAAAACCTCCTCTCCAAAGTAACATATCTTTTGACTTAGATTTTGTAGTCAAGGCATTTTTAAAATACATATGCTGCATTGATCCAGCAGCATTTATAATCAAATGCCTTTTAGCAGCTGTTGCTTCTTCCTCAGCAATCATACAGTTCAATGACAACAAAATAGCATACAGTATCCAGACTGTCTGTGTATTTTCTATCTTTATGTGGCTTTATTTTAAGCTTTATTTTTTTATTTTTATTTTTAATTTTTTTTGAGACTAATACCTGAGAAAGCTTGGAAAGGTATTCTAGACACAGAAAAACAAAGTTTAACTGCCTTTTTTTTCCAGCTGATGGCATTCAGCAGCTCCATTAAGAGAGGTTTTCCCAGTTCAGCAGTAGCAGAAATAAAAGCTGTATGGTGTTGAAAAAGCTGCTTCCTGGGCTGTACTGCCAGCACAAACTCTGGCTCTTTCAGGAGGCTGAGCATTTAAATGGGGTTTGTGAACAGAGTGCTACAACTTGCTTAATGGGAACATAGACCAGTTGTGTGCCTGAAAATGGGGCTGTGAGCATGGCTCATGCTAAATGTACCTCCTTCCCACCATGTTGAACTGGGTGGAGCCAAAAGGCAAAGCAGCCTTAGAAGCACTTAGCATTTTAAGAAGCACTCCTAGACAGAAAAAAATTGCAGATACACAATAGGACAGATTCAGACATAAAAGAACTTTAAACAAGTCAGTATTGGATAAATGTATGTAGACTTGGAAAAGAGAAAAAAAGAGTATAGAGAGTTATAAAAAGAAATAAATGTTTTTTTTTTTAAAAAAACAAAGCTTTTAAAGAGACATAGTACACACAGTCATACATTAAAGGAGTAAAGATAAAAAATATTAAAAAGTAATAGAGTAAAAATAAATTATCCAGGTAAAGATGGAATATACACAGAGAGTTAGGATTATGTATATAATTGTGTTTTCCTTGAATTTTTAACTGTGAAGGATATAAATTCAGAGAGACATTTTATTATATAGACTACTAAGATAAATCAACATAAAGGTATCTTGACTTTAAAA
>NW_026067930.1:20519643-20585240 GCF_014885135.2 Alexandromys fortis | reverse complement strand
TGTCTCTCTCAATTCTAGAGTTTTGCAAGTTGCTTACAATGCACTTCCTGTTTACTCAGGTAATATATCCTTCTGGAGTCTTTGCTGGAGTTGAACAATATATAGTTACAGCTTTACTTAGTTATGTTAAAAGATAAAAGAGATATAAATTTTGTAACTATAATTTTTACTTGATACCTGTGTTATTATATGTAATTTTACTATGTTAAAGTTAAAACCTTCTTTTTATTTAAACAGAAAAGGGGAAATGATGTAGAAAGTCTTTCTGTATATGTGTTGCTTTTATTGGTTAATGAGTAAAAAAAAAAAAAAAACAGTCTTGGGCCTGCACAGAGCAAAATAGAGGTAGGTGGGAAAAAAGTAAGCCACATGCTAGGAAAAAGAAGAGAGTTAGGAGAAGCCATGTAACCCCACCAGAGACAGACACTAAACAGAATTTTACCCATTAAGCCACAGCCACATGGCGATATACAGATTATTAGAAATGGGTTAAATTAAGATGTAAGAGTTAGCCAATAAGAAGCTAGAGCTAATGGTTTAATTAATTAATTAATTAATTAATTAATTAATTAATTAATACAGTTTCTGTGTGGTTATTTCAGAAGTTTGGGTGGCCAGGAAACAAACAAGTGAACAAGCAGCCCTCTACTACAGGATCTGTGTGTGTAAAGTATAAAGTATGTAGCCAGACAAAAGAAGCGACAGTCAGGACAAAGACAGGCTAAGTTTGGCTGGGAAAAGAACAAGGTTGAGAAAGGGGGCTGTCTTTCAGGAGTTACTATAAAAACCAAGTCTCAGCTGTGCACTCTCCTTCATTATCACAAAAGACATCATCCTGGATTTTATTAGGATTTATCATGGAGAACAGGAGAATCATGCTCTTTTCTCTTCTGTATTATTAACACTAGACTGCAACCAGCCTTACCACCCCCCCAAGTCTGTGAAGTGAGTATTACAGTTATAGTAAGGAGTGCACAGTTATTGGTACAACTTTTCCTACAATGATTGAGATGATAGTTAAGTGGGTTATTATCTGGGGTGCTGTTAAACTTTAACTGAACTCTATGCTCCAGAAAACATCTCCTATGGAATGGAAGATATTTAAAAATATCTCCTATAACTCAACAGTGGAAAACAACACATTTGAAAGAAGACAAGAGGAATTTACATAAAATCAAATAATCATATGTTCAGCACCAGCAATAAGTATAGCAATGCAAATAAATAATGATGAAATATCTCCTCACACTTATGAGGAATGTCACTATCCAGAAACAGAAAAGCAACATATGTTGATGAGGCTATAGAAAGCATGGGGTTGATGGTTTTTCTCCTTGATTGGACTAGTAACCCTGGCTTTCCCTCAGCCAAAGGCAAGTTGATTTAGACAGAAATCTCCTCAGCCTTGCTGTCTTCGCTGTAGTTTTCCCCATACTCACTGTTTTTATTTAACAAAACCCTCATGCTCTGTTTGTGAGAACATAAAGTGGTATAACCCGGGTGGCAAACAGTCAGAGTGTCCCAAAATGCCAAGCACAGTTTACAATGTGACCAAATGATTCTATTACCCTCCAAAGAACTGAAACTGGCTTATAAGCTTTGGGTGCTTGTATTTATAGCAGCATTATCAACAATAGATTAAAAAATAGATGCATTTTAAGTGTCTTTTGTGAATAAATGGATAAAGTTAAAAACACTCATTTTATGCCGTCCTAAAGTTTTAGTTCTAATATGGCTTTCATGAACTTTGGTAATGTGCCAACTGAAGTAAGCTGATTACAGAATGGCAAATAGTATGTGACTGCAGTTTGATGATTAATTTAGAGTAATCTAATTTATAGGAATGAAAGTAGACTATTGCCTGTCTAGGCAGCAGGAGAGCTCTCAGAAGATCCAGATTCCGTTTAGCAAGGTGGAAGAACTGTAACAACTTCATCCCAGAGCACTGTGGATATATTCAATACTGACGAATGCATAGAAATGATAAGGATATTTAATTTTATAAGTTTTATTAACCATAATTAAAGATTAAAAATAAAAAGAAAATCCTTGTCTTTTCTTATCCTGAGGTTTACTGCAAAGGCTAACCCTTCCATTATGTGACTTGACAGACAAGGGAAACCTACCTTGTTTTCCTACACAGCCTGAATGTAGACTGTCCAAATTTGCATTCTTTGTCCCATAAATGAGCTGAAGTACTTTATTTAACCAAACTTGTCTGACATCCCTTATCATCCTGGACCTTGACTTTCTCTTGAAGTTAAACATTGGGACATCTAGGACAGCCCCACTACAATGGCCCTCTCTAAAAGACTGTCCACCAAAACAGTCTCTTTCTGTTACCTATACCTTCATACCATTTGTCTGCAGGTCTCCACACCCAGGTTTGCTTTTTTTTTTTTTTCCAGCCTAACTTTGAGAAGCCTGCAGGTACCACTGTTACAGACTCCCTCATCACAATGCACATTTGATGCCTCCTTCCCTAAGTCCAGATTTGTTTTCATTTAACATTTGCAAAGTGTGAGAATAACGTTTGTCCCTCTTAACATATGGGATACAGTGAGATGCTCGTGATGCCTTCACTGTTTACATAGAGTAGGTAATGCATATAATTTGAATGTAAAAATCTCTTTCTAAAGTACATATGTATGCATGCTTAGGTATGTACGTAGACTATATTATATTGTTTCCTAGGGTAGTATAATTTTTATTTGTAAATATTTTATTTTGAAAATTATTTCTCTGTTTATAGTGTGTCAAATGATATTTTTGAACTGGAGGTTTAATCTTAAAATATTATTCTGAAGACTCAAATACCTATATAAGGAGATAAAAAGTTAAGGTCTCCTGCTTTGGTTTCCTATGAAAGGTGTTATCGCTCAAGTTGTTCCTTATCAATTTCTACTTTATGATACTGTGAATTCAAGATAAAAAAGGTGCTCTTTTCAGTAAAACGTAGACACTACTAATTAATAGTTAAAATTAAAATGCAATAATCTCATCACAAATATTCCTACTTAATTCACAATGGTTTTGTTTGTCTTGGGTTTTGTTTTTGGAGAAGAGACAGCCAATGCTAACCTCAGACTGGCTTTAGTCTCCTGTAGAGTTATTGACTTGTAATACCTCTATGTTTGGCACTTTCCACAGTGTTTTGTAATGATTTTTTTTTTTTTGAAGTTAGCGTTTTGGGCTGGAGAGATGGCTCAGCAGTTAAGAATACTTGTAGCTCTTGCGCAAGATGAGGGTTCCATTCCTAGTTTCCATATGGTAGCTCTCAACAGTCAGTCACTTCAATTCCAGAGGATCTGAAACCCTCTTCTGACTTCCATGGGTACCAGATATGCATTCACTGCCCACACAAATAGGCAGGCAAAGCACATATAATATTTTAAAAATCTGAAAGTTAAGTTACAGTTACATGTAAACCTTCTGTCCAATTTTACAAAGGGATATTATGATGACTCAGTACTGACAATAATTAACAGAACCAACATTCTTACCAGGAGCACAGCCACCAATGTAGATGAAAGGGATATTGAAATAGCAACAGAATTTAAGGTCAAATCTAATTTGATTTTTATGCTATAGAGGAACCCATTCTGAGTTATTCCTGTTTGTCTTTCCAAGTATCATTATAGTAATTTAACTAGTTATTTTTAAGGAAGATACAAGGTCCTGCTCTTTCTAAATGTATCTAGAAAAATCAGGTTCACTTTATATAAGGTGTTGTATTTCTTATTTTTATTTTATCTTACTTTTGGTGCATTTGTGTACATGAGTGTTAGTACGTATGCTAGTGCAGGTGTGCGTGCATATGTGTAGAGTCTGGAGGACAAACTCATAGGTCACTCCTTGGGTGCTATCCATAAATTTTGGAGAAAATTTGCTCATTGCCTCATGAAACAGCTTAAGACGGCTTACCAACATGCCTCAGGAACTTACCTGTTTCTGCCTGGCCAGCGTGAGAATTACAAAGCCATGCCACCATAGCTGGCTCTTCATTTTTTCTTTCTTCTTTTTAACATTGGTTCTAGGAATTGACTTCTGATTCTCACAGGAGGCAAGGAAAACACATTACCCATAGAAACATATCCTCCATCCTGGCCTTATTAATTTTTTTAATATTAAAATTACTATTTTTATACTAAAATATATGTAGATTCATATACTCATTTGTTGAATCCCGTGGACAGACAGTAATGAACTACAAGATGGTGGTACTTAGCCTTTATGTTGATTTCCTCTTCCTTCTTCTACTCCAGTTCTGTCAGCACAAATGAACCAACTGTATGATCCTCTCCTCATGCATCCTATTAATTGGTTTACGTCTGCTATCATTCTGGGGGTTTTATGCTGTAAATCTGTAATGTGCACAGACCTTAGGGTGATGGGGCATCTTCCCCCTCAGTACAGTTTATGTGGTCCTAGGCCCTCTATTATCTAAATTTGTTTAATATTCAGAAAGAGTTAGTGGTACCTTTGGGAGGGTTAGCAAATACTTTTTCCTGCCACGGATTTGAACTTCCTTAACTAAAGCCTAACTAATGATCGCCGACGGTCTCATTTCTCGCCCCTTCATTTTTAAGCAGAGGATATCAGTCAAGGGGACTATAGTCACCTCTACCACATCATCTGAGGGACAAGCGAAGGGCTAGATCTCTGGTCACAGTCACAGCTCTTCATGGTTTTATTGCCTCAGAGTTGAGCCGAATTAAAGTCCAGTTACTTTTGTAAAAACTGCATAATTTGCTCGTGGCACAAGGGAACAGACTGAGCTGCAGACTCGGTGGCCGGACATTTGGGATCTCTTGACAGTTTCAGATTTGGAGAATACCATATCGTGGCAAGTTATGGTTATTAAAGAGGTAACACCCTAGCACAAGTAGATGGACTATAGAACCTGTTCTCAGATCTGGTAATTTTATCATTTGCCAACCCGTGTTTTCTCCTAATGCCTTGGGCCATATATTAATATGTATAATAATGTAGTGTACTGAAACAAAGTACTATGATTGGCTGTCATCCCTTCACCAACTTCTTGATGGGATGGAAGAAATATTTTCAAAATTGTGAAGAATGATTTGAGCCAGTGTTGCTAACTACTGTTCTAGGGGCCTGCTTTGCCGACAGACATCATTTTCTTCAATTATATGAAAGAAACAACCCATGATTTTCTATGGAAATTAAATTTTTCATGATGAAGGAAGAAGCTATAAGAAACTATAACTCGGGAAAGTCTGGTCCCATCTGATAAAGGGTGGGAGGATTTGTTCAAATTCCTGTAAAATAGCGACTGGATATTCTTAAGTTTCTGAAAATGAGACCTGTGGATTGCATCTCCCAACTGATTATGTATCAAGACAATTAACGTTCTCCCCTAACTTTTGTTCATGTCTAGGAAATTCAAAACACCATTATACTCTTATTTCAAAATGGTTATCTTTCCCTCTTGCCATCTGTAACGTTACAACAGAGAAACCCAAGAAAACATTGTCCTTGGATGACGTTTGCCTCATGTGTAGCAGACAGAGTCCAGCTGCCTCATTGAAGCACATCTCGGGGGCTTGTGAAATCGGCCTATTTGTTCATGTCTCTCAGAGACCCTTTCTGATCCTGTATCTATCACAGTGTGTTGTGATAAATAGCGCTCTGCCTGCCCTACAGTCTCCTCAGCCATACTAGGGGCACTTTGAGGAAGAGAACAAACACACACAGCAATGGAAATTAACCCCAGGCCTGCCAGCCTCCGTCAGGAATAATGGCGTCCCATAATTCCAGGGTTAAATGAGAAGTAGGTGCCTTTTTTTTTTTTTTTTTCTGAATTCGGCTCTTTGTCCTTGCTTTAGTATGTCATTGTAGCAACTGCCATGTAAGGTTAATGACAGCCCCTCATTACCCTTGTCAAATATGTAATACTGTGGCCCAACAACGGGTCTGAATGGCTTCTGCTTGTCAGACCCCTATGTTTTGCCTAGCAGATGGCCACTGTGTTTGGAGAGGCCCTTGCTCAGATCCATCACACTGATATCCCGAACACGTGTGTGCGGGAAGCATTTTCCCCTGATGGGACGGTGTGTGGCTAGAATACTAATTGAGAACAGCGAGATGACTGCAGACTCTCCCCGCCTCCTCCCCCCTCCCAGCCCCCTTAGTTTTCTGTTAAGCAGTGGGGTGAATGAGAGCCCATAGGCCTCTCTCGCCTTGCTCCTCCTATTATTTCCGGCAATACACAACGCTTTTCAGCTGTGATAGGCCTCGGATTCCAAACCCTTTATTTGGCTCACTTAAGATGCAGCACCCATGAAATTTAGACACGTTCTATTTTCAGAGATGTGGAAACAAAGGGGGAAAGGCCTCCGCGGGGAAAGTGGCAGGGGGCAGGGTTTACTGGAAAAGAACTACAGTCAGCTTGGCAGGAAACAGAAGCCCAGACTCGACCTTGAGCAAAGTCACTTCCTCCCACCTCAGTCTTCAGCCTCCTCCTCCTACCAACGGGGTGGCTGGCAGGAGGAGGCAGGTATTTAATGCCTCCGGAATTCTGCAGCATGCCTTTGACGTTCTCACCTTCAGAGTTTTTCATTCTGTTGCCTTGCCTTTTTAACACTAGTCTCTGTCCTCAGAAATGAGCAGTAGCTCCCTAAAAATCAGTTCAGACTCTAGTATCGGCCTCCGGCATCTGTTACAATATAATAAAATTGTTTTCTCTTACTAGTGTTCCCAGGAGTTCCCAGGAAGTGCATCCTTTTGGCACCAATGGTCCAATTGCTATTTCCCCACTTCTTTCCTCCCTTCAGACCTCCTTCGAACACTAACCTTGAACATGAAGCTCTCTGTTCTCTCCAGCGAACTTCTTTCTTCAAGAACAGAAGTTCCTTTTAAAAAATATTTTAAAATTGCGTTTATTTTATATTTTGACATGGGAGGTACAACTATCATTGTGCGCATGTTGAGATTTGAAGATAACTTTAGGAAGTCTGTTCTGTTCTTCCATCAAGTGGGTCCTGGTGATCACACTCATGTTGTGGGAATTCCTTCAGCCAATAGCCTTTTAGATATTGGTTCATTTTGGACATCGGAGTTACTATAAGCATAGATGAAAAGCATGCGTGGCCCCCAGGATTTGCTAATTATCTTAGAATGGACATTTAGCCTATATTTCTTGCTTGATGTTGTTCATGCTGGTTGTAATTCTAATTTTTATGTATGTTTTTGCCTCTTCTTTTCCCCGAACAGTACTTGATATTTGTTCTTATTGTATATAATTTTGTATTAGGCTTAGAACCCTCTTATTTAGACAAAAGGGGTAGGTGTTCTGGGAACTCCTTCAACCAACAGCTTTTTAGATACTGGCCTGATTTTGGCATGGTCAGAGCTACTATAATTACAGATAAAAAGTGTACTTGGTCCTTTTTCTCAGTTTCCAATGCACACAGAGGCATGTGGCGCTCAACCCTTACTGTGAGTTTTGTCCCCAAATAAATAAATGTTTGTTATACTCTATGCTGGGCTATTGTAGACCTTTTTTTTTTTTTAAATATATCTACATACTCAGGTCAAAGGTTTGGTGCCAAGAGCCTTTGCCCATTGGCACCACAAAAATATTTCTTTAAAGATTATTTTTTAAGATGATAATGAAAATACATTTCTCCCTCCTTTTCTGCCCTACCAACCCTTTCACATATCCCTCTTTGCTCTCTTCAAAATCATAGCATCTCCTCTCTTTTTTTTTTTTGTAAGTTCTCACTAACATCACACCCTAAACATGAGCTGAATAGGGGCAACAAGAAGAGACATGCTAATATGGACAGGGTAGGGAGTGGGGTGCCAGGGGACTTCAATCCTACACAAAAGCATTTCTTAAAGGCCCTTCTGGGTATAACTTTTCTACTAACCCAACTTGGCTCTGAGAGTATCTGCTTGATGTAGGTGGGTTAGTTTTCCTTGCAATCTCTGTGACATTCAAAGTTATTTGGAGTCATGTCTCTAACAGGTGACAAGGTTTTCTCGTTGTTTGTTTTTAACCTTGTACTTGATCTGTTTTGAGGCCAACAATTCATTTGTAAATTGGTCAGTGGGAGCAGAATGCTGGGATGGGTTTTTGGGAGGCCAGAAGAGCCTTTGACAGGAAGGTCTAAACTGCTGGATCCTCATGGGTGGGAGAGGGTATGCATCCCCACACACACCTGCGGATGATTAGGAGCTTGCTGCTGGGATGAAGGAATAATATCCACCTGCTTATCTGGGAAAGGAAGTGAACTCCCAGGCCTTTTATTGGAAAAGGTGAACTCTTTCTCAGAAAGAAGATTGATTTGAGAGTCAATATTTACTGAGAGTTCATTTGATAACTTTTTGATTATGTTGAAATTTCAATATAAGCATAAAGCAACTTAGATTGCTAAGTTATAAAATACTTTTTTTTCTATTTGAGTATAGAAATGCTCATATGCTCTCTTATAAACTTTTTCATTTTTCTTTATTTAATTTCATTATTACTCAAAACTCACAGCACATTTGAAAACTTCCATTGCCTCTCTAAGCGAGTTCATTTGGAACAGCATAGAATTTTCTTCTGCAATTTTCCTTTGTATCCTATATGTTTGTGGAACATCAATGTGTCAAGCCTTATTCTAAAATTCACAAAACTATAGGATAAATTGTTTATCGAAAAATACTTACTGGATAGTGATAGAGAGACTATGAACAGATATAATTTCCATTCCTTATCACGTCGTTCACACTCCACATTTTATCTGATCTTATCCAATCCCTCTCATTGCAGAATATTATTACTTAGACTCAGGAATCAAAAAATTCTTGTTTTGTGCTCAACACTCTTCTCTATATCCCCAAACATATTTTGGGGTGCTATCTCCTCTTCATAAATTCTTAATTAGCACCTGATTCCCCATAGTTACATTATTTTATTAGATTACTTTCTCATATCACAATAATTCAGGAGTAAAGTACTAGTCAGTGCCTTTCATTTCCAAGTCCAATTAAGTATCTCTTTTAAAAAAAAGTTTGTTTAATTGGTGTTCATGTGTGCTAGCAATACGTGTGTGCATGTGCCAGACGATGGCATCAGATGTCTGGAGACAGAATTATAGGTGTTCCATGAAAGAGCATCAAGTGTTCCTAACCACTGGGTCATCTTTCCACCCCCTGGAATCTATGGCCTAGATCATCATTTATGATCCATCTGATAAAAAAAATTATTGAATTGTATTCTAGTTCATCTTTCTTTATTCCTTCTGGTAAAAGCACCTGTTTCTTCCCTCTCCTTCATCTACTGCACACTCGGTAACTAATACCTCATTATTAAGAGTTTTGGACCACACAGACAGCCACAATGGGTGACCTCCCCACTGACTGACCTCGTGAGTGAGTTACCAGCTTTCTGAAGAGTCACAATATGGATCTTGCCACAGTCTGACTTTTTAAGTAATATAGCAAGAGAACCAAATTCCTTCCACTCACTTCTCCCTACTTCATCATTGAAATCTCCCAATGTTTCTTACCAGCCAGTTTAATTCCAAATTTCTTCGAGCTTTACTTGCTTCTTTCCCAGTAAGGACTTAGTTAGGAATTATTATGATCACTCCCTTGAAAAGGCCTCAATTCTTTCATCAGTTTTTATGCATCATATTTTTTATCCTTACATTTCTTGACAAAACCTCAAACCAGGATAAATCTAGCCATCTGTTTCCTGTGTGGCTACATTTGAGCAGTTGATTGTGGTTGGAGAAAATTACAAACTGGCCAGATAGGTTCTCCTTCAATTGTATCAGCACCACTTCAAATGGATTTAGTTTAGCCTAGAACTCCTGCTATCTTATTTTCTGGAAGACTGGGCCACAGTGATCACTCATCTATCTCTTTTCTTTATCTTTTCTTCTACTTCCCATGGAAAGTTTGACTCAATATTTTTTTCATTCCTTTGGTCATTCATTATTTACCATTTACACTTCTAGCAGAGTTAGTTTTCTTTTTTAATTAATTAATTTATTTATTAAAGATTTCTGCCTCTTCCCCGCCACCGCCTCCCATATCCCTCCCCCTCTCCCAATCAACTCCCCTCTCTCATCAGCCCAAAGAGCAGACTGGGTTCCCCGCCCTGTGGGGAGTCCAAGGACCTCCCACCTCCTTCCAGGTCTAGTAAGGTGAACATCCAAACTGCCTAAGCTCCCACAAAGCCAGTACGTGCAGTAGGATCAAAACCCATTGCCATGGTTCTTGACTTTTCAGCAGTCCTCATTGTCCGCTATGTTCAGCGAGTCCGGTTTTATCCCATGCTTTTTCAGACCCAGTCCAGCTGGCCTTGGTGAGNTTCCCTCTCTCATCAGCCCAAAGAGCAGACTGGGTTCCCTGCCCTGTGGGGAGTCCAAGGACCTCCCACCTCCTTCCAGGTCTAGTAAGGTGAACATCCAAACTGCCTAAGTTCCCACAAAGCCAGTACGTGCAGTAGGATCAAAACCCATTGCCATGGTTCTTGACTTTTCAGCAGTCTTCATTGTCCGCTATGTTCA
The DNA here is from genome assembly GCF_014885135.2 of Alexandromys fortis. NCBI lineage: Eukaryota > Metazoa > Chordata > Mammalia > Rodentia > Cricetidae > Alexandromys > Alexandromys fortis. Next base: position 20,574,711 of record NW_026067930.1, on the reverse strand, counting down.
GCGAGTCCGGTTTTATCCCATGCTTTTTCAGACCCAGTCCAGCTGGCCTTGGTGAGTTCACGAAAGAACATCCCCATTGTCTCAGTGTGTGGGTGTACCCCTCATGGCCCTGAGTTCCTTGCTCGTGCTCTCTCTCCTTCTGCTCCTGATTTGGACCTTGGGGTTGTAGTCTGGTGCTCCAATGTGGAACTTTGTCTCTGTCTCCTTTCATCGCCTGTATGGAATATACACATATTAGAGTAATACTCAGCAGTAAAAAACAATGACTTCTTGAATTTTGCATGCAAATGGACAGAAATAGAAAACACTATCCTGAGTGAGGTAAGCCAGAGTCAAAAAGAGGAACATGGGATGTACTCACTCATATTTGGTTTCTAGCCATAAAGAAAGGACACTGAGCCTTTAATTTGTGATCCGAGAGAAGCTAAATAAGAAGGTGAACCCAAAGAAAAACATATAGACATCCTCCTGGATATTAACCTCCAGAGTTAGTTTTCAAAACTGTAAAATAGCCTACACTTTTCCCTTAGTGAAACCAGCAAAATGATTTTCCATTGTCTCAGAACAGAGAGCAAGCTCTTTGCAGTAGCCCATCCCTGCTTGAATGTCTTTGTGGTCCTAACTCTCATCTACTCTCTGGAGAGCTTATGTGGTGTTTTGACATCTGCCTCTATCTCTTAGGCTCACCATTACTGCTGTCCTGTTGGCCTCAGGTTCAAAAATATTTTCTCAGAGAGCAGTCTCTGAATCTTCCAGTACAAATTTTATATTTCCCAGCTTTTCTCTGGAAATATGGTTCTATTTCCTATTAGTCTATTACAACTCACTATTTACAGCGATTCTTTGCTTAATTTTCCCAGTTTTCATTGGGTACTATGAAAGAAGTTCATTAGTTCACTGCGTATATTCAACATACAATCACATTATTGGCAAGTAGCAGTTTAGTATTCGTTGAATAGGTGAAAGGTATAATGAATTAATCACTAATCAAAAAGATTAACTAGAGAAAATTGAGGGGGAATTTTCAGCAGAAATTATCAGTTGAAATCAAGCTGTAGGGTTCTTTGAGACTAAAAGAAGAAACAGGATTTGAGTTCAGGAAGCATACTGCCAGCTCCCAAGAAGTTCACAGTATAATTTTCGGAATCTGAGAGTATATGATACATGGTGAGAGATGATGAAAGTGGCAGATGGAAAAAGCTTGCTAATCAGGTTGAAAGCAGATAACATCTAGAACTTTCCAGGTGAACCCAATGTCATGGTGGGTGAGGGTGGTAGAGATGGAAAAGGTGGGTAGGAAAATTTCAGGGTGACTTCTTGTGAAAGATCACACTGTTTCTGACGTTGAGCATATAGAAGAAGCCATGAGCCAAGGAGAAGGCAGAAGAAACAAAGACAAAGACATCCTCAGATCCTTCAGGAATGGAGCTCCATGAAGACCATGATGTAGCTCAGTGAATCCATTCCAGACTTGTGACCTCCAGAACAAAGAGCAACATGATAATTGTGTGTTCTTCCTAATCATTGCCTCCCTGGTAACTTGTGACAGCTGCAGCAATATAGAAATGAGGCTATGAATGAAAACTGGAAGCAGACGATGAAGGGACTTGTCACAGAGCTTTGCAAAGGGAGGAAATGGGATTTTTTAGGATAAGCACACAACATAGTAATCTTCAGCAGGGCTGTCGCTTTATCTGCTCAGATAATGCTGCACTGCACAAGGGTGGGGTGTGGTGAAAGTGGTTCTGCTCATACCAAAATAAATGTGTAAGTGGTTAGAAGAGTCTAAAAGGAAGTCCTCAAGGCAACTTCAACAACCTCATTTTTGATTGACTTGCACTCTCATCAATATGTTTTATTTCTCAATCTAGATGAAGAGTTATGGAAAACAGTGGCTCAAAAAAACAAAACAAAAAAAAAAAACAAAAAACAACAACAACAAAAAAAAAACACTGCCTTGTGCTTTCCTAGATCCCTAACAGAAGCTGCTCAATAAACATCTGCTGGTGGTATAAGGGACTGTGACCATGAAGATTTTCTTACTTCTGTGTATCCAAGAAAATTTTTTAGACAAAATAGAAGAGTTAGGAACAGTGTCAGGAATAGCATCAATCATTCTTCTATTGCTGACTGGCTGTCTCCTGAGACCATAACTTCCCAGGCTTATAGCTGGCATTGTAGTCATTTCAACTCTCCACACTTCAGAACTAAATAAGACAAACTTGAAAAGAGCATTGATTATTGAGAGAGGCAGTTCTTATTCTGAGACTCTCAATTCAAAGCGGAATCCTCAAAGCACCATTGATCATACATCTGCCTATCTAACGGACTCCATTGAAATCACAGCGACCTTCATTTTGTTGGCTTTTGGAGAGAGTGTGAGAGAAGATTATGAAAAGCTGTCATGGTTTAGTTTGTAGCTGCTTTCTTTTTCTTGTCTAAACTACTTTCGGGGGAGGGGGGAGAGAAGGACAGCTGTGGAAGGAGCCAGTTCAGCAATTTGTTTCTTGCTCATCTTCCTGCACTACCGTCTGTGTTCCTCTGGGAAGAAATCCTGGGGAATAGATAGCAGGAAATCACAAGCCACCTCTTGAGCTACGTGGGGAGTGAGGGCAGGCAGGCAAAGCCCACGGTGAACTATAAAAGGCAATAGTGGAGCCAGTTACTCCCTTGGGTACCATGGTAGGAAGCTGTCTTCCCTTCTTTGGGAACTGGGGCATAGGAAATGGTGCCATTTTATACAAATCACCCCAAATGAAAGAAATAACATGTCTAAAGCAACAGACACAGGACCCTTTTAGGAAGATGAACACAAATATACATCTAGGTTGGAGACATTAAGCAGAATCAGTGAGAGTATAATCACATGAGAGGGTATCTTCATGCCTGCAGCATCTAAGGTCATAACACTGGCCCTGTGAGCGAGAAGTTGGGCTGTATTTTCCCTTGAGTGCTGCAGCTTGAGACACTGTTCTATAGATAACAGCAACAGGGTGAGCTTACAGCATCCCATTCATTCTGGGTGCTTTTCCTCTGGGAGGAAGCAGATACTTGCTCCATCTTTTCTAGAATGGAAGGCCTCAGCTTTTAAAATGCAGAGTAACATGTCATCTACACAGCTGCTCCAAAACATTCCAGTAATACATTTCAGCATCTTCTGGCGGCTTCCTAGTAGAATTTGCATGCTTTAGAATTGTGTTCCCTGGCTTTAGTTCCCTTCATCACCTATCACTTGTCTTTGTGTAGCTGTCTCTTTGTTCTCCTTCCTGTTTTATTATCAGAAGCCGTGTTTCTAGGTTTCTGTGGCACAGTTGAATAAGGGACCTGTGCACTGTAGGATGCTCTCCTCTGTACCCGGGATTAGTAACACAGCACTCCCAAACACCAATTTCTAAGCACAAACCAAAGGCAAAGAGACAAGATGGCTGAATCTGAAGCGGACAGAAACAACAGCAAATAGTTTGAAAGTGTTCACTTTAAGAGTGATAAGGGGGAGGTCTGTGATAGAATGAGCTAGGATGTGTTGATAAATTCTGATTGGGCATTTCAATTAGCTTAGTGAAAATAATGAATTTTAAATGCTGAACCTTGGACGTTTTGATAGTTGGACCTTGGTCGTCAGTCTCAGCAATGTGTTAGCAGTCAAAGAAGGGAAGAGATGTTGGTGATCAGCTTTAGGAATATAATCTAACAGTTTAGCAAGAGGAAGAAGAGTAAAAGGCACCATGTTTGCCTTGCTTAGGCCTGTGTTCGCCATGGTGGGCCTGCTAGAGTCCTTCAATTTACCTTATTAATCAACCTTCCCTTCTCCTTCAAGGAATGAAGTCATCAGTTCCCCCTGAAACGCATCTCTTCTGTGAAGGAAGAAATTCATTCTAATGTCACCATTTGCTGACTCAGTTATATTGTCCCTGAGACTGCAGACTTCCTCACTCACACAATAATTTTAGTAGTCACTGAGCTTTCTGTCTTGAACAATTTGTAGTTCTTTATGCATCTCCCACTTGAGTTTATCATCCCTTGGGGCATTTAGTCCTCTCTCAGTTTCAACTTTACATCTCTCATGAAGATCACTATGATGCCAGAAATATACTAGGCATCCAAGGAATGCATGTGTCAAGGAGGTAGATCTAAGTCATTTCTCATATGTACCCAGGCAAACCTTTCGCCTCATCCAAGTGTGTCTCAGGGTTGTGAGATATCCATAGAAATCAGGAGAGGAAGCTACGTGAGGCATCATTGTATAGAAGGCAGCTGAGTGAGGCCAAAAGTGGGACTGACAGGAAGCTTCAGATAAGGCGCCTTGACTTTTCAGTTATTCAAAGGTTACCTGAAAGTAAAACATGGAAGTCAATTCGTTTAAGACACAGTGCAATGCTTTCCATAAGCAGAAGCTCCGAAGGCATCGCTTCGGGGATTCTTTTTCATTGAAGGTCGATTGGCTTTTGATTTTACAAATGATGTCATGTACGTTTTCAGTCTCTTTCAGAAGCATTCCTTGTTCTTCATTATATTCTATCTGGAGAGCAGGAAACATTATGTCAAAGTCATGTGCGTGTGTGTACATTTTTTGTCCTCTTCTAAGGGGAGAGGCACTTACCAATTTGGGTACCAGGGTTAAAAAGAGCAAGATAATAACAACAAGCAACAATTGCATGGCAATTTGCAGCCTACCAGATCTTCAATCTGTTGTTGCTTTAAACTCTCAAGACAGCACTACGAGGGTGGTATGATTGCCCTTGCTCTGCAGAGGAGGAAACTCTAGCTAATGATGTTTAAGTGACTTGTCTGAGGTTATTTAAAAGCACCAAGACTGTCAGAATGCTATTTATTCAGAGTAACACAGAGTCAACTGAACTCCAGCCTGATTATACAGGGATTTTTTTCTCTGCAATAATATACAGCCCTTACTAAAGGCTCACAGTGACACAGATGTTCTGAGTACTTTACAAGTATTAACTCATTTAACTTCAACCCTGCCCCCATTCATTGTTACTCCCCTCACTTAACAGAGAGAAACCTGAATTCTGGACAGGTTAAGTACCTTGATCTTGCTTTCAGAGTTGATGAATGGCATATAGATATTTTGTCCCTAAGCAATCTGGCTATCAACTGCATTCTAAGGAAGTCTAGTATTCTCATTGTGGTAGTCCGCCAGTATGAGGTGGCAACTCTGATGAATGAAAATGGAATGTTTTCATCCTTTAATAAATTCATAGTGCTTTAAATTTAAGAATTTTCAGTGTCAACAAAAGTCTTTTGGTGACAGTTGATTTGGGGGTTCTAAGCTGTTCTTTGCTCCCAAGTTTGAACTTATCCCTTTTAACTCCTGGATCCTATATTAGTTACCCCACGTTGATGCGACCCAAATACCTAAGAGCGACACCTGAAGGGGTAAAGTACTTATTTTGACCTATAGTGCCAGAGGGCTCGATCCATTTTTACTTGTCATCATGAGCAATCTGTGGGACCATGAGGAAGTTCATACAGCTGCTCACAGCCTGGTTTACATGAAAACAGAGAGAAGGAGCCAGAAAGCAGTCAAGGATAATATATACCAAACCATGCCCCAAGTGCCTTCCTTCCTGTGTGCATGCTTTCAATAGTTTCTGGAGCTTCACAAAACACCACCACCAGTCAGTACTAAGCATTCGAAGCACGAGCCCGTGGAAGACACTTTAGATTCAAACTCTATCAGATGTCATCTCTCTCTTTCTCTCTTCTATTTGCCCATTACTCAGAACAGCACAATGAATGCAGTAATGCTTTAGGAAGCATCTGTTGAATTAATAAAAAGAATTCTGTTAATGTCCAGTGGCCAGCGGCTGGGAAAACAGTGCCCTGCTAAAGAAACATATCATAAACAATGCTGCTATGAACATAGTAGAGCATATACTTTTGTTGTATGATAAGGCCTCTCTTGGGTATATTCCCAAGAGTGGTATTGCTGGGTCCATGGGTAGGTTGATCCCGAATTTCCTGAGAAACCTCCACACTGCTTTCCAGAGTGGTTGCACAAGTTTGCATTCCCACCAGCAATGGATGAGTGTACCCCTTTCTCCACAACCTCTCCAGCAAAGGCTATCATTGGTGTTTTTGATTTTCGCCATTCTGACAGGTGTAAGATGGTATCTTAAAGTTGTCTTGATTTGCATTTCCCTGATCGCTAAGGAAGTTGAGCATGACCTTAGGTGTCCTTTGGCCATTTGAACCTCTTCTGTTGAGAGATCTCTGTTCAGCTCAGTGCCCCATTTTATAATGCTGAACATAGCGGACAATGAGGACTAATGAGACCCCAAGAACAATGGCAATGGGTTTTTGATCCTACTGCACCTATTGGTTTTGTGGGAGCCTAGGCAGTTTGGATGCTCACCTTACTAGACCTGGTTGGAGGTGGGTGGTCCTTGGACTTCCCACAAGGCAGGGAACCCTGATTGCTCTTTGGGCTGACGAGGGAGGGGGGCTTAATTGAGGGAGGGGAAGGGAAAGGGGAGGCGGCAGTGGGGAAGAGACAGAAATCTTTAATTAATTAATAAAGAAATAAATAAAAAATAAAATAAAAAATAAATTAAAAAAAGAAACATATCATACATTTCACACTCTGTTCTTTCTCTCAGGCTTTCTTTTTTCTTATCATTTCCCATGGCCAGCTGTTACGACTTGCCTTTTTGTTCTGCCAGACATTCTGCAGGACACAGAAGAAAGCATCTGATGAATTATGCCATTACAAGACAAAAGAGATCTTCAAATTTCCTGCTTCATGGAAAGTCTTCTGGATACTATGGGCCTGTAAGCTGAAGATGGATGTCCCAATGTTACAGAAGAACTTTGGGTGACTGTCCAGGCAGTGAGATGTCTCTGACAATTCTAGAGTTTTGAAAGTTGCTTATAATGCACTTCCTGTTAACTTAGGTAATATTATATCCTTCTGGGGTCTTTGATGGAGCTGAAGAATAGTTATAATTATAGTTTTCCTTAGTTATGATAAAAAATAAAGTAGATATAAATATTGTAACTGTAATTCTTGCTTGTTTTGTTATATGCAGTTTTACTATGTTAAAGTTAAAGCCTTCCTTTTTATTTAGACAGAAAAGGAGAAGTGATGTAGGATTGCTCCCTATATGCTATGATTATGTTATTACTATTGGTTAATGAATAAAACTGTTTCAGCCAATGACTTGGCAAAGCAAAGCCAGGCAGGAAATCTGAACAGAGATATATAGAGAGAGTAGGCGGAATTGAGGAGATGTCATGTAGCTGCTGAAACAGACAGATGCCAGAACTTTACCCAGTTAGTCACAGCCTTGTGGCTATACACAGAATAATATAAATGGGTTATTTTAAGAATATAAGAATTAATTAATAAGAATCTTGAGCTTATAGGCCAAGCAGTGTCATAATTAATATAGTTCTGTGTGATTATTTTGGGTCTGGTTGGCAGGAAATGAATGAACAATCTCTACCTACAATTGTTCTAGCTAAAACTCAAGCATTATATTTAATAGATTTGGAGAGAGTGAACAACATTGTCTTGTTTCTGATTTTGGTATGGTTGTTTGAGATGATCATGTGGCTTTTTTCCTTCCAGTCTATTTATATGGTGGGTTACACTTACTGATATTAATGTGCTGAACCATCTCTGTATGTCTAAAGATGCAGGCTACTTGATCATAATGGATGATCTTGGTTTCTGTTGTAGTTGTTAGGAGAGTATGGTGGTTATATGTTGCCTGGTAGGAAATTCTTCTGAGATTCTGCCAGGTGTGGCTAATTGGCATTCAGGGTAGAATGTGGTTCCAGATATCGAGAGCTGACACTTAAGAATGGACTTAAGTTACAAGTAGGGGACTGGGTGGTGCATAGAAGGCAGGGAAGCCGGGTATGCCAGCAGGATCTGTTTTGTCTCCTGGGAATGAATATAGAAAGGGGGGAAAGACAGGATAGGTGGACTGCTACAGAGCTGTGGATGAAATTGGAATACTGAATTTGGAGGATAGGAGGGAGGGTAAAGAACTTGTATCTCAGCTTCTTAAATTATGAGTGTAAAGCATACTTGATAGACAAAATTTTCTCCCAAGCCACTGATGGTACACACCACTTCATTTTTATTACATAATAAAAAATTGTTCATATAGTTTAATTCTGAAGAGACTTCCCTTTTCTCACTTAAAAAAAAGCTTAAAATCTAGGCTGGTGAAATGGCTTAGTTAATAAACATACTTACAGCGAAAGCCTGATGTCTTCAGTTCGATTCCTGGATCCCATGGTGGAAGGGTTGAACATACTCCCGAAAGTCGTTTCTGAATTTCCATTACACCATGGGTTATTTTGTGTTTTGTGCCCTGATTTACACACACACACACACACACACACACACACACACACACACACGCATAATCAAAGAAAAGATCCAAGTCTTTCTTTGTAGTTTAGGTGTGTCTCAAACCTGCTAGGGTGGCCTCCAGTTTCTAAGCCCCTGTCTTCACCCTCCTGAGTGCTGGGATTATAGATGTGTACCATCTTTTTTCTCTCTTTTCTTTTTTTTTTATTTTAGTAAGGAGCACAGATCATATGAATGACAAAAAATTTGATTTCTGGTCAAAATTTAAACTAAATATCATTGCATACCTTAATTTTTTAAGCTAATCTCTAAGAACATAAAATTAAATTTACTATCTTTAATAGAAAAGTGATTTTACATAGTTATGAAATCTGTAATAATCTATAGAAATTATTGTTTTTAGAAATAAAAATAGTTGTGGTTGGGTTTTTCTCCTAATAAATATATAATTTTCTAGAAATAGACTATTCAGAAATTTGTCTGACTAACACCAGTGAAGCTTTATTCTTTGAAATGTCTTTATTTAACAAAATACCTGCCATATTAGATTTTAATGGATTTTCTTGTTTAAAAATAACTTTGTGCAGTCTCATATGTCGTTGTGATTCTTGCCATTTTTTTCATCCTTTCTAAAGTTGGTTTCCATTATCTGGTGATGTAACAAGTCCTTTCCCCCTTTCATCTAAACATTTGTAGGAAAGTGACTTCTCATTGTCCTCCAGTATTTGTTTACCAGTAAACGTTGATTCTTTATTGGTTCTCTTCAATGATGGTCATTTTTGCTCTTTAATGACGGTGACCAAATGACTGAGGCAGGAGAAATAAACAGAAGACCCATGTGTGGCCTCCATTAAGCATACTTTCCTCTTTTTTTTTCTCCTTGGCAGAGTGTAGACAAGAAGTTGGTTCTATCTTTTCTGGTTGCGGTTAAGTTATATTAAGCTACCAACTGCCAATGTTGGCCATGAGTCCCACAGTGTACTTGGTACGGTGAGTAATAGGGTTTGTCCAAGCCCTGATATATTGTCTTTGCTGCCTTATTTAAGCCCAATATTAGGCAATGTAAAGATTTGATTTAATGAGGCTTCTCTGGTTACATTTCAGAGTTATGAAGTGTTTTGTTATGCTTTTGTGTGTGCTTTTTAAAAAAAAAATAATTTCTTGGTTAGCACACGAAGAAATGGATTTCATTGTGGCATCTTCAGATTTATTCTTATCTGCCTCTCTTGACTATTCTCTGTCTTTTTTCTTCCCTTCTTCCTAGCTCCTTCTCTCCTCCACTTTTAAGTACTGTCCACAAACATATACAAATCACATATCCTGTATTAAAATTAATATATGACATTTGTCATTTTGTGCTTGATTTATTTTACTTAATAGTATTGTTTTCTAGTTCCACTCATTTTCTTGAAGAAATCGTAATTTTATTCCTCACACATGAATAAAATTCCAGCATGCATACACATTTCCTTGTGTACATAAGCATCTAGCCTGGCTGCTTAAGTTGGCTATTGTGCATAGTGCTGTCATGAACATGTGCGTGGAAGTGTCTCTGTGCAAGTGTGCAGAGTTAAAATCCTTGGGGTGTATACGCAGGGGTGGTATGGCTCTGTCCGGTGGCATGAGATTTTTGTTTATTTGTGTTGTGACAGATATCCTTATTGATTTCTCATAATATCTGTATCTGTTTAAATTTCTATAAGCAATGTATAATGTTTTCTCTTTGCTCATAGTTAGGGTCTCTTTTCCTGTAAAGAGACAACATGACCATAGCAACTCTTATAAAGGAAAACATTTAATTGGAGCTTACAAATTCAGAGATTTAGTCCATTATAATCGTCGGACATGGTGGTGTATAAGCAGACATAGTGTTGGGGGAACTAAGGTTTCTATATCATGATCTGCAGACAACTGAAGGAGTCTGTGTGCACACTGGGCGCAGTTTGAGCATAGCAGACCTCAAAGTCTGTCCCCACAGTGACACACTTTCTCTGAGGCCATACCTACTCCAACAAAGCCACATCTTCTAATAGTGATACTCCCTATGGCAGTATTTTCTTCCAAACCACCACACCTCAGATTCTTAGTGGTCCTTGGCATCACTTGTGTTCTTAGTGATATCCATTCTCTCTAGGAGGAGGTGGGATGTGGATGTAGTTTTAATTTATGTGTTTCTGATTTCTTGAGAATTGGAAATTTGGGAGTCTGATCGTGAATGCCTGATCCGACTGTCCTACTGAGGTCGGGGGATCTGGTGTAGTGGTTTCTGAAGTGACGGATGCTGCTACTTACTCTCCCAGGAGCTGCAGACCAGTAGGGCAGTTATGTGGTTGTCAAACACCAACAGCAGTGTCATTTTGATGTCTGAGACAGAAATGGTGAAAATTTTCCAGTGAAAATTCACCTGCACTTTTATAGTCATCAATACCTCATGTTGGTATTTTTTTAGTTTAATTGTGACATTATTTGACACAAAAGCAAAGAAACCTTTATTCAAATTCTAATTACTGCCAAAGAATATTCAAGCATTCTTATAGACATAATAACATTAAATTTCAGGGGATATTTGACTAGGGTCCTGGTGGTCGTATTTTTAGATGTGGATTGGGACTTTATTTGGAAATAAGGATTATTAATATGGGAGGTTATTTTTAGAACTCAATTTTGTTCTGCATTTGATTCTTTGATGGGAATTGCCCCATTTGCTTCACTTTTCTAAATATCTTTATCTTAAAATGCAGTGAAATATAAATGAGCATACATATATCTGAAAGAAGCATGATGTTGGCCACTCTGCTGTCTCAGCTGAAAAATGTGTGTCAGCATTAAAGTGACACCTCCATGGCCCTGTAAGATTGAAGGGGGGTGATAGGGAGAAGTTTCTTATATAGAGAGGTTTTTAAAATTGTTTTAAATATTTGCAATTATATTTTGGTAATACAGTTTTTTTAATGTGAGTACTTTATTTATTTGGGGAATAAGTGGATATTTTGTGCATACTAATGCTTTTGGTATCTCCCTCAGAGTAAATCTATTCTTTTTAGTAATTTTTGTGTTTAGGAAAAGTGTTAGGGGTGTGTTGAGGGGAATTGCCTCTGAAAGCCATTGGGTCTGTTTAAAGACCTAGTCTCAATTACATTGGGAGTAATCTGCAGATGTGGCTGCAGAGGAACTCAGCAAGGGGCTTCTTTTAGAGCTCCTCACCCTCCAGACACATTAGTTTTAAAGTACTAATCATTAAATGATGACAATTATAATTCATATAAATCATATGAATTACGAATATCCAGGTTTCCTTCCCGCGTCCTATCTCTAGCTAAGCATACCGATTATTGGTAAAATTAAATTGTATTCTGATTTCCTCCTTGGACATTTTACTTGGCATTGGAGAGTCAGAACTGAAAATGCAGTAGCACGGAATAATTAATCTCTGAATGGTTACACTTTCCATGTTGTTCCATTTGTTACAGAAGACTACAGCCCCAGTGTATTACTGGACTCCCTTGAAATCACAAAATGTGAGCCTGTAGCCTCAATGCATGTATTACTCTCATACAGGATATGGGGATATCCCAAAGAGGGGTTTTCCTGAATCCCTTGAATATTTTCATTTTTCTAAAGATTCTGCATAACGTACCTAATTTCATATTTTCTTCTTAGTTAGATCCAGCCAATGCTAAATGCTGAGGAAATTTTCTTTATGCAAGCAATTTTTTCTCCTGTGTTTTATAAGATAGTGAATCCAATGGTCATTCATATTTTCAAGTTAAATGTTCTATTTATGTTTTAATTTTTTATTAATTTGTGTGTATGTGTACACATGTGCATGTGTGTAAAATATATGTGAATGTGTTCTTATACACATAATAACCATTCCATCATACACATGAGGAGGTTAGAGGCCAACTTGCAGGAACTGAATCTTTCCTTCCTCTCTGAAGTCCTAGGGTCAAATTCGGGTTGCTAGGTTTGTGTTGTAGGCATCTTTCTCAGCTAAGTCATCTTATTAGCCTTTTCCATATTTTTGAGGCAGGTCTCACTACATACAACAGGCTTGTTTTGAAATGACAATAATTCTGATGTCTAAGTCTCTTGAATGGTGAGACTACATGTGTACACCACTAGTCTGAGCCTCTAAGATTCTTTGGGACAACTAGAAGAAGTATATGTGGTAGGTATGAATGTAGAATTCATGGAGAACATATAAAAGAAAACTACATAGAGAGATCTTCCACTTTTCTGGGCTACTCAACTATTCTGTGTTTTTGAAAACAATTTTTAGATGATTTTAATTAAAATATAGTTACATCACTTAACCTCTCCCCTTCCTTCAGCCCATCACACTTATATTCCCCAATCCTTTCCCATACATCCACTCAGGTTGATAACCTCTTTATTGTTAATTATATTTACTACATATGCAGGTAAGTGTGTGTGTATACATACAAACAAATATATAAATAGAACCTTCTGAATTAATTTTGTTTGTATATGATTTCAAGTTTAATTATTCTATACTGTGTAATAGATAAGGGCCCTCATCTCATCTCAAGGAGAGGCTAATTCTTCTCCACCAAGCAGCCAATAGTTGCCTATAGTTTATTGCTTTATGGGTGTGGCCCATGAAAAGTTGCCCCTTCCATGTTAACATGTCCATTGCTATTGCTATTGTTCCAGTCATATTATGAAGGCATTTCCAGAAGACTATTTCACAGTAGACTTCCTGGTATTCTTGTTCTTATACTTTTTCCATCCACTCTTCTGAGATTTTCTCTGAGCCACAGACACAGGAGCTGTGATGTAGATTTATCTGTTGGGGCTGGATTCCTCACAATCCAGTGATGTCTGCCTTGGGCTCAGTTGTGTTTTTTCCATGATTGTCTCCATTTTCTGGAAAGAGAAGCTTTGAGCAGTTGTGGTAGCTGCATTTACCTATAGGTATAAGGATAAGATTTAGAACTTAGTGTTGATCTATGCGGGTCTAGCAAAGAGGTGGGAGTAGATTCTTTTCAAAGGTCCATGACCTCACTATCTCCAGGAAGCTGGCTATGCTTCTCACAGCAGACACGAGTTCCTTTCTACTGAGCAAGCCTTCAGTCCAATTAGAGAGCTGCTGGTTGCCACCTCTATGTAAATTCCACTTCTTGCACCTTTATGCATTTTTTGCTATCCTTGTAATTGTCATGGCTCATTGGTGCCAAAGCCAGGTAGAATTGTGCTGCCTCCTTCCTTGATAGCTTTCATAGTATTCCTGGAGCCATGAATACTAGGTCACAGAAAAGAGGCATTTATGTCAGATAAAGCTGATGCTATATCTAAGTCCTTTTGTCCTAAGTGCGGGGTCTTCAATACTAGGGGCCCATTTTTAGCCCTTCAGAAGCACTCAAGGCGGCACTGCTAATCTGTATTGTTTTTGTAGTCACTTTAAGGTTTCCATTTTGTTCACCATTTTATCTAAAGCTGAACCGAGGAATATATAGTTTTAAAAAATGAGACATGAAACACTAGAACATATTGCACAATATACTATATATCTACACTCATTTCCATGTCTAGACTTATATCCACATGAGCATGTCTGTGTTCATATTTGGGGCTGTACAGAACTTCAAATTTCGTACTAGACAGCTACTCATTTCAGTATATGATTATTTACAGATTTTATATCTTTATAGATGAAGCAATTGAATACTGTCAGTATTCATGATTGTAGGATAAAAAAGAGCCAGTTCAACAGGTCTCTAGCCTATGTGTTTTATCTTCTACTGACCATTAGAATATTATAATTCTACAAATGGGGAAGTGCCCACCCATCCCAGAGGGATTGTTGGCAGTTAATGGCTTCTGGAGGAGAGAGAGTCATTTTCTGCAGTGATGTAGAAACTGAAAAGTAGTCCACGGTCTAGTAAGTAACCTCCCACCCATGCTGCCATGTTCATGCAAACAACCCTGGTTAAACGCTGTGGGTCACACACAAATATGACATGAAGGTAGGAAGGTGGCCTGACATGTAAGAAGGACTGTGGAAAGAGGATAGGGGTGAAAATAACTGAAATCCACAATATAAATGGATGGAGCTATGAATGAATAAATGATAAAAATAGAATACATGGAAGTATTCTTACAGCATTTTAAACTTAGTATATGTATATTAATTATTAATAATTAGGCTTTTCTTTATGTGACATTAACATGAAGAATATTCCTCATGGAGGTAGTATGACATGGTATAACATTTCAGAATTCTTGTCCTTATATTCTTATAAAACCTGAATTTTTCAATGCTTTTAAAAGCGAGGTGTTTCTAAGCACTATCCAGGGGATATTATTTTCTCTAGAAAATGTTATTTTGTTGGATTAGAAGACCAGTTTTTAAAACATGAGCAGAGTAAATAAGCTTAAAACTAATATAGAAAAGTATGACTAGGTAATAAAGATGTTTGCACAGTGAACAGTTGTTTATTATATTTTGCAATGTGTGTTGAGTTTCTTATTTCAGAGAAAACCGTATTGTCTTATTTGAAGCACTGAGTAGAATAGTTTGAGTTTCTGTTCCAAAACATGATTTGTAATGATGAAATGACAAAAAAAAGCACCTCCATTAGCAGCAGCAATTTGTGAGTAGGCCACATATTTACTTTAATTTTCAGTTTTTCATCTTAAAATGAATTAACCATTTGATGGTTTGTTCCAGAGTTACTGTGTAAAATCACGAGACAAAATGGTTATGGTGCAAATGGAAGAAAACAGAGTTTATGGCCTTTTCAAACACTTAAAGGGGTTTTTAAATTAGACTGCATTCTACCTTTGAAATGAGACTTCGCATCGTGGTTCCTTCTACAGTGGAAATTCTGGGGTGCAACTCTGTGTATAAAAATACAAGGCAGGACTTGTTCAATTCCAATCAACACTGACATCAACTAAGTAATAGTCCTAACACACACACACACACACACACACACACACGAGAGAGGGGGTGGGAGGGAGGGAAAGGAAGAGAGAGAGAGAGAGAGAGAGAGAGAGAGAGAGAGAGAGAGAGAGAGAGAGACTGAGATAGATTGAGATAGACAGAAAGCAAGACTTACTGACTTATGTATGTGGTCCCTGAAATACCAGAGGGGTAGCCTGAGGGGAGATAGGCCCAGAGCTTACTGCTTCTTTGTTTTTGCCTGTTCTATTTTTCTGTCAGTTGTTTTGGCTTTCAAATGTGGTGCTTATAGACTCAGACTATGGCTTCTTCACATAGTATGAATACTATGTTGGAGAATTTGTGGTCATAGTTTTATAACTCTGGGTCCTCAGAAAAGTAGTTCTGGATCAATCAACACATTTCCAGGAACAGAAAGTAATAGAGAGATGCATAGTAGAATAGAATTTGGGGGAAAGAAGCTCTCTTCCCAGTGTGTGAACAGGATGAGGTTTTCAAGAGAAAGAAAAGGATGACGGCTAGAAAATTGACAGATATCTGTCTTCAGGGGACGTATCTTTTGGAGATTTTTACCAGTTCATTGCCTCATGTGGGTTGCTGAGGATTTCAGAAACTGGCGCTGGCATTGGACCCTCTGCCAGATAACGTTTACTTCCAATCCCAGTTTACTCTTAATGGTGATCACTATTCTGGGTAAAATTGGGTCTCTCTCCAATACCAATCTTCACTACCTGTAAACATGGAGATTACTTGATGATAATCAATTTAAAATGGAGTCCTCAGGGTAGGTCTTCACCCAGTATGACTGGGTCTCATATGTGAGAGGTAACTTTGGAAACTGCTAAGGATGACAAAGCTAAACGACCACTCATGAGAGAGGTCTAGAAGAGAATCCCCCAGCATTGTTATCCATGGGAATCAACCATGCTGGACTCTGACTTCCAGAACTCAGAGGCAACACTAGGTAGCATTTTGCTATGAATAGGGCTCTGCACAGCTCTAACTACTAAAAAGTTTTTTTGTGGCCTGATAAACTGCTCTGCCAATGCAACAATCCAAATCAGACCAAATCAAACCATTTTTTTTTGAAGGCCAAGTTTAATGGATGTTAACACTCCCAGGTGGTGTTGCAGCTCCCCAGCGAGGAGACAGAAAGGAAAACTAAAAACCACGTGTTTGTTCTTGTGGGAGGATAGCAGTTTAAATACCCTGTGGGAGTGGTCTTGAGCATCTCTGAGGAGGGGGGTCATCGTTTGGCGGGCTTTCTTAGGGATGGAGTTCAGAATGGATGCTGAAGGAGCTAGCATGTCTCTCTGTCATAAGAAGCTCTTTTGTTAAATACCATCTGTCAGATCTGTAAAGGCATTTGAGAATCAGGGTACCATTATCTGTATATGTATATATCCAAATTAGACATATAAGTTAAATTTAGACATATAGTTTACCCTATCAGTTACAGCTTACCAATGCTAGAGGAAGCAAGAAGATTAGAACAAATATTTTAGTAAGCCAAAGCATATGGCAGGCAGAATATCTCCTTGGTAGGGCCAGCACACATGGGTACTTTTACCAAAGATGGCACTGAGGTAAAAAAAAAAAAAGGTGGCTATCCACATGTTTGTATTTTTCCAGAGCTATTGTAATCTAGAGTTATAAGTTTTATAGATTTTAAAACAAACACACATACATACACAGGCATAAAACAAGCATAGTGGGGCAACATTATTTACACATTATGAACAAAGCTTTTTCCAGGAAACTGTTGTCAGTTGACCAACTTAAAATTCTAGAGGAGGCTGAAGAAGCCAGATAAAGACATAGGTGATTCCATTAAGAACCAGATTAGCAGATGCTGTAAGGGACAACAGAAACGTAAAGACAGAATACCTATGCAGTTTTAGAGTGGAAAGAGAGAGGAAACGGATCTGTTGTAGAGAGAATTTCAGCGTGCGACAAACAGAAAACAGCTAAAGAAGTGGAGAGGGGAGTTGGGGAGGGGGAGCAGGAGCAGGAGCGGTGGCACAACATCCAGAAACCATGGGCATATGGGGGGCTTGTATACATGCTGGCAGAAAATTTTAGGCATTAAGGGATGTGAGGTGTCAGATAGCCCCAATTTAAAAGGATTTTGTAAAAGGGAGCCCAAGGGCATTTGGAGAACAGGCCTTGAATTCTAAGTGTCTATCTCTCAAGTCTATACTGAACCCAAAGCCTAATGCAATGTGTCTACTGTGGTATACTTTTGGGTCGAAAAAAAAAAAAACCCACAAAACAGAGGGGGATGAGGAATGCCTTGAAAGGACATCTCCTGATGAAGGAACCCCACAGAGACAAGGCAGGTCCTTGTCCTGGTCAGGTTGGTTGCCTGGCATGGTTGCATCTTTTGTAGGCTGCCCGAATTGTAGGCAACGACTTGGAACTCAGAACGTACTCAGACAAAGCTGATCTTAAGCCTGGTGGAGAGCAGGTGTGGGAGCGCATTTCCTTACCATGGGGCCCTGGGCCAGTGAGAAAAACAACACCCTCAGTGGGACCTCCAGATGAAAAGATTTTGTGGCCCGATAAACCTCTCCACCAATGCATTAATCTGAATCATACCAAATCAAACCAAATTTTAAAAAGCCCATGTTTAATTGGTGCCAGTGGTCCTGGGTGGTGGTCCAGCTCCCCAGGGAGGAGATAGAAAGGAAGACTGGAAACTGGGGGCAGTTTAAATACCCTGTGGGAGTGGTCTTAAGCATCTCTGAGAAGGGGCCATCATTTTGATGTTTTTTTTTTGGGGGGTGGAGTTTGTACTGAGGCAACTCCCAGGGGAGGGGGCTTGGGACCCAAACACCTACAATTGGAGTGTCACACAATGACCCCTACCATCTCTTTTCTGGATTTCCTCCTTTTTCTTCTTTCTGCTCTTCTAAAGTCCTGATAGCTACCAAGAAGAGAAGGCATGTGACCTGTAGGTGGAGGCTGCATGGTCCTTTGTTCCTAGCTGCTCAGCCTCAAAAAATCACTCAGAAACTATATTATTTAAATCACTGCTTGGCCAATCACTTAAGCATATTGCTAGTTAGCACTTATATCCTTGGTTAACCCTTTTCTGTTATTTTATATTTTACCACAAGACTCATGGCCTACTAGCAAGGTTCCAACTGGCAGCTTATGTCTTTCTTCTCTGGTAGCTCCATGACTTCCCCCTGACTCCACCTACTTTTTCTCTATATATTTTCCAGCCTGGCTATATTCTTTTAAGCCATTGGCTGTAAGCAGCTCCTTTATTCATTAGCCAATGAAAGCAACATGTATACAGAAGGACTTTCCACACCAGCGTCCTTCAGTCTTTTGCATAATTTAAATAGTTTTTTTGAATTATCAAGTAGTTTTTCTCTAGATAAAGAGTTCAAATCACTGGTGGATGGTTTTATTAAAGGAGGAAATAATCACTGGTATTAGAGATTAATTTAGAGGGTTTTAATTAAAACTTTACTGTAGTGATGAGGCGAGCAGGCCTGCTTTTCGTCTTGCCTGACTACTGCACGGCTAGCTTTACACCCGAAATAACAACACACAAATTGTATTCTTTTAAACACTGCTTGGCCCATTATTTCTAGCCTCTTATTGGCTAATTCTCACATCTTGATTAATCCATTTCTAATAATGTGTGTAGCACCACGAAGTGGTGGCTTACCGCAAAGATTTTAACCTGCGTCTATCTCAGAGAGGAGAGCTATGATGTCTGCCTCACTTCCCTTCTTCCCAGCATTCTGTTCTGTCTACTCCACCCACATATGATCTGACCTATCAGGCCAAGCAGTTTCTTTATTAATTAACCAATGAAAGAAACACATAGAAAGAAGACCCACCTACATCACTTTACTCAGTTGAGAAGCAGAACATCTTCAGAAGGGAGAGTTGCTATAAAGGCTAGTGACAAGTAACCCGCATTTTGAGTAGCTCACCTTGTCCTTGGTTCCTGTAATCCTGATGCATCCCTGCTGATGCTTCTATAAAGCAGGAGGTCTTAAGAATTGCCTTGGGGTTAAATGAGTTAATAGTTACAAAATGTCCATAAGAGAGAAAGGGCATAGCATGTCTGTGGCTGACTGGCTCCCCTGTATTCCTAACTTCCCTCTGCTTCCCTCTTCCTCTAGTCTGGTGGAACCCTGCTGTGAATGTTTGCAGGTGAAGCAAAATGTAGCTCATCATGTGCTCTATTTCTAACCATTATCACTGCTGCACCAACCTGGGAAATCAGCATTTAAAAGGCTCTCCTATACATAGAAGCTGTGTATTCACAAGGCTGTTCATTGTCTCTCAAGGCAAAGAAATGCATGGGTCTATTTCTCTCTTGGCTCAAACTCTTATGCAAACGTCTCAGGAATTAACTAACGGTAGGATTACCCAGAAAGCGCAGTGCGGTCATCTTCTCTCTGCCTCATTTATCCAAGAACACAGCTCTGACAGTATTTTAGGTCCTTTATCTTGAACGCCTGGGCACTGGCAGGATGAAAGCCCTCTGTACAGGCAGTGCACCTGGGAAATGCTGCTGGAGGCTCCCTAATGAAAGCCAGACATAGAACAAAAGGCAAGCTGTGAGGTCTTCCGGCTGTGTTTGTGATGATAATGCTGAGAAGCCGGCTCATACCTGAGCACACCTTTTTAACAACCTGCTCCAACATATGTTTCTCCCTTCTAACCCTCGCTGGATCAGTGGGACAATATTTAATGGCAACCTTGCAGGCGAATAGACTATCTCAGTGGTGTGATCGCCAAGGCAGTAATTTACAGCTTATGTACTGGTGTAAGTCAGGCTGAACATTGCGTTGTTTTCCTTGGGAACTTTACTGAGTTTTCAAGGTCATAATCACAAGCATCTCGCTCAGGTTGTTCATAATAATTTGAAAATTTCTTCTTGTGCTTTATCTGAAGAAGAACTACAAATAAAATCTGGTCATT
This sequence comes from Alexandromys fortis, assembly GCF_014885135.2. Taxonomy (NCBI): domain Eukaryota; kingdom Metazoa; phylum Chordata; class Mammalia; order Rodentia; family Cricetidae; genus Alexandromys; species Alexandromys fortis. Next base: position 20,554,492 of record NW_026067930.1, on the reverse strand, counting down.
TTACAATATTTTTGCAATTTCTCCAAAATGTTTTATGCAATGCTATTTGTGTTGGTGGCCACCTTTACTTTATTTATGTTCATGCATCTGCAGTATTTTGAAAAAAAAATGCTAATTTTGTGGGAGACTGCTTTTAAATATTTTATTCAAATCTTTGTTTTCTGTTTATTTGTTCTGTTTTTGTTTTTGTTTTGTTTTGTTGTTATGTTCTGTTATGTTTTTTGAGACAGAGCTTCTCTGTGTAACAGTTCTGGCTCTCCTGGCATCAAATTTCCATTTTTAACTCATCCTGTTTTTCCTTTCTCATAAGTGGACCAAGTGAATTTAAAAAGTAGTCTAGGAATTATGACAATCAGCAGATACAAAAATTTGCCCTTAAGTCACTGACAGAGCTATGTATAATGGCACACGTATATCTTACAGTGGATTCAGACACTGCATGCTGTTCGCTTTGAACTGTAACTCCACAGGGGACTGTGTGATCCGGGGCAAGAAATATTCCACATACTTTCCACCAGGAGGAAGGAGGAGATTTCCATTGTACCATTTTTTCCTTCAATTTCACGTAAACTTAAATATTTTATACTTTGCATAGAATTATGATAGCAAATCATTTTTTTAGAACTACACATATTTCTAAACCGTCTAACCTATAAATAGGACATTTTAAAAGGCATTCTCCCTCATTGTTTGTTTTCTTAAAATTTTCCATTCCCCTTGTATATTTTTCATTCCCAGGAAGCTTTTGCAGCTTCTATGTTGAACCTCGGTGCTACATTCCCAACTGTTTCTTAAACAATCCACGCACGACACAGGCAGCAAAATCAATACCGTTTTCGTTCTTTCTACCAACCAAGCCCTCTACAAGGCTCAGCAATGTTACAAGAAATCAGGCTTGACTCTTATCTTTTGAGGGAATCTATCATAATCACATATCAGTGGCTTTAATAAGGCTCAGTGTAATCCTGACTAATGAGTGAAAATAAGTATCCCGGAATTGGAGGGGGCTAGATCGTGGCTTCTCCTCAGTGGGGGGTGGGGAACACGAAAAGTGTTGTGGTATAGATGAGCTTTCCCATAGGCATGAAGCTGAAGAGCTCTGTTCAAGGAACAGGGAGGACAGTGAGGACTCAGGCTGCTGCAGAGACCCGGATCAAACAGTGTGAGGCTGGAATGAGTAGGGCAATTGCAGGTGAGATGGCACGAGGGTGTTTAGTCTCCCATGCAGGGAGCTGTGCATTCCAGATAGGAGAGAGAGCTTGCACCCTCCATTCGCAATGCTGGGGGAAGGCATGGGACTCGGGATGTGAGATGGTAAAGCGCTACTGTCAGCTTGAATGCGGTAAGACGCAGGGAAATTTATAGAATATGCTTGTTTGTTTGTGAGACTATATGCAAGGACCCTTAATATCGTGAGAGTTTTGAGCTACTATATGGATTAATCTCTTGATTCCTAATGTAAACAGACAGCAGAAAGGTGATAGAAATAGAAAATGAGGGTCATGTTCTTGGTGCTCTCTATCCTGAATTTTACCATACTTACACTTCTTTTGCTTTGTTTCTTGTCTACTGTGAACACAGGAAGCTGCTCTACTACACTCTCCCACTGCCATGGTGTTCTGACAAACTTCACAGTAGTCTGAGTCTCAAATCTGAATTCCTGAATCCAAGTAACTATTTCCTTATTAAAGTTGTCCTGGCTAATGTTTTGGCCACAACGGCATAAACGTTACTAGTATAGATAATAAAGCAAGTGTGGAAGACACCTGTGAAACAGGGGAAGGTGGTTGTTGTGATAAAGCAGTGGCCAAGGCAATGCCTAGATTCCAGAATGACAGGGAAGCACAGACCCCCTAAACCTCCCTCAAACAGTGCCACCAACTGGTGACTAAGTGTTCAGTATGTGAGCCTATTATGGACATTCTTATTCAAACTATTACCCTGATGGGCAGAAGGGTCGGCCAGAGTCACAAGTATGACTGAAACATCTTGAAAATCCCCCCCACACACACATGTATGCGCATGCACACACACATACACGCACAGAGTGCACTTAGATGCAGACAGTTTATTTTTTTCATATTTTCCCCAACACAGGCTATCTTTTGACTTTTGATAATGGCCATCATAACAGTTATGATACAATAGGTCACTATGGTTTTGATAATAGCCATCATAACAGTTATGATACAATAGGTCACGATGGTTTTGGTAGAAGTCATCATAAGAGCTATGATATGAAAGGTCACTGTGGTTTTGCTCTGTATTTCTCTCATGATTAGTAATGCTTTCATAACCTGTTTTCTGTAAATAGAGAGTATTTTCTTTTCTCCTTTCCAGTTTTAAGCTATTCATTCACATTTTCTTGCCCACTTTAATTACTTTTAATGCCATGTTGAACAGAAGAAGTGAGAGTGCACACACTCGTCTTGTGTCTGCTCTTAGGAGGAAAGCCTTCAACTTTCACCACAAAGCATGATGTTGATTGTAGGCTTGTCTTACATTGTCTTATTCTTGAGAACCTGTCCTTTTGGTACCCAATATGGTGAGAATTTTTAACCCTAAAAACATATCTAATTTTGTCAACTGCTTCTCCTTGCATCTTGAGATGATTGCATAGTTTTTGTCCTTTATGAGGTATATCATATGAATTAGTGCATACTGTACCATCCTGAATCTAAGAGATAAATTCCACTTTATCACAGAACATGACTCTTAAAATACTCTTGAATTTGGTTCACTGCTATTTTGTTCAGTGTTTTTATATATATTCATCAGAGGAATGACCTATAAATTTCTTACTTGCTTTATAAACTTGTATGGCCTTGATATTATAAACTGAGTTTGGAAATGTTCTTTTTTTTCACATTTTTAGGAAACATTTCAACAGGATTGGTATTAATTCTTGAAATGTTTGGAAGTATTCAACCGTGAAACCATCTGGTTTAGGGCGTTTTTCACTGGGATATAATCTTTTAAGATTATTTTTTTAAGAGACTTATTTTAGGTCTAAGTATGTATGTATGTGTGTGTGTGTGTGTGTGTGTGCGTGTATGCGTTTGTGTGTGTCTGCACTTGCTCACATAATTGAAGGTGCCTTTGGAGACCAGAGGCTTGGTCCCTTAGGTCTTTGAGTTATAAGCAGTTGTGAGCCTTCCTATGTAGGACCTGGGAACTGATTATGAGTCCTTTGGGAGATTAATAGAAACTCTTAACTGCTGAACTATTTATCTACCCTGCCTCCCTCATTGATCTTTGGTTGCTGATTCAAATTTCTTCCATACTACTAGTTTATTCAGATTTTCTATTTCTTCTTAATTCACTGTTGGTAGGTTGCAGTTTTTCTAGGAATTTCTTGTTTCGTCAAGCTAGAGAGTATTCTATAATTGTTCACAGTAGTTTCTTATGATCCTTTGTACTTCTGTTATGTTGGTTTAATGCCTTTTTTATTTCTGCCTTTATAATTTGTCTCCTTTTATTTTCACTGTCGAGTTGAAGATTTGTTTATCTTTTTATAGCTGAACTTTGAGGCTTTTGTGTTGTTTTTCTCATTTCTATCCCATCGCTTGCTGCTTTGGCCTGTATGACCTCCTGCCTGCTCACTCAGAGCTATGCTTTTCCATCTTTTCCTTCTTCACAGAACCATTGCTGTAAGCGCCCTTCTTTTTTTTTATTGATTTTTTTTTTTTTATTGAGCTCAACATTGTTCTCGGCTCCCCTCCCTGCCTCTCCCCTCCCCTTCATCCCTCCCCCAAGGTCCCCATGCTCACAATTTACTTAGGAGATCTTGTCTTTTTCTACTTCCCATGTAGATTAGATCTATGTAAGTCTCTCTTAGTGTCCTCTTTGTTGTCTAAGTTCTCTGAGATTGTGGTTTGTAGGCTGGTTTTCTTTGCTTTATGTTTAAAAACCACTGATGAGTGAATACATGTGATAATTGTCTTTCTGTGTCTGGGTAAGCTTCCTTCTTGAGCTGCCTATGAGGCATCCCATAAATTCTGCTATGCTGTGCTTATATTGCATTATTTTCAAGATGTGTAATGTTTATAGTTTCCTTTTTGAGTCCTTATTTGAGTAATGAGTGGCTCAGAAGTATGTATATATATATATATCTATGAATATATATGCCTAGTGTTATATATTTGTGTTTTCCTCATACTTATGAATTTTCCAGTTTTATTCTCATTACTAATTTTGAGGTTTGTGTTACTTTGGACAGCAGAAATAGTTGGTTTAATTTTAATGATCCTAGACTCTTTCACTAATTTCGAGTACTAAGGTGATCTAATGTGGATGACGATCTGTGTGCTTGAGAATGATGAGAAACCACCTGCTGCTGACTGTAGCTTTAGCATTTATTTACTTGTTGTATTCATGTCAATAGTAGCTCAAGTCCAGCATTTTCTTCTTTACTTTCCTTCTAGAGTTGGAAGAGGGACTGAAGTCTTCTCTTAGGATTGTTTTGCTATTTATTTGACCTAATTTCTTAACATATTTTGGAGCTTTGAAGTCCAGGGCACCCATATCTCCATGTCTATATCTACATATCGCCTGTGTGTATTTAATTGAAGTTGTAGTCTCACGATTAGTTAGATCTTTGTATCTTTCTACAACTTTTGGGTTAAAGGCTACTCTAGTAGAAGCATTGCTAGTTCTGCTTGCTTGCCGTTTTGATCTCTTCACTTCCAGACCATTGTGTACTGAAAGCTAAAATGACTCTCATGTGATACACATGAGTTTTGATTCTGCCACGTATGACTTTGATAATTTAGTTCATTTGAATATGATGGGATTATTAACAAATAACGACGTACAGTTGATGTTTTGCTATTTGTTTTGATTTTATAGTTTTATTTTTCCCCTTGTTTTATGTTTCTTTGTGGTCTGATGACTTTCTTAAGTGGTACTCACTGCCCTGTGGCTGCCATGGAATTTACATGAAATACGCTGCAGTTACAAGGGGCTAATTTGTGCTGATGGCAAATTAACTTCTATTACACATAAAACCTACATTTTTGCTGCTCTTCGTCACCACATTTTAGTTATTAGTGTCTCAGTATGCTGATTTTATAATTGTGTTGCCATGAACAGTTTGTTGTGGTGATAGTTATTTTTAATAACATTTCTGTTTTCATGTTACTAATTAGTATCCTTTTGTTTCAATGGGGAAACGTATCCTCTTGATTGTTGAAGGAGAGCTCTGCTCAGGGGTATTCTTTTTTAGAAGGTCCCTTCCCTAGTTAACACCTTCAGGAAGTCATCCTGCTTTGTTGACCTGATGAAATTCCTCTGCCAATCACACACAATTTCCTTTATGTATAAAAAATGTTTCTCTTGCTATATTCAAGATGCCTTCATTGATAAAACAAAAAAGTCTGTCATTGTCATGGATTTTGTTTGTCAGTTTGATCATGCTGTCTTTTTAGTATCTTGTTATGGTAGCTAAATGCCTTTTTAGGGATGTAGGGCCTCATAAACATGCATTGCTGTAGTACTTACCGAATTTGGACTTAAACTAAGCTGCATAGCCTCCTCTTTATGCTTTTCTTCTGGAACCCCACAATCATATATTATTTCTCTTTACAGCATCCTGAAAATCCTCCTTCCTTCCATTCAATATCATGGAAGAATTAAGAAACCAGTCTTTATTACCTTCTTTTCTTCTTGGATCCACTGAAAGAAAGAATTGAAGACTAAAGCTCTCTTGGAACTGACTATTCAGTCTTGCGGTTGGGTAATGCAGGTAAAGTGAGACTGTGTTGTTTGTTTACACATACATCTGTGTGGAGATTTTAATTTTTGCTCTAGAAGTGTTTTTGCTACTTTCCCAGTGGATCCCTGTACTCCTGTTTGCCAACATCTGTGCATGTTAGAAGACAATGGCAGAAAATTCCTACTTCACCATTTGCTGATGTCACTCCCGAGTTCGCGTCTTGTTAAGGCTCACTCTGAATGCACGGATGGCAAGGGAGGAAGCAGAGACATGAAGTGTGACAGGGCTGTAATAACTGAAGGCAGAAATGATGTGGACTGGAAGCATGGTGGCAGCAGTGGACAAGTTTAAATTAAAATGCATTTTGGGAGTAAACTGACAGAATTCACCATGAATTCGGTATTCAATGTGGAGAAAGAGAGGTCATATTAATGACTCTGAAAATCTTAGACCTGAGTAACAGAAAGAATGGAATTTCCATTTAGAAAGATGGGCAGGGGAGCCACAAATCCGGTGACATGGGATGCAGCAAATCAAAGTTTTATTTTACTAGGTGTCTCCCAGTGAGTAATGGAAGGCACAAACGGCAGGGACAACTGGAGGTAGGAATTTGGCATCAGGGAGGGAAGTCCTGTATACAAATATACATACGGCATCTACAAAGTCTAAATGGTTTTTTAATATGGTATCATCGGTAGAGTGAACAAAAATCAGGCAAGGTCTCTCCGCGGGTTGGGCTTGGGTTGTGACACATGCAGAAGAGGGCTGATGAGAAGAACAAGGAAGAGGCACTTCTTCAGGAAGACAGCCCTTGCGAACTGAAAGGAAGAAAACAACGGCGATGCTAGCAGAGGACAGATCTCTAGTGGAGTGTGACAAGCTGTGTTGGACAGAGCTGACATGGCAAGAAACGCTGTGGAGCTCAGCTTATTTCTGGACCACTCCAGGGGTGGGCAGGGTCTTTCTAATTAAGCCCTAACCACACTGTGGCTTGCTAGGCATTACAATATAATCCCTATGGCATTTTGTTTCGCCTTCAAGTTTCAGTTTTCCTGCTCGAACCTAGAACAAGCATTAAGTGATTACAGGCAGGTTCTCTGAAGCAGGTGCCTTTTTAGACGCCAGGAAGATAACAGCTTAGTTTCTTCTAAACAGCTCCAGGGCCGCACTCTCTATCCGCTCTCCCAGCCATTTCTGTGCTTTATGAAGCTGAAGTTGAATACATTTTTCTCTGTATTTACCTGAACTCGATCCCGAGGCCCATTTTTTCCTGTCAGGTCCTCTGCCAATATGGAGAGCAATCAATCACCATCACCTTCATAAAAATGCCCTTTGTGTACTCGCTGGTAACCAGATCACCTCTTAACTTGCTCTTCTGTAGGGTAAACAACACTGCTGCCTTTCATCTTCACTTAAAGGCTCTACTTTTACCCTCTTCATGTGTATGGAGATAGCATATTAAGTAAGTGTAGTCTCCTCTAGGCCTGTGCCCTCAATCCTTACAGACATATTTTTGTCATATTTATAACCTATGATAACGTCTTTACTTAGGAGAGGCAAATGAATGAATTTCTTCCCCTCTTATATTCCATCAACCTGACCTCAGTGGTGTGCACATACCAGCAGGGAGGGATGTTTGCCTGCATGTGTCTTTGTGCTCATACAGGGGTGTCTGGGAGCGCATTTGCACGTGGATGTGAGTACATTCTTATATTTCTATGTGTATGTCTGCCTGTGTATGTGAGTGCGTGCATGTATGGGTGTGTATGTGTCTGTCCGGATATATGCTTACAGAAATAAAAAGAGCCTCTGTTTCGTGACTAGCTCACAGCCATTGCTTCCTCTCTGTAGGCTGCTTTCCAGGCAATACGGACATTCAGCTTCTGTCACCTATTAGCCAGTTTACAAATTTCAGAATATCTGTGTGCCCTTGAGATGCTGGTGAGACCTGATCTTCTCCTAAAGCAGGTAATAGGGTGGATTTTCATTTAAGGAGGTTGGTTTTCTATTACTGCTCTGCTTTTCTGTCCTGCTTTCACATACGCCACATCCATTGTGCAAGTATGAAACTCAGAGCATGGGTAAGAGTGACAGACAGGCAGAAAAACAATTTGAGAGGGGCATATTCTGGGTCACAGCATATAGATGGCAGATACCACATAAATAGAATGGGGCTTAGTAGGATACATACCGTAGCCATAATACTCAGGGGTTGGTAATGCATCAATCTTTTGTAGATTGCAGAAGGTATTTTTACCTGGCTGGGATTTTACTCATTTTATCCCTTGTGACGTTAAGAGCCCTTCACACGTTTAATTCGGCCTTAGCCACTCATCATGACTAAATAAGTAATCAGTGAATCAACTTTTAGAGGTTATAAATGGTTCGCCTTTAGTTGTTCCGTACGTAAACAGGGCATCCTGTATCTGAGTTGGCAGAGCACTTTGATAATTGTGAACACACAGGAAACTCTACAGTGCAGTAGCTTACTTCTGGATATTCATGCAGGGTAGAAGACTCAGGCACTTTTCAAAGGTTCATGAATGTTTGACGGTATCAAATGCACTAATTGTATTTGTGTCTGCAGTCACCAGTGTGCTGATCCTATTTGGTAATCTGGAGACTGACTTTTTTTTCCCAAAGATTAAAGCTGATAATAAAAACAACACTGGTTTGTAATGGCTATTGATCCTCAGTTTATAATAATGCCTTGGCTACCGTAGAGGGCCGTTGCTTATCCTGACTACCATGGTTCGTTTTTATTCTTAGCAACTAAGGCTTTTAAGTGGGCAGGTAGAACTTTCTCTGGAATGTTTGCTCTTCCAAGTGGTTCCCATTTAACAACAAAGAATATGTTAAACTGATACCATGATTTAAACTCACAAATACAAGAGAGACCAAGCACAGGTCTTTCTCTTGCCTGGCACCTGCTTATTATGAGGCCTGTAAACAACAAGGAGATAGAAATGAAATTTATTAGTAGACGAGTCTACCAAAAGCCTAGGAAGGCAAAGGTTCTTTGTCTAGGAGGGAGTATTTTCCACAAGGTAAGGTAAGCTGCTTGGATCCTAGCATGACCACATCTCTCCCTGCTGGCCTTGAAACTGAAAGTCAGCAGAGAATACAGTGGTGAGCAATCGGGCGCTGAAAATTTAAAGAAAAAAAATATCCAGAGACCTTTAGGGAGCCTTCATATGTTTAAGTACTTAATGACCCACAGGCAGTCACTATGCACAAACGCCTGTCTTCAGCTGGGCTCTCTTTGCCAGGGTTTGCCTGCAGCCTCTCTCCTTTACTTTTTTCTCCAATCAGCCAGGTTCCACAGCAAGAACCCAGGGGCTTTGTCCCTCAGGGATGGTGTGGGACTAGCCTCTCTGCCAGAGCTGCCTCTGCACTGCTGTTTGCTTACAAACATTTAGTTACCAGGAAATGTGGAGTCAGCTCTGCTCCTGCTCCACTTAATTTTCATCACCCCATGCAGTGGATTTTTCTCTTCTGCTGCCCCAGCTGTTCTCGCTTTTCCCATGGTGGCAGCATCCGCCCCAGCTGCAATCTGTGCTTCCAACAAAGTTCCTTAGTTGCCTACTTGACCTTAGCTGCCCTGCTTGGATTTTTCATTTCCTGGTGCTTCCAAACCAACATTAAAAACCCTGTGGTAGCAGCTGCAGCAAGAGCAACTGACAACAGCATTAATGGAGATGGTGGAGGGGTGTTGAAGCAGGGGCATGTACTGGATTCAAATGCTGCATAGGCTCCTGTAACCCAAGACCGATCATTTAATTAATCAGAGCTTTGTTTTCTTTGATCAAAATGAGAAGATCTTGCTAGTCTGTTATAAGAACTATAAAAAATGACGGGTGAACCTCTGTATGGTAGATTCCCCTAAGATCAGTTTTCTGTTCTGCTTCCTTTTAGAAGACATAAGTGTCCTTTCTGGGTTAGTATGTAAATATGCAGAACGAGTAGCAGCCCTATCTTCTGCACCTTGTATGGGAACTGAGCATCAGAAGAATTAGAGGCTATTCAGGTCATAAATGAAATTGGAAAGCACCAGACAGGGGACTGATGGATGTATGAATGGGCAAGATAATAAACTATAGAAAATGACTCTGGAGTATTCAAGAGTTTATGGAGATGGTGCATTTGAACTTGGTATTCCAGATCTGTGCTGTGTTAGCAGAGTAAAAGAAGGACCTCATGCCAGGAAGGGGACAGAACCAATGCCAAGGGTCAGACATGTTCTGCAATGGTGGAAGACTTCACTGGCAAGAGACGTCAGGATTAGGAGCACTTGCTAGCTTAGCAAACAAAAATTTAGAGTGGCCAGTTATTTGTAAGTTTTAGACAAACAATGAATGAATTCTCAAAGTGTATTACAAATATCGCATAGATCATATTAATATTAAAACATTTTAATAATTTATTTGAAATTCAAATGTATCTGGGTATCCTCCATTTTATCTGACATCTGTTCAAAACTTAGAACCATTGAGCTGAATATTCTGATCTTGACCTGCATCGCTGAAGGTTTTAAAGACAGGAGAGGAGTGGTCAACAAAACATTTCAACAGAGATCAATTTGACAATCCAGAAAATGCCAGAATGGTTGGGAGAAACTAAAGGAACAAAAGAGGAAGCAAAGAAAGGGAGAATATGGGAATGCCAGTGTATAGGCAGAAAGATTAGTGCTCTTCTAGCTTAAGCCTTTGATTTCATCGATAGAGAAAAGGAAATATCTTTTTGGGATACTGGGAAGATATATTTACTATGTCCATGACTTAGAAAATCATGAGATACAGAGCTCTGAAGGAAGGGTAGCATCTAGCATGTCAGCATCTCTGATGAGCATTAATCCAGGCTCCTAGGACTATCAACATGAAGAATACAGAAGTGACATTTAGCTTCCATCATGCATTGCCAGTGCAGGGGCGACTATGGTGTGCAGTAGTAGTGGCTGTCAGTGAGTCGTCTCTGTCATCCATGTGTTTCCTGAAATATGGTTGCACTGTTTGGACTCACAGCCTATAGACCTAAGGAGGAAGTATAAACATCAATGGCCTTCAGGATTATTCAGCAAAGTTAGAAAAAAAAAAAGGGCAATGCTTTTTTCTCCTAGTTTTTGAGATTTATCTTGTTGCCAATGAAAATCAGTTTTCCATATTGATTGTCTTTTTCAGATTCAATAGTACAAACAAATCTTTTTGGTTTGCTTGTTTATTTTAGATAAGAGAATTTCTTTTTAAAACATTTTTATTATTTTAAAAGTCTTTTAACTTTAAAAAAATTAATTATATTCTCTTGTCTTCCCCAAGCCCTTTAAAATCCTCTCCTTCTCCATCTCCACCCAAATTTAAATGCTATCCAAAAAAATAAAAACCCATTAAAACAGCAACCACAAATCCTTAAATAAAAATGCCTCACCAAAAACCTTCAAACTGTAATCAAATAAAGCACACACACAAAATTGTGACATCCTTTATATGTTGGTCATACTCCTGAACATGAGACCTGTCCTGAAGTGGTTGATATTCCCATTGTTACTTCATAGGAGAAAACTGATATTCCCTCTTCCAGCAGATAAAAGTGGCCGCTTAGTTGTTAACCTTTACTAAAAGAGAAATCACCTGGGGCTGGAGTAATGGCTCAGAGGTTAAGAGCACTGATTTTTCCAGAGGTCCTGAGTTCAATTCTCAGCCAGCACATGCTGGCTCACAACTATCTGTGATGAGATCTGGTGTCCTCCTCTGTCACGCAGGTAGAACACTGTATACATAATGAACACAAACAAACAAGTAGATAAACAAATAAGAGAAAAGATCTCTATGCAACTCTTTGAGATGCTGTTGATTTTAAAGCACGTCAAGATGCCCAAAAATTATTTTCATTTTTCCATTAGTTAAGGAAGACCGTAAAATGAATAGATGCAGAACATTTTGCCACTAAACGTTTCACATGTTCTGTTTGGAGCTATGTGGCCTCAGATCTCTGAATTTAGAACGCAAAAATCCACAGACATGAGCGACTTACCTCAGCGGTTCTGTAGAGTTTGGAATGGCAGGACCCTGGCCAGCATTCTGCTCAGGCAGGTGACTGCAGTGGGGAGGAGACTTGATGATCTTGGCCTTGATCAGCTAAACCGATGGGCCTGATGGTAGGTTAGTCCTCTAGAACAGACTCCCCCTTTTCTCCCATGAGTGTCTTATGAATTAGGTATCCTTGGATGCCTTTTCCTCCCAAAAATTTAATTGGTGGAATATTTGCAGATATGCAGTAATCACTTCAGCTTTAATCTCGGCTGAAGCCTTTTCCTTGATGACTAGAGCTGCTCTATTCTCTATAGAGCCCGAATCTCTGTCTTGCGAATATTGAAGAAAATTCTTGAGGATTATGTGACTAAATTAGAGTTTAGGAAAGTGGGGCTATCTCCTAAATCCCTTGTCTAACCCTGTGAACTCACCATTGAATGATTCTTTATAAATACTGTTCACTTTTGACCCTCCAATTCAGTTTTATTGTATGATACACCTTGAGTTGGTGTTGTCTGCCATTGTCAATGCCAAATCTTTCTTCCTATTACTCTCCATGACTGCTTTTCCACACTCCTTTTTCAGAACGATAAATTCTTAAAGCAAATAAACACCAGAGTTCCTCCAAATTGTCATAGAAGTGGGGGGGGAGGTGAAACACGGAGAAGGGAGGAGAGGAAAGCAAAGGAGAGGAAATGAGAGGAGAGAAGTGAGAAGGTGAAGGTGGGCTTGTTTTGCCCTTAAATGAGAGTTCCCTTCTTCTTTTGAATTGCCAGTTACAGCTGTTTTCATGGCTGTTTGTTCTGTCCCTCTGGTCTAAGTTTCTTTCATTCCCTCAAACTGCCATGATTCATATTCTGACAATCTTCAACTGTGTTTCTAGACACTAGGTGAGCTGGAATAAGCACTAATGCAAAGCTGGTTTGGCTTAGGGGTAAGAAGATCAGCATTTCCTTTCATGTAGAGAAGGTTTCCAAGATCCACTTTCTAATATCTTCTTATATAATGTGGAATAATTGAGTCTTTTTAAAAATAGACCTAATGCCCCTGGCCTAGAGCTAGCAACCCCCGCCCCCTCTGTAAAGTGAATTAGCTGGACTTTTTATCTATATCCTATAAGCTAAGGGTTCTTTAGAGAAGCCATGCTGGCATGCACACACATTTTTACCCAGCTTTCCCCCTTGGTAGATGAGTCATTAACATTTGCTAAAAGTTATGACTTTTTTTTTGATGTGCATTTTATACGATTGAAAATTGCATCAGTAAGTTTTCGCATCTGACAACCTACCACACGCACTGACTAAAAGGATATTTTCATGACAAAAATGCGTTGAAAACCTAGTTAATCGATGTGAGTTAAGATGCCACAATAGCAGTTTTGTTTCCATGCACAGCAACAATGACTTTTCAAAGATAAGCTTCAGTGCATGGTGTTTGTGAACGTGGGCCGTGGTCGGCTGCTGGAGACAATTCTCCAAGAGCACGAGGCGGCTACTTAGACGGGACAGACATAAGTATAGTGGGAAGTGTTAGGAAACCTGCTCCTGTTAAAACCCAGCAGGAGATAGGCTGCAAGGAGGAAACCTGCAGGAGACCTGGGTGATGTTTGTAGCATTTGGGAAGACAGAACCATCCAAGAAAGGTGGCACCCTCGTATGCCAGCAGTCTTTCTGCTCAACTTGATATTAATAAATGTGCTAAAGAGCCTCATATTTTTTAGAATCACCCTCAAAAGTTGAGGAATCTTCTCTTTGGGTTACTCCTTTTTTTTTTAAATGTGGGAAAATATTGTGGTTGCAAATGAATATATAAATATTTTAACACTTTAAAAGCTCCTAGACCCATTTAAATGATTACTTGTCAGATGAGTGTATTTCTCATCTCTGGATTTCTCTTACAGGCTCAATGAAAGTAAGCCTGTATTAATTCCTTTCTGTGTAAACAGTACCCAAGTGTTTTACTGCCTACAGAATGTAGTGGAACAGAATTGCCAGTTCATCTGGAGCAAAGGTACCATGTGTTAATGTAGTTTATTGTCTTTGGCACAAAATGTTGTCTGCTGTGTCGTGAAGCTACACGTAACCTGGCATTCTATACCTTCTTGTCATAAAAATTGTGAGCATGAAAATTAAAAAACAATAGCATTCCAAACATGTTCTTTGCCTCAAATAAATGCAATCTGAAGACCTTCCAACAGAGGGCTGTATGTGCTTGATTTAGATCAAGAAGGGGAGAGAAAGTGATCTGGATTTAGGTTGCTATAGTAAATTCTGCATTATACTTAAAAATAGAACTGATAAAAATGGAGTCAGTGAAGTTGAACGGGGAAGAAGCATCCTAAGATGAAATGTAAGATCCACTCTCACAAGACAGAATTTTATAAGTCTTTGAATTGATGTTCTTCTGAAAAGAAAAACTGCATTTTTCTGTCTATAAATAAGAAAGTGGGCAAATTGGAGATAATCTGTGCTTTAAAGTACTATTAATATTACCTCAATCAGATATATTTCAAAAAAGAAAGGGAGTGATTGCATGTATTCTCTTTTGGATGCTTTTTCGCTTTGGTGTAGGAGAATAGCTGAGTGTTATTATAAGCAAATGTATTATGTATATAAAATGCAGCTAAATATTTAATATACTGAATATATGTTTGTGTGCATGCACAATGCAAAAACGTTTCTAAGATATTTTACAAAAACAAATGATACTGTTTCAAAAGGTGGAGCACAAAGGTGCTCGAATAAGCTAAAATGAAATATATACTTCTTCGTGCTAGGCTAGGTTTGTAGTTCTATTTCAGATTTCAGAGGCTTACAATATACCCACTGGAGTAAAGAAAAAATTAAAAAAGAACATAAATTGCCTCCAGAATCTAGATCTTTGTCTTTTGATTTTAAGGAATGCTTTATATTATCTGATTTCTTCGGGGGGCTTTGGAATGCTCATTCCATTCTATGAGCAGAAAGCTTTTTCAGATTTTAATCCTCTTCATATATGTAGTTAAAGATTTTTGTTTCATTTATTACAGACCTAACTTAGTGGTATCAGCAATATTCTGCTCAGATAAATCAATTTCAAATTTAGCCATATTTCCTAAAATATATGTACCTAAATTTCTAAACTGATCCCTTTACAACAAATTCTAGATACTATTTATAGACAATGGTTTCATTATAAATTCTTATATTTTTTACAAAAGTATTTCCTAATGAATAACCTTGTATATAATACATATTACAAAATACTATTCTGAATAAGTCACTCATTAATTACTAGACTATGTATACAAATGTATAATCATCGTATACTAATATATTTTGTTTATAATCCACACTTTAAAAAACCCAAATGTTTCTTAATATATAATACTTTGCTCTTTCAAAATTTTTGCTACATAATCACACATAGAGTCAATAATATCAATAAGCAAAATCCTCATTCATTAAAGCACCAGTCCATACTATAATCTATTATGAAGCAAATAAAATTTTCTGTAATGTATCTGAAGTATCACCTTTATTTATTCTTTTCTTTTATAAAGCCATTCAGAAATACTGCATTTTCTGAAGAGTTGCAGCCTGGGCATTCACATGGGGAATCTGAACAATCATCTCTACACTTCTATTTGTCTTTTGCAATAGCTGAGGAAGATAGTCACACCCAAAGAATATTTGATCCAAAATATGTGAATGACTATGAAGTATTTTTAAATAAGTAAATACTCTGTTTGATATAGATTTATTAAAGGAAAAGTTGGGGCACAGGTTGTGGATTTCTTAATTACGGGTCAGCAATAACAAGCGACTTCAGCTCCTTTAAAGGAGCTGCTAATTTTCTGTTGTAAATTTTACATGGATTCATGGATTCACCTAAATCCTTAAGTGAAAATTCTCTGAAACATCCCTCGATTATTATTCAGTGGATATTACTTTGCTTGGTTTATAATTTAACCAACGTTCCTAAGACCAGAGACAAAGCACTGAACCTTTAGAGCACAACGCAAGTGTACAGAGGGACAAATCCATGGAGCTGCTCCACACAGCATCCTCCACTAAAACAATCCTCCCTTTTTTTTTGTCATAGAGTACAGGCAATAACTAATCTTCATCAATATTTTATTTATTATTTTTTTGCGTAGAGATGATTACATTTCTAACCACGCAAAATGCTGAGAAAGAGTAATGTGATTTTGTCCTGAACTCAATTTTGATTAAAGGTGAGAATAACTCAGTTGCAAGTATACTCATATATAATTCCAGCAACATGCATCTACAGGTAAATATTTTAAAAGGAGTCCTATTTATTTTCTCATGATAGTCCCCCCTCATATTTATGCCAAGACATAAATCAGCATTATTTGCATCTGTGAATATTGTTTTTATGACTAAACAAAACAGCAGAACCACTAATATTTTCTACAAGGAGCACACAATGCTAATGGTTTCTTCTGTGCACCTGCCAGCGTGGTTTGCTGTTAAAGCCGCCCTTGGAAACTCTCATTTCTTTGTGCAATATTTTATGCTGTGCTTTTCTTCAGGGCAGATTGGTTCTGCCTGCACTTTATTCCTGAACCCATGTTCATTCAAAATGGACTGCCAGACTTAAATGCTCTATCTAGTGTTACCACTGCTGCTGTGGGGGCTGCTGACTTACGGTGCCCCTCCCCCACCCCAGCTCCTGCCCTGTCCTCCTGCCCTACCCTGCCCTATTCTTTGTTGACAATGGTAGTCCATTGTCAACAAAGAATGTATAATGGTGGGATACTCAGCATTAATTTTGGAAGTGTTTTGCTTTGACTGTTTTGAAAGTGTTTCTGAAGTGTATAAATAGATGTGCCCTAAGCTTCCCCTCTTTCTAGATTTTAATATTTGGAGATGAGCTCTCTTTCCACAGGGCAGCCTCGGGGACTGCAGTGGCTGGAATGCTTTCAGAGAACAAATGTGGCTCTGTGGCTCTGTCTTTATAATAATATTAACAGCATATAGATTTAATAACAGGGTGATGGAAAACATTTTGATGATGGGGCAAATTCTCTAATCTGCCAAGGAAAGCATCTGATTTTCTCATGTACCAATTAATTATTGAAGCAACAGAAAATAACAGGCTACCATGCTCCCTTCCTGCAAAGGGATGCAGTTTCGTGTGTGTGTGTGTGTGTGTGTGTGTGTGTGTGTGTGAACTTGTCTGTGTTCAGAAAGGAAGCTTGACCAGAAATTTCTTCACTTTGTCCTTGAAAATTAGTGGAAGATTGTCTGTGCATGCCTGACACGGCAGCGGTATTTCTATATAATAGGAATGAAACCATTTTATCTTTTCCCTTTGGATATTTTTTTCCTTCCACACCCTTAATGGGCTTCAATGTGAAACACTGCATTTTATTTTAATTTCTATTCCTGGACTGCGTTTTATTAGCACCTTTTTTTGTTTTACAGTCGCCTCACTGATGCAGCACCCGATCTGTTGAGAACAAATCCTGGTTTCTTTCATGCTCCAATGTGCACTGTGCTCCTGCATGGACCAGTCCGTTTACATATTTACTTCATTTGATTTGGTCAGTTTTAGAGAACTATTTCATGATATTCAGCCTGGGGTTCATCTTTTTTTCCTCTAGAGACTGTGGCTCCATAAACTTTTTAGGTAGAAAGAGGTTGGTTACTTAGGTCATCGTAAATTTGTTGCTTTGTGTTGTGACAATAGTGTTCATATGCCTGACACCCTCATAATAATATTAAGCTCTATTTTTTAGTGTGATGTACTTTATACATTTGTATAAATGTCACAGCCTGTAATCACTTCCTTTGTCATCGACGATTAATCTAAAAAAATCGAATAATTCACTGCCCCTTGCCATTTACATATCGTCTGCTGCCATCTGCTCTTCTCAGCGGCAGTAAATGATGGGTAATTAACTCAGTGCCTTTGTCTTTCCCTTGCTGAATGTCTGACACATATAGATTTTCCTCTCTGTGCGTGTGTGTGTGTGTATATGTGCATGTAAGAGGAAGAGGGAGGTGGTGAAAAGGAAAGGGCCAGGGAGGATGAATGATGCTGCGGCATGGAAGCCAGCTTCAGATGAGCGAGGGTGAGAAAGGCAAAGACACTGTTCGGAGGCGGGGCCACACCTCCGGGCCTCACCAAGCCAAGAGGAGGAAATGCTACTGGCACAATTGAGAGATTTTTCTAAAGCCTTGAAAGCCGAGGTAACAACTCAAAGTCACATAAAGACTCTATAACATCCTCCAGTTAACCAGGATGCAAAGAAAGACGGAGCAAATGAGATAAGGTATAGAGTAACCACAACTGGCGTAAATGTCCTACTTGACGTCTTACCTGGGGGTGAAATCGGTATTAAAGAAGTGATGTGGAAGAGAAATCTCAGATGGCCTTGATGCTTGGCCTAGTTCTAAAAGCAGGACGTATCAAGGAAAACCTAGAAGGGCTCAGGAGACAGGAAAGTTTGTAGAAAAGCTGCTTTTAAAGGAAAGCAGCATTTCGTTCCTGGATTTCCACTGAATAGATCAATTATTCCATGCGGACATCTCCCTCTACCCAGAAGACTTCATATGTAACACTATTTGCACAATTCTTACTTGAAACACCTTTAAACATGAAAAAAAAATTTCTGAAATGTGCCTGAATTTGATAATGCTAAAAGACCAACACCTTGAAAGGCAGAAATTAAGGGAATCATAGAATCTAGGCTTGTTTTAATCCAAACCCAAGTTGAAATATAATCTGAATTCCAGAATATGACCACAATCTTTTCTGAATGAATCTTACAGCTTCTTCTGACTAGAGTGTATACAGCTTTGCTGTCTCTAACTTAAAAAAGCTGAATTTTGTTGTTTCCAAGTTTACCGTTTATATCGTTTATATTAATAAGTATATATATATATGAACAAAATATAGTCATGATGGAAGTTGAACAAAAAACCTATAGAGGTGCAAATCATGACTCTAATTAACCATGCCTAACTAACCACAGTGGCAAAATCTTTAGTAGTTTTTCCTTTCATGTGTTTACAATTTCAAAATTGCTGGCTGAAAGAGAACTGTCTGTATAGCGTCAAGCACAGGACATTTTTACCATGCAGCCCTATCTCAGTACCTCTACTTTTCTGCCTAGGCAGTGGCTGTAAAGGAATACTCCCATTTTTTTTCTGTCACAAAAGTAATGAATGAATGTCTGAAAACATTGATCTTTTGCTTAATTTCAGTCTTTGTGATAACTCTTGCTTTATTCAGTCTATCATCATGGGATTTCTGCAGGCTAAATTATGTGTCTATAATCATAAGACAACTTGGTTTCCCTGGAAGGTCATTCAGTGGGTGAATTGCATTTTTCTCCATTAGTTTGAAATGGCTTCTGGAGATGACTGAATACAGGTATTAGGTGATGAAGTGGCTAAAAATGTACACAACTAAGTCACTTAAAAATTTGAAAGAAGCAATATAAAATGTAAAAAGGAAAGAGAGAGGCTTAACTGTGTGAATATATATGTGCTCTATGTAACTATTTAAATGTTATAAACTTTTTATGACTTTAGAGGTAAATTTGTCAGTATCTAATTGAGTAAGGGATCTTGAAAGCTTTCATTTCAATCATTAATTCAGCGTCATTGTTCTCACAAACTGGTGTGTGACCTAGCAGGCTGAGAACAATATCGCTGAATATAATTGGCATATGTCAGCAAAATATAATTAGTAACAAGCCTCTTTCTGAAATGTTCTTTTTGTTGGTTTAAAAAAGTTGAAATTATAGCTTGGATTTCTTTCTGGTTTGATTTTGGTAGCACTTAAAAATGAATTAATTTAAATTTTGATTCAAGGAGAGTCTATTGAATCCCTGTGCTGTGCAAACACTGTAAAGGGTTTTCTTTTCTTCCACAGGTTTGTGCTTTATTTCCTGGTCTGAGAGTTGTATTGTATGGAAAATATGAGACAATGACGTATCTGGCGCTATCATAAAGGTCCAAGCGGAACTGCCAATCCATCACCTCCTAAAGTTTTGTATAGATGCGTTGACAGGAAGTTTCTCAGAAGTTGTGTAAAAGCTCCTGGAACTCCGAACTCTCCCATAGCTGCTTCTCATTTTGAAGTTATTGACACCACAGACTCAAGTCTGAAGCAAATAGCTGAACTGTTGATTACCTCACCACCTAAACCTTCAGTTCCAGGGATGTCACGGCTAATGTTGGTAAATGGGGAAGGGTGGATGTGCTCCAATCTTTCATCCAATAGCACAGGAGAGAAGATGAATTACTCACACTAGTAGTCAAGTCTGAAAGGAAAACTAATATTGGATGTTATTTTTCCCCTTTCTATACATTTGTGTTTTCCTTGAAAATAATTTTTATATTTTTCTCTTTGAGAATTTCCTACATTATACTTTGGTCATATTTACACCTTCCCCCAACTCCTCTCAGATCCTCATAAATACCTAGCTTTGTGTTCTCATTTGTTTTAAACTCATAGAGTCCCATTTATTCTGTATATGCACTTTTGGAGTATCCTGGGGTCTCGAAAGCTTTTTTGTGTATGTATGTATATGTACGCATTTATGTGTTCATGTGTGTGAGCATCTTAGTTAGGGTTTCTCTTGTGAGAAAACACCATGACCAAAAGCAGCTTATAGTGGCCAAGGTTTATTTAGCCCTCAATTCTATAGCATGACACACCACTGAGGGAAGTCAGGGCAGGACCTCAAACAGGGCAGGATCCTGGAGGCTGGAGCTGATTCATGGGGCATGGAGAAATGCTGTTTCCTGGTTTGACCCCATCACTTTCTCAGCCTGTGTTTTTATAGCATGTAGGACCACCAGTCCAGGAATGACACTGCCCATAGTGAGCTAGGCCCCTCCTTATCAATCATCAATCAAAAACAAAACAATAACAGCACAACCAGGAGTAACAAAAAAATATTGCCACAGACTAGTTTGCTGGGGACATTTTCTTAACTGAGGGTCCCTTTAAAAAAAAAAAAAACTTTAGCTTCTGTCCAGGTGACATAAAACTAGCTAGTATAGTGAATGTGCATGTGGAGGCCAGAGGACAATTTTGTAGTAACACTTCTCCTCTTTTGAGACACGTCTCTTTTCGATGAGGGTTTCACCAATCAAGTTAGACTGGCTGGTCAACAAGCTTCAGAGATCCATCCAGTTTTACATTCTCTCTCTCTCTCTCTCTCTCTCTCTCTCTCTCTCTCTCTCTCTCGACAGAATTTCTCTGTGTATCTCTGGCTGTCCTGAAACTAGTTTTTGTAGACCAGGATGACCTGGAACTCACAGAGATCTGCCTGCCTCTGCCTCCCGAGTGCTAGGATTAAAGGCGTGCGCCACCACCACCTGACCAAGTCTACAGTCTCAATGTGCACTATCATTCTTTACATATTTGCTTGGGTTCTGGGAATCAAATTCAGTTCCTTAGGATTTAAAGACAAGCACTCTACCAATACCTCATATTCTAATCTCCTCATCTCCTCATCCCCTCATCCCCCATCCCTTCATCCCTTCATTTGTTTATCCCTTCATCATCTCATCCCCCATCCCCCTTATCCCCCTCATCCCTTCATCTCTTCATCCCTTCATTCTCTCATCCCTCTATCCCCTCATCTTTTTATTATGTCATTCCCTCATGCCGTAATCGCTTCATTTCTGGAATATTATTCTGATGGAAATTTTAAAATATTTGTTACTTTGTTCTTTTGGTGGGAAGAACTTTGAAACATTTCTTCAGGACATATTTGGAATAAAGTATTTTCATGAAATTTTGCTTAGATTAAGAACAAGAAATTTAACTTTTCCTAAGAAAGTTGTGTCTTTGTGGTCATGGCCATGTCTAGGATCTAAGTATGGAGTCCTCTCTGATCTAAGCATCAATTGCATGAGGATGGCTCTGGAGGATTAAGAGAGGCAAAAATGCATATGTAGACATTCACATCAGGCTGAACCATTATGATCACACATACAGTGCAGCATTGAACACCTAAGACAGTCACATCCTTCTTTTCACATATTTTTCTTACTTTTACCTTTTCAATGCTTTCTCTCTTGGTCGGCTGCTTTTGTATTTTGTTCCTGTCTTCTCAATAGAGTTTTCCTCATATTTCTGTTTCATCTGTTCCTGCTTCCCTGTGCTTGCCTTACTTTCTGGGCTCCTGGAGCATGCAAATGCCATCCTTTCAGAATTAGTATCTTGTCCTTTGACTCATTATCACCCCTCATTGAAGAGAGATACAATCTTAATAATCTACCTATAAAATGAGTCTCATGGAGAAGATAGCATAGGAAACACATACCTTCAAACTTCCTTTCAAGTTTATGGATAAACAGAGACAATTATAAAATTCATGCAATGGAATACAATCTGCTTAATTCAATTAGTTGAGTTTTGGTAAGTGTCTGTGAATCCACGAACATAAGTACAGGTATTCAATGAAAAGTTCAAATAAGAGCCGCCAACAAATCCTATTGTTTTACAGGACTGTTTGTCCAAAAGGAATATATAAATTGGGTTCAAATTTGCCAATCACAAATGAATAGGTAACCATGGACAAATGCAATATCATAGGTGAAGCGGCCAAGAATATGAATATAGAAATGTAGGTTCCAGAAATAGGAATGGAGAAATAAAGAAATATAAAGTTGTAAGCCTAGGAGAATGAGAACAGACTGTTGGCAGCTTTTCCAGCAGCTTAAGGATTAACTATTAACAGTGGGCGCTGTGGGAAATATTCTTGTACACTGTAAAGACTTGTCATTCATATTGGTTTAATAGAACACTGATTTGCCAAAAGTTAGGCAGGAAGTTTAGGCGGGGCAACCAGTCTAAAAGAATTCCGGGAAGAGGAAAGTCTCTGTCTGAAGTCTCCACCCAGATATAGAGGAATCAAGATAAAAATGCTGCACTGAGAAAAGGTTCCAAGTCACATACCTAACATAGACAAGAATTATGGGTTAATTTAAGTTGTAAGAGTTAGTTAATAATAAGCCTGAGCCAATAAACCAAACAATTTATAATTAATAAGCCTTTGTGTGTTTCTTTGGGACTGGATGGCTGCAAGACTGGGTAGGACAGAAACCTTTGTTTATAAGTGGGTTACTTAGCTCTGTGCAAGGCTATAGCAGCCCTCTGCAAACTGAGGGTCAGCCTTTAGTTAATCCTTTGGCCATTCATGATTAGCAAATGACATAAGCTGAGTTAACTTTTAAATGATGGGATGTACCTGACTTTTTGGTTGTGAATTGTCCCATACCCTTCCTTCTACACAAAACTGGCAGTATCAGTGGAGTGTAGAGTTCATGCCTAATGATTGCTTCTTGCTATAATAAGGAGAGTTTGGGGAAAGCCCATTGCCACAACTACAGAAGTCCGATTTCTGGCTGTGGTCACAGCTATAGCTGGTAAGCTATTTGTGTCCCATGGAGATTTTTTTTTTCTTTTCCTGGAATAAAGTTTGCTTCTGGTTTAATAGAATTTGGTGATCTCTCTCCATCTTTGCATAACATGAGGATCCAACTGTAAGATTTGTTAGGAGGAAGAAATGATAATAAAGTCTAGACCACAGGGAAATTTTATGTGTGCCAAATAATCTTCCAAAATATATAAAAGGTCACAATTTGCCCTTTTAGTTTGAAATTAGTTACCACTTTTTCTTGAATATGTGATGCAAACTTCTAAAATAATAGTTTATACATGATCTTCAGTGAAGCAAAGAGATTAGGGAGAGGGAACTAAACCACAGGATGAGGATGATGGTGGAAGAACAGGGCGGGAATGTTGGTTGACCTCAGTCTTCTCATCTGTGATTTGCAAGTACTGTCCTGTGGAGGTGCAGCTCATGCCATGGCACTGAGGTGTTTGTTCTATTAACAACCACAAATTTTGTTGTACTTTGTGTTTTCTGTTTGTGTGTAAATTTTTCTTATGTTTTAAACCAAATTCTGCCCCAAAATATAAGTTAAAAAGCCCTTGATGTAAATGCATCAGTTACTTTCCTTCTTGCTGTGAAATGAACAACCAAAACAACTTAAGAGAGAACAGGTTTGTTGTTTCATATACCTTGAGGACACAGTAGATCATGGTAGGGAAGGGAATGTGGCAGAGCTTGAAGCAGTTCTTATTGCATCTGCCCCCAGAAATGCTTTTCTTCTTCTTCTTCTACTTCTTCTTCTTCTTCTTCTTCTTCTTCTTCTTCTTCTTCTTCTTCTTCTTCTTCTTCTTCTTCTTCTTCTTCTTCTTCTTCTTCTTCTTCTTTTCCTCTCCTCCTCCTTCTCCTCCATCTCCTTCTCCACCTTCATTTCACTTTCTGTTTTTTTGTTGTTATTTACTTTTTTTGCAAGACAAAGTTTCTCTGTGTAGCCCTGCCTGTTCTGTAGCTCACTCTGTAGACCAGGCTGACCTCAAGCTCTGAAATCCTTCTGCCTCTGTCTCTCAAGTGTTGCGATTAAAGGAAGGCCCGCTGCTCCTGCCAGACACATATACTCTTTTCTTTTCTTTTTTTCTCCTTTTCAGTCCCACTAGAACCCTGGCCTTTGGAATGGTACTGACTATGTTTAGACTCTGTTTTTACATATAAATTAACCTAATCTAGATAATCCCTTGAAGATGTGCCAATGGACTTTGTTCCCATGGTGCTTCTAAAATCTTATAAAGCTGATAATCAGGTTAACCATCACATAGATGTATTCAAGATATGAAGCACTGTACACAGGAGAAGATGGGGGTTATAACAGCAAACTCAGTTTGAATCCCAGCTCTGGCTCAGACTTTCCTTGGAAAGAGAACCTATATAAAGATCTGCATTTTTGAATGATGATTTTGATAGACCTCTGAAGAATTGGTTAGAAGAAAAAGCTTGTGAGCGATTTTTGAAATAGTTTGGATATGAACCTAATATAAACACTGACAACAGAGTTTGAAATAAGAGTATATGTGTAAGAAACACCAAGGAAGTTAGACGCTATAAAATTAAATACTGTTAAGGTACACAATATAAGAAAATAGTTTAGGACAGCCATCTACTTTCCAGTGAAGCTGACTGAACTAGGAACTTCAGAGAGCTCTTTGTGGGGAAAGCTAAGCTCAGGCTTGCCCTTACACAGTCTGTGTGGGTAAGTGGATATAGGTGGTAGTTCTTTGGGTATAAAAATAAAATTTATATAATAGAAGGAGAAATAAAATTGTTTTAGATGTGGAAATGCTGAAATCTTTAAACACCGGAGAAAAAACTAGACTTTTCTAAGTAAGGATCATCTCTGAGAAAATTAAGTATGAATGCTTGTAGACTTGTATTGTGTGTCATGAATTAATTCCATTCTTCTGTGTCTAAAATGTAGTTTTAAAAATTGATCATTGAATCATTGTCTGACTACTCTGTGGTTCAAATAAGAACCCTCACTGAGAAATTCTCTGAATCCTGATTGATGATGTCTGTTTCTCTTGAAAAGTTTAGAGTACTGCAGGGTATAACATGTACCTGTCCCAAGACATCCTTGGCAATGTTCAAGCAGTGGTGCAATATGAGTATTGAGCACTCCCCAAAGTTCCATATGTTTATAGCTTTGTCTCTACTCTGTGGAACTGTTTGGAGGCAGTAGAGTCTCTAGGCAATGGGACTTTATGGAAGTGTTTTGACCATTGGGTCTCAAAGAAGATTTGGGGATGCTTTTTCCTCTTCTCTTTCTTTTGGCTTGTTGACAATCATGATTGTTTTTACCTGTGGTTTTACTATGATGTATTCCACTGCCACAGTACCAGAGGGAAGAGGGCCAACCAATCATGGACTGAAATTCCTGAAACCATGAGGGAAAAAATAATTTCTCTTTTCAAATTACTTGTCTCTGGTATTCATCACAGTAGCAGAAAGTTCACTACTGGGCGACAGAGCAAGTTAGAATCTTGTCTTGTGATTGGTTCTCTCTATTCTGTATTTCACTGTATCCTGTGCAATCTCTCCATTTTTGATCTTCTCTTTCAGTGTGTCTTTTCTCTGTCTTCTTGTTTTCTTCAGTTGCCAGTCTTTGTAACAGTCTCCCAGCAGCTCTGGGATGTTGTTCTCACCTTAGATACTCTAATGGTTAAAGTGCTTCTTTTTCATCAGTTCTAGTAAAAGTTCCTGAAATTATTCATGTTGACTTGGCTTAGGTCGTGTGCCTGTCTGTGACTAGCTCTGAGGCCATGGGAATGGACTAAGGCTGATGACTTGAGCAGGTGAATGGCATTAGGTACAGCAGTCGAATGATGCAGATTGGAAGTAACTGAAGATGATTATCCATCCATATTGGGCAATCACTGTAGGAAAGTTCCTGACATGGTGGGTGCAGCCTGGCCGCATTAGAGCACAGTGACTGTCCCTCCTTCAAGATGCAAAGGAAGCCTGTGTGATGAACGGAGAGAGTTTCTCCAAGGTCACACGGCAGTATTCAAAAGCATGAACATTCTCCATGAGGATGGGAAGGTGGCATTGTCATTTGTCTTCTTGAGCTAAGCACAAAAGGGACTAAAGTCTGCTCCAGAGACAATAAAGTTGTATCTTTAGCTACAAACAGTTGTCATGCGCTCTTTTCATCTTTATCTTTGGCTGCAAAACTTTGCAAACATGAATAGGAAAGGAGATAACACTTAGGGTTTTAAGGAAAGGGAATAGAGAAATGCAGTGTCTTTGAAACAACTTCTGAAACCAAGTTGTAGGTCAAGAACATAGGTTCCACAGCAAAGGGAATGTGGCGTTCTCCTCTCAGCAAGATTTATTTAGAGAGATACTTTTCAAAAATCTGTGTGGACAGTAGAGGAGAATAAGATTTCTGAAAATTCTGAGACTTAGTTTCTGTGTGTGTAAGAAAAACATAGTTCAGGCTGAGGTTTAAACCAAGGAAAGCAAGACAAAAATAAAACAAAAAAGGCAAAACAAAATTTAGAGGATATCCCTTTGGGGAAAATGAAAAATTTACTTTTAAAAAGATGGCATTATCAAAATTTTCTTAGAAACACACACTCATTCTTCCAAAAGTAAACTGGGTTTTATTTTCCCATTTGTGGATATGACTTGAAATCTTGAAAGAAACAATAACAGAGAATTCTTCTACTCTATTAAAATATTCTAGTCAAAATGACAAGTCAGGATTATTTGATTCTTAACTGGTCAAAAAGCTCATAGTAAATTTAATTGAGGAAATGTGTTTGGATTTAAAATTTTTGATGTGAAAAGCAAATTACGCTGTTAAATGGGAGATAGCTACCGCAAGCGCCTTGGCTTCCTCTGCTGCCAACTGCGCATGACCTTAAATCCCTGGAAGAGAGAGCCGCATCTGAAGAGCTGCCCACATCAGATGGGCTCGTGGACATGTCTGGAGCCTTTTCTTGATTGATAAACGATGTAGCACGATTCATCTCATTTGGGGTGGTACCATCTCTAGGCAGATATACTGGATTGTGTAAGAAAGCTCACTGAACTTAGCCAGTTAGTGAGCCAGCAAACAGTCTGAAGAGTTTGTTTTTAATCACAGCAGCAGAAATGCAACCTAGAACAGAAATTGGGACTCAGAATGGAGTGTTGCTGCGATCAATGTCATCATGTCGTGTTTGGGGGGGGGGGCGGGGAAGATTGTGGAAGCATTTCAAAGTTAGAGCTGAGAAAGCCATTAGGACTTCAAGCTTAATAGAACATTCTGTGGGAGCTCGGAGGATAAAATGCTGAGAGAAAGGCCCACAATGAAGACCTGGCTTGTGAGGTTCCCAGGGGAGGCAGAGATCGCTAGGATGTTTCTGTGATATTTTGAATTAATAATATTAATATTATTGATATATCAAGAAGAGATAAAAGGGAATACCTCTCAAAATTCAAATTAATTGATTCAAAAATTAACAATCTGTGGTTACTGGACAGCTGGGACTGAAGACTTAATTGTGATTAACCAGAGCACCACTGAAGTGAAACCTTAGCTTCAGGGGTAAGATGGCTAACCCTGGTTGTCAGCTTGACTATATCTGGACTAAAATTTAAGATGGTAGGCCCTTTTAAGAGAAATGTCTTAATCATATTATATGAAGACCACAGGTCTACTCTAAATGTGGGCCGTACCTTCTGGTGACAGCCCAAGTAAAAGGACTTAGAAGAAGAGAACTTGGCCTTTTCCTGCTTATCCTCATTCTCACCTTAAAGTTCATCTTTCCTGGTGCTAGAGCTCTTGTTAAGTCTGTATTTTCCCTGACTCCAACACAGACTGAAGATCAGCAGCTGTCCAGGAATTTCCCCCATCACCCCAGACATGAGACTGCTGAGACATCCAGACTCGTGAAATGAGCAACTATCAGATATCTTCCTAGACTTTCCATTGAGAGTGAGACAGCCACTATTGCATTACCTGGACCAAATACTTTAAGCCAATGTAGCGGATCACTCCCCATCCCTGCGTCTCTCTGTGTGTGTGTGTGTGTGTGTGTGTGTGTGTGTGTGTGTGTGTATGTGTGTTTGTATTCATTCTATCAATTAAATTCCTTTAGAAAAGGCTGACTAATACAACAGAGACAATGGAGCTGTTCAGCTGGGGCTGAAAAATCAGCTGTAATTAGCAAGAGATCAGCATCATTGAAGCAAATGAAATTATGCTTCATGGAGACAATAAGGTCAGCACACAGAAGCTGTGGTCATGTGCATTGCTTGTGGCAGAGTTGGAGCAATAAAACAGCCCAAGCCTTTTGGAGCTAGACTATAAAATGAGTTCCAAATGCTGGACATTGAGCTCATGGTAGTGATTTAAACTACTGGATATTGGATTATATTTTTACTCTTACTAGTCCTATACCCCTCTTTTGTATTTTTTGAATAAAAACCATATAACCTGTTTGGGTTTTTTGTTTGTTTTTTTTTTATTTAGAAGAGCCCATAATTAAGAGACTTTGGATTTTAAAAAGGCCTTGGCCCTAGTCCCACTGACAGTGGTCCCACAAACTGTCCAAGTCACCCACAGTCACCTGCTTTCAGTGGGTCTTATCCTGGTTGTCTGTTTGGAGTCAGTTTGGGCCAGCTTTTTCTGTGGGTTTTCCCATCATGGTCTTGACCCTTTTGCTCATGTTGTTGCTCCTCCCTCTCTTCGACAAGACTCAGGGAGCTCTGTCCTGGGGTTAGTTCTGCAACTAACCACTGTGCATCTGCATCAGCTTCCATCAGGTATTGGATAAACCTTTTTAGGTGATCAAGTCTATTTCCCCTTCCTAGGCAGATCCATATAGTCTCTCTTAGGGTCCTCTTTGTTACCTTGCTTTCCAGAAGCTATCCTTAATGAATGATCTGGCTTTTTGTAGCACATTTCCTATGAAGAGAAACCTTGCTCAGCCTTAACACAAGCGGGAGGGCCTTGGTCCTGTCTTAACTTGGTGATGCGACAGAATTCATTGACTCCCCACGGGAGGTCTTACTCTCTCTGAGGAGTAGATGTGGCTGTGGCAAGGGGAAAGTGGGGAGTGGGAGAGGAGGGAGGAGAAACTAGGGTTGTTATGTAAAAAAATACTAAAATAAAAAAGAGGGGAAGCATCACAAAAATAAATAAATAAAAATAAAGAGTCCTTGGACCTTTTGTTTGAGAATTCCATACATGCATATGGTGTGTTTTGATCAAGTCCACCCTCCATCCACCGCTCTTCACATATTTCCCTAGTACCCCCGCAGAAATCCCTCACAACTTCAAGTCTTCTTTTTTTGTACATGTAATTTGAATCCACAGAGTCTTCTCACTGCTTCAGTATATCCTTGGTGGAGGACCATCTGTTGGAGCATGTACTGTTTCTTGGTAGCCACATATGGAAGGAAAAGTTGATTCTCCCAGGAGCCATCAATTGCCAACATCTTTTCAGTTAAGGGTGGGACTCTGTGACTACCTTGCTCCTCCGTGCTGGCACTATGTCTTGTGTGATCTTGTGCAGGTTCTGTGAATGCTGTCATAGCTGCTGTGACTTCATACGTGCAACTGCCCTGTTAACATACTCTGCTCACTTGTAGTCATCCACTACTTCTGGCTCTGGTAATTGTTTTGGCTCCCTTTTCAGCACTGATGCCTGAGTCATGGGAGGACAGGGAGTGACTGAGATGTCCCATTTCGATCTGGACAATCACTTATCTCTGCCTACTGACCAGGTGTTAGTGTCGGTGTTAATCTCCATTTTACTGCAGAAAGCAGCTTATCTGATGAGCTTTGAGAGATGTGCTAATGACTCATTAGGACTTGGCTTAATACTATGTTACTCGACAGAATAATAGCAGTAGGTTTTCCCGCAAGGCCTTTGCTGTATCTAGGCACAGGTTTTTGGCACTGATAATGGTGCCACGTATAGGTTCCATCTTGTGGTGTAGGTCTGAAACTGAATCAGAAAGTGGATGTTTCCTCCCATAATATTTCTTCTACTGTTGCACGAGTGGGCATACCTTGCTGTTCTGGTCATTGTTGCAACTTTCAGGGTTCACAGTTTGACAAATATGAGGCTTACTTTTCTCCTCTGGTAATGTGAATAGCATCTTCTAGTACTATGAAAGCTAACAATAATCTCAAGTATTTGTTGAAGGTGCAGCAGGCTGCGTTCCTGCCACCCAGCTCCTGGCTGCCTGACTAGCTTATGCCCCAAAATAACAACACACAAACTGTATTCATATAAACACTGCTTGGCCCATTTCTATTAATGTGTGTAGCATCACTAGGTGGTAACTTACCAGGGAGATTCTAGCCTATGTACATCTTGGGTCGGAGCTTCATCACATCTGCCTCAGAGAGCATAGCTATGGCATTTTACCTCACTGCCTTCTTCCTCCCACCATTCTGTTCTGTTTACTCCACCCACCTAAAGGCTGGCCTATCAAATGGGCCAAGGCAGTTTCTTTATTAACCAATGACTTCCCTCCATCAAGTATTCATGTCCTGTGATTCAAATATGTGGTATTTTCAACAATATGGTCTTACTATCTTATTCTGGAGTGTAAACAAGACCACTGGCAATAACCTCACATGTCTGAAGGTTTATGGGACACCGCCAACCAAGAACTCCAAAAGAGGTAGTCCATTTCTTTTATTGAGATTTTTATCTGATAGCCTTTGGTATCCCTGTTATTTGGAACTATTTAATTATTTTTATTTATGTATATATTTCAGGAGCTTATACAAGAGAAGGCTTCCAGAAGTTTGAAAAGGTCTTTAATGTTAACCATTTCCATGTTTCTCCCCTACATTGTCTCTTATCTTACCTAATACTTTTTGTTTTACTGTTCTCTAGACTCCCTTTATTCCACAGTGATGTGGTATTTCCCTCTGCATGCTGTGATTAACATTAATGAATAAAGAAGCTGCTTTGGACCTATAGCAGAGCTATAGGGGAACAGAGCTAGGCGGGGAAAACTAAATGGAATGCTGGGAGAAAGGAGGTGGAGTCTGAGAGAAGCGATGGAATAGCTGGAGACAGATGCTGGGAACTTTAGCCAGTAAGCCACTGTCACGTGGCGATACACAGATTCATAGAAATGGGTTAAATTAATATGTAAGAGTTAGCCAATAAGAAGCTAGAGCTAATGGGCCAAGAAGTGATTTAATTAATATAGTTTCTGTATGATTATTTTGGTTCTGGGCAGATGGGATGAATAAGTGGCTCTCCCCCAACACTGTTGTGTCCTATCTTCTTTTTCTTAAAAGCCATTTCTATAGCTATGCTATAGTTTCTCAACATTTATGGGTATCCTAATTTAAAACATATCTAAACATATTCAAAGCTAACATCCTTGTGTGATAGATACCACATGATAATTGTCTTTTTGTTTCTGGGCTACCTCTCTGAAAGTAAAAGATTACTTTCAGCTTTATGCATTTACCTGAATATTTTATAATTTTTAAATGCTAAAATTAATTATTTTTTAAAAAAATATTGCAACATTTCTTTTCTGGATGTGAATCTACCACATTCATTCTTTATTCATCAGTTGTTGGATAGCATTTAGGCAAATCTCCAGTTTTGTCTGTTGTGAATAGAGCAACAGTGAACAAGATGAGCAAGAATCTGTGGGTTTGATATAGAGTTCATTGGTGTATGTTCAAGGGTGGTATATCTAGATCACATGGAACCCTCTTTACAGCTTTTTTGAGGAAGCTCCTCCCTTATGGCTAACAGTTTTGACAATTAAAAAATATTTCTTTTTTCCTTTTTTTTAGAAAAAGAAAACAAGCTATCTTTTTTTCATTTTACATACCAATCCCAGTTCCAACTTCCTCCCCTCCTCCCATTCCCTCCACCTTATCTCTTTCCGCATCCCCCCATCCACTCCTTAGAGAGGGTAGGCATATTGCTTTGAAGAAGGAACAATGACCTCCCTAATATATCTTGGCTGAGCAAGTATATAACCAAAGAGAATGGATTTGCAAAAAGCCAGTACAAGCACTAGGGATAAATCCTGGTGCCACTGCTAGGGACTTCACTCTCTGCCTCAGTCATACAACCATCATTCACACTCAGAGGGTCTAGTTTGGTCCTATGCTGGTTCCTTCCCTGTCTGGCAGTAGTTGGTGAGCTCTCATTATCTCAGGTAAACTGTTTCAGTGGGTGTCCCCATCATATTCTTAGGCATATACCCAAAGGATGCTCAACCATACATCAAGGACATTTGTTCAGCTATGTTTACAGCAGCATTCTTTGTAATAGTCAGAACCTGGAAACAACCTAGAGGCCCCCAACCAAAGAATGGGTAAAGAAAATGTGGTACATTTACACAATGGAATACTACTCAGTGGGAAAAAAAAAGACTTCTTAAAATTTGCATAAAAATTTGCATGCAAATGGATGGAACTAGAAGAAATCATGCTGAGTGAGGTAACCCAGACCCAGAAAGTTGAGCATGGTAAATAGTATTTCTAAGTTTTTTGTATTTCTTCTTTTTTTCTCTGTTTCATAATACCCCCCAGTTTAAGTGTGTCGTTTGTTTTCTTGAGATTTAGGGTTGTTTTTGTTTTGTTTTGTTTTTTGAACTCTTTGTATATTTCATATACTTACACACCATCATGTATAGCTGGTAAAGACTTTTTTTTTTCTTATGCTGCGGGCTTACCTTTCCTTCTAACAATAGTGTTCTTTGCTGTATAAAAGATTTAGTTTCATGATGTCCCACTTGTCAAACATTGGTCTTAATAACTGTGCTATGAGAATCTTCAGGAAGTTCTTTCCTATGTTATAAGTTGAATTTTATCCTCTACTTTCTTCGAAATGAGATTAAGAGTATCATAAATTCTGAGCTTTAAGTTTTGAAAAATTTAAAAACCATGGGAACAGTCATTCCCCCCTCTATTTAAGATTACGGTGTTAACAGGAGCTCTTGAACTCCAACAAGAAAGTGTTATGATTTAACAGTGGTTTGTTTTTGTGTCAAGTTGAAAAGGGGCAGAGTGTCTTGACTAGCTTTTTCATCAGTCAGCTTGATCCAACCTATAGTCATCCGAGAAGAGGATATGCCAGCTGAAGAATTGTCTATACCAGATTGGCTTGTGGGCATGCCTGTGGAGCATTGTCTTGATTGCCAATTGATGTAGGAGGACCCAGACCACTATGAATGGAACCATCCTTAGAGAGCTGGGTCTTGACTGTATAGGAAAGATAACTGAACAGAGACCAGTGAGTGAGTGAACAATAAGCAGAATTTCTCCATCATTTTTCCTCGGGATTCCTGTTTTTAGGTTCCTGCCTTGAGTTCCTGTCCTCATGATGTCAATGATAGGTTTGATTTAGAAGTTTTTGCTCAGTGTTTTATCACAAGAGAAAAAGCAAATTAAAACAGTGGAAAAGGGATAATTTGCATAATAATTCATATTTTAATTAATTGCCTTAATTTTATTTTTTTACTTTTATTGAAAATAGACTTTTTTTTAATCACAAAATACATACTGATCTCCTCTTTGTACTCCTCCTTTATTCCTGCCTACCTCCCCTCGAATCTAGATATACTCTCTTTCTATCTCTTATTAGAAAATAAACAGGCACTAGGTTGTAGGGATAAGTCCCACCCCTTAGGGGGTGTGTTCGCCTCAGGCTAAAGTTCTCCTATAAAATTGGTGAGCGTGCTCCCAGCGCTCTCTTCTGCTTTCCTGGTCTCCGCGGGAACAGTGGTTCTGTAAGTCTATTCCTCCATTAAAGCTGTCTATATATTGACAATCTGTCTGCATTCGCTTACGCCGTTACACTAGGTGGTACATGCCTTTAATCCTAGCCCCTGGGAGAAAGAAGCAGGAGGATCTGAGTTCGAGTTTAGTTTAATTTACAGAGTGAGTTCCAGTACAGCCAACACTACACAGAGAAGTTGTCTCAAAAAGCACACAAGCAAATGAACAACAAAAACAAACACTTCTAAGGACTTCTAGGAGATTCAATAAAATAAAATATAATAAAAATAATATTAAGATAAACCAAAAACTAACTCCTCCAAGTTTGACAAGACAAGTAGAAGAGGCACGAAAAGGTACATAATCAGAGACCCACTCATGCACACTCGGGAATCCCATTAAAGTCACTAAGCTGGAAGCCACAATATAAACATAAAGTGTCCGATGCCGACCCACGCACACCCTGTGCATACCTCTTTAGTTTCTGGGGGGTTCATACGATCTTTGATCATGTGGATGATAGGGCCTTGTTTTTTTGATGTCCTTCATTCCCTCTGTCTCTTATTCTCTTTCTGCCTCCTTTTCTATGGCGTTTCCTGAGCTCCGAGAAGAGGGAATTGATAGAAACATCTCATTTGGGCTCAGTGTTCCAAAGTGTCACTCTCTGCATAATGTCTTGTTGTGGGTCTCTGTATTTGCTCCCATCTGCTGCAGAAAGAAGCTCCTTTGGTGATGAATGAGCAAGGCACTGATCTATGAGTATAGCAGAATATCATGCGGTGTGATTTTATTGGTACATTTTATTTATTTTTTATTTATATTTAGAATAGTAGTATTTAGTTTTACCCTACATCACTGGACTATTTAGTCTCTGGTTCTTGGTCACTGAAGCAGTGTTGGGTAGGGGTTCCATCTTGTGGAGTGGGCCTTAAATCAAATCAGAAATGGGTTGGTTACTCCCACAAAGTCTGTGACTCCATTGCACTAAC
>NW_026067930.1:20461148-20513271 GCF_014885135.2 Alexandromys fortis | reverse complement strand
ACATTGTTTACAGATGAAGATCATTGTCTTCATATATTGCACAGTTGTTTATTGTTTTAGTCTTTAAGTTAGATAGATATTGAGAATTATATAGATTAATAGTCATCTAAGTTTGTCATTTGTAATTAGACTAATCAGGTTCTTTAGATATATAGAGATTATACTCAGTATAGATAGATAATCTTCAACCTCTTTGGAGAGCTGTAGAATATGGCCTTTAATATAACTCAGAGTTTCGTGATAGTGAGACACAATTGCTCCTGGCAACACCGCTCTATTCCCGAGAGAACGTTGAGCACCAAAGACACTCCACTGGGAGCTTGTCTTCTTGGCAGAACTGGCCTTTGGGTTAAGAAAAGCCCATACCTCAACCACTGACAAAGATACAGAGCGTGCATCAATGGATACAACAGGACTGTCATATCCTGCCAAGACAGGGTAAGATAGTTTTGAAAAGTTCCTTGCCTTTAATAATGGTATGTCAGTTATGTTAGGCCTTAGCCAAAGTTGGTTGACTCAACATTGCAAACGAGACTTTGGGTGATTGCTCAGGTAGTCAGTTGTCTTTGTCAATTGTTACACATTTGGATCGTTTGTTAAGTAATATTTATTGCCTTCTCGGATCTTTGATGGAGTTGAAGATTATATAATTGTAGTTACTCTCTACATTATTTAGACTCCTTGAGATAGAATGTTTAGCAAAACTTTTGATTCTCAATATTGTTTGTTATATTTATTTGTTATTATTGTATATAGTTGTATTTGGTTTAGTTCTGTCTTATTTAGACAAAAGGGGGAGATGTAGGGATAAGTCCCACCCCTTAGGGGGTGTGTTCGCCTCAGGCTAAAGTTCTCCTATAAAATTGGTGAGCGTGCTCCCAGCGCTCTCTTCTGCTTTCCTGGTCTCCGCGGGAACAGTGGTTCTGTAAGTCTATTCCTCCATTAAAGCTGTCTATATATTGACAATCTGTCTGCATTCGCTTACGCCGTTACACTAGGTGGTACATGCCTTTAATCCTAGCCCCTGGGAGAAAGAAGCAGGAGGATCTGAGTTCGAGTTTAGTTTAATTTACAGAGTGAGTTCCAGTACAGCCAACACTACACAGAGAAGTTGTCTCAAAAAGCACACAAGCAAATGAACAACAAAAACAAACACTTCTAAGGACTTCTAGGAGATTCAATAAAATAAAATATAATAAAAATAATATTAAGATAAACCAAAAACTAACTCCTCCAAGTTTGACAAGACAAGTAGAAGAGGCACGAAAAGGTACATAATCAGAGACCCACTCATGCACACTCGGGAATCCCATTAAAGTCACTAAGCTGGAAGCCACAATATAAACATAAAGTGTCCGATGCCGACCCACGCACACCCTGTGCATACCTCTTTAGTTTCTGGGGGGTTCATACGAACTTTGATCATGTGGATGATAGGGCCTTGTTTTTTTGATGTCCTTCATTCCCTCTGTCTCTTATTCTCTTTCTGCCTCCTTTTCTATGGCGTTTCCTGAGCTCCGAGAAGAGGGAATTGATAGAAACATCTCATTTGGGCTCAGTGTTCCAAAGTGTCACTCTCTGCATAATGTCTTGTTGTGGGTCTCTGTATTTGCTCCCATCTGCTGCAGAAAGAAGCTCCTTTGGTGATGAATGAGCAAGGCACTGATCTATGAGTATAGCAGAATATCATGCGGTGTGATTTTATTGGTACATTTTATTTATTTTTTATTTATATTTAGAATAGTAGTATTTAGTTTTACCCTACATCACTGGACTATTTAGTCTCTGGTTCTTGGTCACTGAAGCAGTGTTGGGTAGGGGTTCCATCTTGTGGAGTGGGCCTTAAATCAAATCAGAAATGGGTTGGTTACTCCCACAAAGTCTGTGACTTCATTGCACTAACATGTCCTGCCAGCTTGGCAGTACTTTAGGTCAAAGGGTTGGTGGCTGTCTTGGGATTTTCATTTTGATCGAGAAAACAGCATAGGTTAGTAAATGTAAGCAGCTTAAAAGAAAAAAAAAATAATTGCGAGGGGTCTTTTCAAGTTGTTGAGGTATGGACTTACTGTGACAAATTCTTAAATAGACTAATTTAATCAAAATTCTGCATTTGAAAAATCAATCTTCTTGCCCTATAAATATATGAAATTGATTTGAACCACAAAATATAGTCATCCATTTCATTCTTTTCAGCCACTCACCAGCACAACCAGTATTTCTTTGTGCTAAGCACTCTTGAGAGTTCAGGGGAAAAGGGAACCAAGAGAACAAAGCTCTGGTGTTAGGACCTCAGTTTTCTGCTGTCATGGATGCATACACAGTGACTCCCGTCTCCCAGCCTTGTCTGAGCAGTTTTCCTCACTGTTTCAAGTCCGTTAGCTATGCCTGAGGCCCCAACCCCCTTAACGTTGTTTCTAGTAGCAGACAAAAGGATTTTGGTTCAAATAGCACAGAAATTCTATTTTAAAAGTGAATGTACGTATGTCTTACCTTTTTATTATTTACGAATTACTTGCATGCATATATAATGCATTTTGATCAACTCTACCCCATTCCCATCTTATTCCTCTCTTCTCTCCTCCGATTATTACCAACCACCAACCTCATTTGCTTTGTTTTTAAACCTCCTGAATCTTCTTAATGTTTATAGAAAACTACAAGGCAAAGGCCAGAAGAAATGTAGATTTATCCATGGAACAGCTTTCCTGGGGGGATGGGAAAACCCCAGGCTGTCGCCATTGCTTCCTTTCCAGCGGCTGTCTCCATTGTCAGCAGAGATGATCTGTTAGATCTTTGCAAGTTACATGATTACTGTATACAAATGTATTAGCACATGTGTGTATGTGTATACACATATATAGATATGTATATATGAGTAATATGTGCATATATGTATAGAAGGTATATACAGGTGTGTGTTTTAGTTATATGCAGATATATGCAAATGGAGACACAGCGACATGCTATTTACCTCATGTTACATGTGTAACCTGCCTCCAAGTGTGATCTGTGCGTGTTCACACAAAACTGACTTTTCTTGGTTCCTTGTCAAAATCATGCTATCACCAAGTAAGGTCGCTTGCCTGAAGGCATCTCTTAAGTACTATGCGAGGTGCTCATAGGTATCCAGATGCTATCATTCAAGACTAGCTTTAGTGCCTTCTTTTAAAACCGAAGAGTTGCAATCACTTCCCCCAAACACCCTTTCTTCAGTTTCTCTGTATCTTTTATTTGTTACTCTCCATTGGGTGAGTTTCCTGCATGTTCTTTGTGTGGTTGATAAATGTGTCTTTCTTTGTCTATAATGTAAGCACTGTGCAAACAAAAATCTAATCATGATTGCTGTATCTCCAGTACCTAGCTTTAGGACCTCAACTATGCTGACTGCAGAATGAGTCACCTGGGAAAATGCTTCAGCAAGCTTTACAAGTGTGAAGAGTTTGACAAGTAGTGTTGGGTACACATAAACCTGTAGTGATTAGATGCGGCGGGGCTTCATCCCCGGCACCCGGCCGCTCGCATGGCTCTAGCTTATGCCCAAAATAATTACACAGAAACTGTATTCTTTTAAACACTGCATGGCACGTTATCTGTAGCCTCTTACTGGCTAGCTCTTACATATTAATCTAACTCATTTCTAATAATCTGTGTAGCCCACGAGGTGGCTTACCAGAAAAGATCTTAACCTGAGTCTGTCTGGAGTGGGAGAATCATGGCGACTCCTGACTCAGCTTCTTTCTCCCAGCATCCTGTTCTGTTTTCTCCTCCTACCTAAGGGTTGGCCTATCAAATGGGCCTAGGCAGTTTCTTTATTAATAAGAAATCACTCCCACATCATAAACCTGCTTCACAGTACAATCATTATGGATTGTATTATATATACATATATTCATATAAGTACACATATATGTATATACCTATATGTGATCTTATATAGTCATAACTTTTGTTTTAGAGCAAATTCCAGATAGTTCATTATCTTTTTTCTAATTTAGTTATTATTTTAAAAATTAAAAATTCTACTTATTTTATTCCACCCCAAATTGACAACACATCTGTAATTTAAATATCTAATATTTAAAAGACTGTGCTCTTATTTTTTCATAAAAAAGTAAAAAATAAGTAAAACTTTTGCTTTTGAACATTCTTTCACAGCCTACTTATTTTGAAATTTATGTTTATTTTTTAGTTTCCACATATTAACAAATTCAGAGCATTTTCCTCATAACTTACATGATTTAGCTTTCAAAGGTGAACTCTTTCTCAAGTTGCTTTGGGGTTAAAAAGGGAAATATCTTTTTGGTGCATTTTTTTCTTCCATTTTTCCTTTCTTGGGTATAACTTCTCCCATGATTCATTTTATTCCTTGTAATCTTATTTTGTTAATCTGACATCAGAAGAGTAAACGGTGCTGAAACTCTTGTTCTAATGAATAGACAGAGTTGGTAGGGAGTCAATATGTATTTGTTAATTTCATTTTATCCTGAGTTGGATAGTGGCTAACATTGTCTCCTAGAAATTGAAGGTTTCTACATAAAAGAAATCTCGATTTAGTCATATAACAGTAATTTCGCCTTCTTTCCTTGTAAATTGCTAGAATTGTGATTTCTTTTTTTCTGTGTCCTTACGAAGATCCAATTTCTTAAGGCAGTTTGAGATAATGTTAAATAATTGCTTGCATCATGAGTTATTAATAAGGACAAGAAACGAACGTATTATTCACAAGTTGGCATGATCCTGCCAGAAAGGCACAGTTTGTTGGCAAAAGGGGGAAATCTTACTGAGTTGCTGGGGATGTGATGCTTTTACCTGTGCCAAGTCTCTGGTTGCTATTAAATTATATGCTTGGTTTCCATGTCAGGATGCCGTACTGAAAAGTGAGAGTGTTTCCATTTGTGGCTCACTTCTGTGGTGCAGAGGAGCACACTGAATAACCCTTTCCAGCTACGTCCTCTGAGTGGATCACCGAGGTGACCATCTTTTTCGGTTACAAGTGCTACCTTCCCTCTAAATAACATTGCCACATATTCATCAGCCAGCGTCAGCCAGGAGATATAAAGGAGAGTTGGAAATATCCCTGGAGACATGGAGACTTGACTCTGGTTTTGATGGCGTATTATTCTGAGGATTCACACATTTAATGACCTCCAAGATGGAGAGGTCAACACGATAATGCAGTGTGTATTGATTTGGTTCAATTCAGGAATTGCTCATTTATTGCTTATATTTATGTAAATAAAGCACCAGGCTTTCATCTTCCAATTTCAACATGTTACTGAATTATTGTGATTGAAGATGGAGGTGGCTAACATTAACAGGGCCTCTGTTTGCATCATGAAGTGCAAAGGAACAAATATGTAAAATTATTATATTCCAAAGATTTAACTATGCCTTTCAGTATCAGTTATTGTAAACTCACCTTATTTTTATTGTTCAAGTCAATTTCATACAGACACATTGGCATGTTTTTTTTTCAGTCCCAGCTTCCTTTCCATTCCTATTTCTTTTCTATGACTGCACCTTTAAATTTTTATATAGTGAACATTTCTATAAATAGGGGCACACTATCTTTGGAATAAATGGGGTTTGTAGAATTTTAGCATCAATGGAGTTTCAAATAATCATGTATATTAAAATATTTTCAGAAATCTATTTTTTCTTAAAACAGCAGCAAAAAGATAGTATATGAAGTAGTAATTATAGTCATGTATTTATCAACTGAACTCCTTTTCCTAGGTCATTGCTTTGTTCTCTAAGCTTGAATTCACTTTTTGGAACCAAATCATAGGAGACACACAGCTATGACCCCACAGATAAGTATTCTTTTATTTTCCTTAGTGGAGGAGGGGCAAATTAAGCTTATGAATGCAATGGATTACTTAGTGTTTGGGCAAAGTTATACAACAACTCTGGCCACTGAAGTATAAGAAAACATATGTGTTACATTGATAATTGGTTTGATAGGTTGGCTTTTAATATTGCTGGGACCAAAAATCATTTTTCCTTAGCATTGCAATAACAATGGGCCTCTGGTATCTGTTTCGCCTCATCGCTGATCCATTCAGTATAAAAATAAATTGAGCAGTGCATTTTGTCAGACAGCATTTTATGGAAAATACAGTGTGGTTGATATTGTACTCTATTTCTTATACTTATCAAGCTACAGCACCACAAGGAGACGTTTACTGGGGGAACAAAAGATTCATTTGTAAGTCTCCCTTTGGCTGCCAGGTAAGGGATATTCAGGATCTGACAGGTGCACAGTGTTTAAGGGCATCAGTCTGGGACAAAAAAAAATGAATATAGAGGAGATGAAATCACTGTGTATTGAACAGTGGGGAAGGAGAAATGATTTGTGCTGCCTGCTGGTATATCAAGGCGTATTATGCACAATAAGAACAGCTCAGTTCCTTGGGCTCCATGGCTGGCTCCACTCTAGAACTGAAGATATGTAATATGCAGGATACTTTTATCTTCCAGCACGGCGTAGGCAATTATTTGGTATTGATTTTTCTGGAAGTTTTGTCTTATATGCCAGCGTTTTGTTAGCAAACTTCACGACATAATCCAATCAAGTTGGTACAGAGTCGAGTGTGGGGAGAGATAAAGCCTCTGTGAGCCAGTCCTCTGCGTGGCCTGTAGGTAGCCTCTCTACATTAAGAACGCTCTTGCAACTGTGCCTTTTCCATCAAGGGAATTGCAGTCTTGGGGAATCCCTGCGCCTGATTGTGGCTCTCCTCCCTGTAGTGCACTTTTGACCTCTGTATTGATTCTGTTCTCTCATCAAAAGCGCTGATGTAATTCCATGTGCTGGGATCATGCCGTGATTTGCATTTAGGAGCTGCAACTGTGCGCTGACCCCAAACCATCTCATCAGAATGAAAGTGGACCAAATGGCAGATGCGCTTCCCCATAATATTAAGGTCTATTGTGCCATTTGGTGGGTTTCTTTATTGTATATAGAAAAGAGTATACACCACCCGCTCTGGAGTTTTATTTAATTCCAATCAGAGATTGGGATGTACTTTAAAATCTAATCGGGAGCAAAGGGGATTTTATTGATTTTCATACCTGGACCAGTAAGTAAATGTCCCGTCTGTTAGAGCAATGCAAAATAACAAATTGTGTGCATTTATGTTTAGAAATTCCAGTACATTTAAAATTTATTTAATTTTATTTTTCAGTGTTTTCTTACTAACATATACCAATTACGAAGCCAGGTTTGAGTTTCTACCTAAATATAGTAAATAAACATCCTATTTAGTAATTCAAAGAAGAAAACAGTAATTGTTATCAGTAAACCCAATGCAATCTAAATATCGAATTAATTTTTGTTTTATTTTCATCTCTTCCTTTCTCCCTGTTTAGTTCTCTCCTCTTTTTAGGTACTAAGAAAGACTAGATGAAAATGAGTTTATAAATACAAGTACCAAAATAGAACGTCATTAAAAATTGGTATAAGGGTACAATTATTTGTGACATACAGTGCTTTCCCGACTCTGCTTTAAATCCTATTCATTCTTACTTACTAATTACAATAATAATATTTACTGACTATTTAGGGATGGAATGAGAATCTAGTGATAAACACAGCCAAGATAGTACCTTATAGAGATAAGAACAGAGATGGGGATGCAGAAAAATTGCTCCAAGTAAGTGCGACTACCACAAGAATAGAGGTGTATATATTTAGAGCTGTATGTAGAAAATATTTTATATGACATCATCATTATTTGGTTGAAATGCTGAAAGTGTTGGGAAGAGACAACAACAAAGGTGCTAAGGAACTGAGAGTAGAGGCAGCCATTTCCTGGAAACAAAGTGATAGGTCTGTGATTTTTTTTCTGTATAGAAAGGAGGACATGGAAGTGTGTCGAAATGAGATCACAAAACAGGAAGGAGATTGTGCAGTGTCTGTGGTCCTTATACTCGTGGAAAGCTGCTATAGTCAAATCTTCCATGGGGAAACTGTATAGAGTTGCCCATTGTGCACAGACTCGTAGGAGGTTAGGCTGAGATGGCACAGGGGAACACAAGGGCTGTAGTGTTT
The DNA here is from genome assembly GCF_014885135.2 of Alexandromys fortis. Classification (NCBI taxonomy): domain Eukaryota; kingdom Metazoa; phylum Chordata; class Mammalia; order Rodentia; family Cricetidae; genus Alexandromys; species Alexandromys fortis. The sequence continues at coordinate 20,505,221 of NW_026067930.1, read as the reverse complement.
AGTAAATGCTCTGGGATGATCAGAAACCACTAGGAATGTTCCAGACTGTGACAGACCAGAATTTGGAAGATCAGACCTTGATCCACAAACCTATATTTTAAAAGGAGTTTTCAAGTAAACACCATGAACATAATAGACAAGATATATAAAAGGAAACAGCAGAGGTCGTAGATAGATGTGGTAATCACATCAATCAAGAGTATTTTTTAAGATCTTGAAGGTACTTATTTTATTTCAAAAGAAGATTTTGATCTTTTAATGAGGAAACAATTTAAATCCATATCTAAGGGTACAAAAATATTGATTAAAGAGTATTTCTATTTTAGACTGTATCAAATGTTTATAAATTATAGTCTACTTTTCCTTGAGCTGTGTTCATAGAGAAAAGGAGTCATAGCATTCAAGTTCAGGATGAGACTTGACTAGAATGACATTGACGTGGCTATTGCTGAAGGTTAATAGAGAGTAAGTGGCAAAAATCTGAAATCCAGGATTTCCTGTTATGAAGCTTCTGTCCTTTCCACTAACACTGTACATAACACTATATTTGAAGTTTATGAGAATGCCTGACAATGTTTTTTTAAATACCCTTGTATTCCTATAATGAGTGTTCATTCTTTTTTTAAAACACATACTTTGTTAAAAATTTCCAGGAACATATGTGTTAAACACAGTGAGATTCACTTCTGAAATCTCTGTACTATGGCTGCTAGAGAATTGAAAGTGGTTTCAGATGAGTGATCTCATGTTTCTCATTGGTCTAAAAAGAAGCAAGATATATGAACACTTTTATGAGTAAAAGAAAAGATTTTTAAATTCCTTCATTTCTGCAAAGACAGGCTAACAAGAAGGGCTATTTAAATACATAGAAAATATAGTCCTTCCATTGAGACATACTCCCACTGACACATACTGGGACACAATGAAAGAAACACCAAGTTCTTGGCTTTTGTACTGGGAACAGGGATTGAGAAGTCTTTATACAATTCCTTAACAACTTCTACCGTATTTGTATGGTATTCGATAATATACAAACTCACTTCCACAAATCATAATTGATTCTCATTATCAAGATTGTTCTAACTAGTCCTTATTAGAAACAATAATTAGAAAACAGAGTGGAGTTTGAAAAAAAAAACAGGTGGGGACCAGCTATGTTTACAACATGTGCCTTGTTCATCTGTCACCTCCAGTTTAGTTGAGGCTATATTGTGGTTTGAAGAAATGGCTCCCACACTGAGTGGCACTTTTAGGAGGTGTGACCTTGTTGGAGCAGTTTTGGTCTAGTTGGCAGTAGTAGTCAGTGGGGGTGGGCTTTGAGGTCTCAGATGTTCAAGTCATGCTCAGTGTGGCAGTCCCTTATTGGTGCCTGGGGATCCAGATGTAGAACTTCAGCTCCACTCCAGCCTCATGTGTGTCTCTGTGCAGCCATGATTCCTGCCACACTGCAGTGGACTAAACTCCTAACATGCAAGCCAGCATCAATTAATTGTTTTCCTTTAGGTGTTGCCATGGATATTGTATCTCTTCATGGCAATAAAAGCCCTAACTAAGACAGGCTAATTCAATGGGCTTGGATTCTAAAGTCTTAAGATTAAAACTAAGATTTATCTCTTCATCAAAACTCTGATCTGAACTTGTTGTTTCCTTTTCTAGTCTTTGGGTTCATCAGTATAACATAAGCTAATGATACTTACCTTGTAAAATACTTTGGGGAATGAAATTATATTATTTATATATTTTATTATATATAAAACAAGCCACTCTAGGCCTTTTTGTCTATTTAAGTTTACTCATTAAAGTGACAAACAGCAAACTAGATGTGTTCTCACATTGGCCAAGAAACAGTATTGGTAGCATGGATCAAGAAAGATTTATCAGCATTTTCTGACATAAGCACCCAGATCCCAGAGTATAAGATGTAAGAATAATATGGTCTTTCCTTAACTCTAAACCTTCATATTACTCTTTGACACCACTTCATTCCAAGGTTGCAGAGATGGTTTTATTTCATATACTGCTTCCTATCAGAATTGAATGAAGAATATTAAGAAATGCAAAAAAAAAATTCAAATTTTACTCAACATAAGAATTTCAAATTTTATGATTAAAATCCATTACTGTTATTTTTATTATTATGTAAAGTACTATTAATAACACATTAATATTTTAATTTATTTAGATTTATTTTATACATATTTTGTGTGTCTGTGTTTGTGTGCTGATCATATGTACTTGCTACCACAGTCCAGAAGAGGGCATTAGATACCACCAAGCTTGGGTTACACAGTGTGCTGAGAGTTGAACTTAGGTCTCCCAGAAGGCCAGGGAAACTTAACTGGTGACTCTTTTCTCGAGTCCTCAATCTAACATGTAAAATAGCATGTTGTAGAATATGTTAGCTGCAGGTTATGCTGGAAGAACCTCATTTATTAGTGTTACTCTTTCTTGTTGTAAATTTGCAGGCATATGAAGGAGTTACATGTTCTAATTATCTTTTAGGAGTCAACAGACAGCTATGGATACAAGTACAGTGTAGAAGAATTTATTTGCTGAACTTCAACAATGATTGACTTTGGTTTCGATAAGTTAAAGCCTTGGTACCCTTTAGCATTTATAAAGCATATTTGAACAATTCCATGGAGGCATCTGAATCACCTGCTTGATTAAATGAAGCAAAATGAAACAGAACACTGTGTCTCAGTGCTAGCTCCAGGTCACAATTTGGGAAATGACGTCCACAGATAGTGAGAAACAGTAACACTGGAAGGCAAAAGGGTGATGGTTAGGGCCACACACTGCTGAAAATCTTCCCTCTGAGAATATGGACCCCTTTGCTGCCCTCTTTTTCTGCATTTTTTTTTTGATCCAGGGTTTCTCTGTAGCTTTGGAGCCTGTCCTGGAACTAGCTCTTGTAGACCAGACTGGCCTCGAACTCACAGAAATCTGCCTGCTTCTTCCTCCTGAGTGCTTGGGATTAAAGGTGTGTGCCCCCACTGCCCAGCTCCTTTTGTATTCTTAACAGTCATTTGTAGGGTCTGGTTGGGGCTGGAGAGATTACTCAGAAGTTAAGAGCACTTGCTGCTCTACCAGAGAACCTGTGTTTGATTCCTAGTACCCACATGGCACCTCACAATTGTATGCAACACCAGCTCCAAAAGATCTGACACCATTCTGACCTCTCTGGGTATCAGATGCAGTTGTTGCACACACTTACATGCAGGAAAAACATTCGTACATATTTTAGAAACTTAGCAATTTGGAGCTTGGTCTGTGGAACCATGAATGCCTGTCTCTTCCATCTGTAGAAGCTGTTCTATTCTATGCTCACCAGTGAGATTAGAATACAGTTATATCTGTTTTAGCCTCTATATTTTTCAATTGTGTAGACAGAAAGGATTTAGTCAGTAGAACAAGTCTGCCCAAATGAATGTTACCACTGAGTAATTTTTCCAGGGTGACTGATCATGTTCATGGAGCCTTTCGTCTAGTCTTCTGTTGCACTTTCAATATACACAGAAAAAGCGATTTCCTGACAGTTTCCCGCTACATCCATGTGTAGAGACGCTAACGTTTCAGCCCTTCCATGGTGACAGGTGATGCATCCGATTGTTTTCTGATGGTGATTTGGAATATTGATGCTTTAGAAAAATAACTCTGTTGAACAGGCAATCTGCACAACTCGCAAACCACACAAAGAGCATTGATATAAATAAAGTGTCACCCGGGCGCTGCAGCTTTGTGCAGAATCATTTTCAAATTTTCCTTTCTGAATTATTAAATAGACCATGTCAGAACAACTCTGATTATTATCCAATCCATATGCTTCAACACCAACCATTTATGTAATATCAAGCGACTGCAGTGATCAATTGAACCAGTCACGAATGTGCTCTCGTTCTTGTAAGGATTCAGGTAATTCACAGCACTTGCAGCCTCCTATGCAGATATGCAAACACCTGCTGCATTGTTTATAGAGAAGGCCACGCCTCTCACTGCTTTTAGAATGTGTGCAGACTGTGAATATACATATTTAATCCCTTACCACTCAATTTAAGTATAAACATGCCTTTATGCAATTTGAAGCCTATTTAGGTATGTTAGCTATGACATTATTTTCCATCTAGACCTCTCGACACACCAGGATTGTTTACCTAACCTATATTGTAAATTAAATATGTTGGGGCATATTTCTGAAAATTGTTGTATAAAAAATAAGATGCTGCCTTTTGTTCTTTAACAACTACAGTATCTGCTGGAAGCGGTGACACTGATATGCAGGCATGTAGCCACATGTAATTTATAAAGTGTGATAAAACGATAATCTCTCACCTACACTAATAAACAGTTTATCTAGATAAATAACTCTCAGAATGAACACTGCGAATGCCTTTAGGGTTTCAGACATTTAATTAAAATGGAACAAAAGTATTAACTGTCAGCTTTTAGATTTTAACATTTTTCTCAAAAAATATGCTTTAGTCTGAGAACACATTTGTGACATTCACTGGGAATAAATGTGAGATGCTATTTTTCCATCCCTCATGAAAATGAGTCTAAAAATGCCTAGTGTAGAAATTGTATGACAAAATGGTTTTTGGTGGATGCCTCTTTCTTCCTTTGGGTGGCCACTCCCAGGGTCTGGGTCCCGGAGCAGGGTTTTGGGGGCCCCTGCTCGGATAATTTGCCAGCGACTAGAGGCAGCTCTCCTCCTCACACACACATCTCTTCCTTCATCTTCCTGTGGTGCAATCATTCACAGTGACTGCCAAAGCAAAGGGCTTGCTTTCTTTTGCCTGAGTGTGATTTTGATGTTGGACACAGGGAGGCAGGGCAAAGCAATGGCAAAGACCAGGCAAAGGGGAAAGCCACTAGAGGCCCAGGACACACATGTACACTGACTGCCTCCCAGGAGGAAAAGAGTGCAGGGGGCTTCAGGACTGCGTATTTAACCCTAAAGACACACCACACTACCAAAGACACATGAAATTAAGACTCCTTGTTTTAATTTTGTCCACCTTACAATTGATCCAGATCCTTTTCTGAGCCAGTGTTTCTAGATATCCCCTTTCTGTGATCAGTTCAGGCTCTTCAAGTGCATAGATCATTAACTACATGTATATGCCGTGCATTTTGTTGCTGAATTCTTGTTTATGTTATCAAAAACAGGACATTTTTTTTAAGATAGAAAGGAGAATCAACAAATATTCCACAATCTGTATTGTAAAGTGCTGGGTGCTGAAAAATTACCCAGGACATTTGTTGACAAGTGGATCACACATGACAAACTCACAAAGCATGCCATTGCTGTATGAAATATATATTTCTTCTTGTCTTAATCTGTATTTTAAAAAATGCACAGCACATTCAGTGTTCCCGCAATATGGCTGCAAACCTTTGTTCTACTGGTTTTAATGTGCTGCACTTTTTAGAAAGATACAAAATGTTCTAAAAACTTAGGAAAAAATATTAGGTAAGAAGTTACATTTCTAAAATCTCTTTAGGTTACATGGAAATTTTATTTTGTACCTAGAAAATGGGACATTTGCTAATGGGAGAATGATCGTGATGAGACTTAATTGGTATGGTTTATAAAGTAGTCCCATAGACTTGGAATGGGGAAATGTGAAATTGTATCGATGACAGAGATGGGGTCAGAGTCACACAATTTGTGTCTCTGTACATGCACACCTGTGTCTTCTTTCACTGTACCAAGAGGCTTATGCAACAATGATAATCCGAATAAAAACATATAACCCTTGTAATTTCACATTGCTTGTTTGTCTTTTCCTCTAGGTACATTTTAGCTATCAGTGTTGATGAATACTTGCTCAGAGAGGGGCATTTCAGCATTTCAAGATCATTGTCTTGGGGAAAAAAGAAAAAGGGAGAATCCATCTATATATTTTCCTCTTGGGCAATGGAAATCAGCGCATGTGATCCCATAGTCTTTGAGCTGTCTCCCCTCCCCCCATCGCCTGATCACATTATTCACACAAAGAACCAATGAGCCGTTTGCCATTACCTTAAAGTCCTATATTAATGAGACAGCTACAGTTTTTAATCATTTCAGTTAAGCCTTGAATATTCGGTTTGCTAATATCAGGCATTCATTTAAAATGAGAACAAGTGTTTTATTATCTTCCCTTTGCAAATAGCAAATAAAATACTGATTTTTTTTTCTTTCTGTAAAGTTGTCAAATTCTCTGAAGAAAGCATCTGATTCTTATGGAGTTAATCTTATCTCTCAAAAAATAAGTTTATAAAACGTATCCCAGAAAGGAACCTAGGGAGATAATGGCCCAAACATTTTGTTTTTCTTACACAGTTTTTGTTAGAAATCAAGGCACACACAAATCGTGCTGTAAGACAATCTCCATCCTTTAACAACATTGAAACTGTTTGCAGTGGCATTGACCATCCCCTCTGAAAACAGTTTGCATACTTTCTAAGACACAGTTCTATGAGTAAAAAGGGAAGACCTTTCACCCTGTTCCATAAGGAAAGTTTTCTTTTATTTATTAAAATGGTGTAGAAAAACACTATTTAAACTACTTAACGTTTTAGTTCTGTTTAGCTTATACCTACTTTGTACATAAAGTATGCTATTTTGGTCAACGGCACCTTACAAATATAAGAATATGAGAAAATCAGTGTACCTTTTAAAGTGGCGATGGATAAGGCAGTAGAATGTGTTACCTTCTGAGAATTCCCATTGACTCCTACTAGGTTTTCTTTTTAATTTTTTTCTTACTTGATTAGAAATATCAAATTGTTGAAGAATGTGAACAACATTAAATTCAGACCTTTCATATTTAATAAGTACACAGGATAAGCCGTAAATTATTGATTTCAGAGAAAGAGGAAGGCATTTTAAAATAGTTTTAAATAGTCCGGCTTACCTACTACCAAGCTATAATTCCAAATGAAAGTGAGGGTAAACTTTAGTAAAAATTAAAAGGTGGCTCATGTAAACCCAGAGTGAAATGACTAACAAAGGAACCTTGCACTTCAGTAGGTGTGTTACACCCTTATTTCTGAATGTAGTGTTTTAGAAACAGAATCAAGAACACATAATGGATTTTCTCTGCCATGTGCTTCTCACCTCTCAGCAGACAATCTTTTATCTCGGGCTGTCTGCAGTATGCACGGGGAACCACTATATTGACATACTTCCGAATTTTGGATCACTTTAAAGCTCACTCTCAATATTTGGAATTTTGGATTTCAAAATGTTGTAACGATATTATTTCAGCTGCTGACAAAGAAAGGTCAGTCTCCATCCATCACAGTTACAAAGAGAAAGCATAGAATCAAGGGGCACTAGGTGAACGCTGAGGTTTTAGCCCAGCTCCTCTCTCCCACTGTCAGCTGGATCTGCCCAGTCCACCCTGACAGGGAGCACACAATCCTCCTCCTTCCCCAGCACTGGTGCTGAGCTCTCTCTCTCTCTCTCTCTCTCTCTCTCTCTCTCTCTCTCTCTCTCTCTCTCTCATAAAGATGATTTCTGTGTCATCTCTCAAGCAAGCATTAGATGCTATGACAGACTGAGAGTGAGTATCCAAACTGTAAAATCTTGAGAAGTTCTGACCTATGGGATTGTTCTTAGCAGCCAACTTATCTTCCCAAAGTAGTTGTTAAACACTTTATTTTAGTTACTGATTTTCTTTTAATTAAAAAAAAATAGCAACCAAATTTAAGGAGCCAGATTGAAATTTCAAATCATCACACTGAATTTGAGAGTCTGTTTTACATAGAATATAGCATTTTTTTGCTTTATTTTTATCAAGTAGAACCAAAGAGTTCTTTTTTCTAGCCAAATATGTTAAATTTAATATCAACTTAAATAGTAGAAAGTAGTCATTCCCAATTATTCACTGTAAATTTTTTTTGCCTCTTTTCGAGATATCATATATTTTCTCAATATTAAGTGCATCAATTTTGTTTCCCAATTTTACTTATTTTTAAGGACTGTGAAATCCATGTTAGCAACTCTCCTGGAAAACATTTGAAGCCACTCTGGTAGAAAGCAGACAGTAAAGGATTCTTACTAATTTGCTATTTTACTTACTCATTGTTAACCAAGAGAATGAACTGAATGATGGCTAGATTCTTCGTGCCTGCTTGCTTACCCTAAATTTTCTTTTCTTCACACATGAAGAAGCAAACACTGTCCCTGTCAAATGATAAATGAGGCAGAATTGGTGACGTGTGTGTTTGTCAACATAAGCAAGACCAAATGATTGCTCAGCAGGAGGAAGCCACAGGAAATCCAATGAATTTTCACTAATTAGCAAAATAATAATAATGTTTCTCTAATGACTATCTTGTACTGGGTTGTGGCCTTTTACCAGACATACTCCACTGTTATAAACTAGCAGTTTGGAGACAAGCTAGTGATTTCAATAGAGGATTTCTGAGAAACATTTGGAAGCGTCTTGCTCTCTCTGACTGGAGCAATTGAGATTGGAAATCCAGTCATAGGTTTGGCTTTCCTTTTTAAATAGAACCCATGCGTCATTGAAGTAATTCTTTGATAAGCCACACATAATTATCAGGACCATTTAAGTTTCAAGATCATTCTGTCTGTTCAGAGAAAGTCACGTGAGGTGTTCACAAGGAGTAACGTTTGAAAATAATAACACAATTAGTTTTTTTTTCTTTTTTCTCTTCAGTGCTATTCAGGTTACAGAGTTGATTCCCATCATTGACAGATTTCTGTCTATGTCTGAAGGCACATTGGTAAGATGCAATGAGAAGCTTGAAGTCTTTGTCCTGGAAGATGTTGCTGCTGCTGACGTTTTCTGTGAAGTTTATTAGTCAGTCACTATAGGAAGCACAGGAAGATGACAACAGAGGCCACAGTGTCTCTACTGAGCTCTGAGGATTCTACTGGCGAGGGTGTACTTACAGGATTCCTTGCTCAGACAAAGCCACAGACAGCTGACTGTTTGTGAGCCAGATTTACAACTGAAAATTTACAACAGAGAGCAAGGACAGGCAAACACATTTAGAATCAAGGGAACATTTAAAAGAGAAACTTAGGTGATCATGGGGCATATTGCTTGGATCTGTTTATTGATCAATTGAAGCTGCTTGAATTATATTAAATATCACCAAGAGAACAGGTAGAGCTGGTGAGTGATCAGGGATGAAAATGTCACTTCCAGAAAAAGAGTAGACATGTTTCCAATTCTTTTTCAAGTTAGCTACTCATGTGTTTTATCCTTTAATATTACACACACACACACACACACACACACACACACACACACACACACACACACACACTTATGATCTTTTAGCTGATGCACAGATTACAAAAACGGTGTCAATGAATCTGTCTTCTTTTTTCATCCCTAAATCACCACTGAGCTTTGCCACTGGGTGCCTATCGCTCAAGCACATAGCAGATGATATAAGGGTCTAGCATGACCATTTTGAAATTTTATTTATCATTGTAAAACATTTTCAGCATTTCTTCTCTGGTCCAAGGTCATTCTGCAGCCTCTGCCCTAGGAGAGGCAATTTTTGAGGTAAAAAAACTGGAGGATGCCAATAGCCGCATCTTCCTTTGTCTAAGCCAGGAAAGATGACTAATAGGGAGAGACAGGGAAGGAGCAGATGACAGTGGTGTTGGGGACATGGTAATGAGGTGAGGGGAGAGCTGTAAGCAAGAGAGGCAAGTGTTGAGGATATGCTAGGATAGGTCAAGGGGTGAGAACGGAGATCACTTTAATGAACCACATGGCTGCCACCTTCAAACAGATGCGCAGCGATTTCTCAAAGTCTCCATCAAGCCCAGTGAATTTTTCTGCACTTCTCCAGCTCTGCCTTTTCCTGTAACGCAGCCACTTATCACACAGAGCTAGTTCAAAGTGACATGCACATTTAGTAAAATTAAATACCAGATATCAAGGGTATAGTACTAAAAAGTAATTGAACATACCTCATTAGTAATCTTTAATCAGTTGCATGTTGAAAATGCTAACATCATAGATATATTGTGTTAAAAATAGTTCTTTGGAAGTTTTCATTTTTGGTTGTTTACATAAAGAAGAAAGGAAAAATGCTACCAAAATATGTAAAGTTATATCTGTACCTGGCTTTAATACCAATATTTCTGATTTTCCATGTGAATGTCTTGAACTCTCAGGGGCCTTACAAGGACAGCCAAAGAGTCAGTTTCAGGAGATAGTAAAGTGCTGACCTGCAGTCCTAGCTTTTACATGCAAAGCATCAGGTCTAGAGCCCTTAGTTCCAGCTGCCTCTTTCCTTTAGGCCCTTCTATGCTACCTTCCTTTGTTCTCCCTAGTCACCCCAGGGCCATATGTCACATAAGCAAGGGAGGTCTCTATGCCCAGAACCTACTGTAATTATGGAAACCAGCCTGTCCTGGGCCTGTTGAATCTGCTTTCTCTGTTCCCTTCAGAAAAATCCAAATGAAAGTGCCTACTCTTTCAGCCTTCCTCTACTGACAATCCCTGGGGTTATCCCTAGGGTCTCTTCTCTGAGAATCATTTCAATGTTTTTAGTCTCAGTATCTATTGCCCTTGTCATATATAAATATTAATAAAAACCCAGGAAGATAAAATATCATGTAAAATCTAGATTTAAGTGTGTGTGTGTGTGTGTGTGTGTGTGTGTGTGTGTGTGTGTGTATGCATGACGTGTTAGTAGACGGAGGCTGTGAGAGAGGAGCTACCCAAAGGCAATGTGGATGAGAGAGGACATTTAATGTATGAACAAGATAATGGAAGGGACACAGTGGAGCTCAAGGGGAAGGGAGAGCACAGGGGAGGGCAGTGAGGGAGGATGGTGGCTAAGAATGATGCCTAATGAGATATATGTATGAAACTCTTGTAACAAATCTATCTCATTTCTTTATATGGTAACCAAGAAGTTTCTAATTAGGAAACACCCTACATTATGCGGATTTGGGTGAATGGGGATGTGAGGAGGATCCTTGAGGAGTTGAGGGAGGGGAAACTCTGATCAGAATATATTGCATTAAAAAGATCTCTTTCCAATAAAATAAAAAATATGCAAAAAACAATAATAGAAGAAACACCCTACACTGAAAAATATATCTCTGTATTTTGTGGGACAATGTTACATTACAGTTCTGTCTCTTCAACTGTAACCCACAGGTCACTTACCTCAGAATCACTTAAGTGATCACACATTCAGATTCCCAGGCCTAGTTTCTGCAGCGTAGTGGTGCCTTAATGAATGTTAGTTATTCTTCCTTTGATGCCAGGATAATAAAGAAAAAATTGTCATGAAAATGGCTTGTTTCTGTCTTGAAAAGTTACCCTTTCATGTCTTCATCATTTTGTTACCGCAACCAGTTAAAGAACAAACACCAAGAAAAGTAACTTGCCTCAAGTCACACAGCTTGCTAGCACTGGCACGTGCATTAATTTTTGAATAATGTATGAATTATGTATTTACTTAGCTCCATGAGGCACAGTACTTATTCTGGAGGATAATAAAATGTCTTTGCATAAGGAAGAAATATAAGGGACACATGCAGTCATGATCCAGATCTCAGCCTCCTTCTCCCATCCTGTCACCACTATCCGATCAGGTGTACACTACCCCAAATTTTGTGGTCACTGTTCTCTTGCCTTACTATTCATGTATGTTGCTTTTGTTTGTCTAGGAAATGTCTCCTCTAAAGGTGAATGAGTTAAAGGCTTGGTTCCCATCTGATGAATGGTGATGGAATCATGAGGGTGCCAACCTCATGACTAGATTAACCAAGGACAGGTTCCTTGTTGAATGGGCTATGAGCTATGGGCTATGAGCATGTGAGAACTCTGTGAATGTAATTTTATGGCATATGTTTTATCTTTAGACTCTCCCTTCTGCTTCATGGCTACCATGAGATTTATCGGTTTAGCTGTACTTTACCAACTGTGCCTCACCACCATGTTCTGCTTCACCACAAACTCAGACAGGATAAAATCAAGTGGGCATGGATTGATACCTCTAAGTCAGGAGTCAACATTAACTTTTTCGCTCTCAAGTGTGTTTTACAACTTTTTCATCACAGCAAAGAAAGACTCACTAGCTTTTGTTGCTTTTGCTCTCTGCATTCAGATAAGTGATACAAGTCAATTGTGGTGATGTATACCTTTTATTCCAGCACTTGGGAGGCAGAGGCAGGTGAATTTCTGTGAGTTCAAGGCCAGCCTGACTACAAGACACTGTCTTGACAAAAAGACAAGCAAAACTTACAGACACATGACATAGATTTTGGACTTGAATACCACAAATTCTCAAGAGATTTGCTTCCTTGTCTCTGTACTCCTCTATAAGATCCACCTATGATGATGAAAGAAGTTGCAGTCCCCTGGCTTCTACCACTGATTGAAACTATTATATGAATACTTTACTGATGTGGGATTCCCCTCTGTATGCTTTGAACATGTTTTATTACCATTGGTTAATAAAGAAAGTACTTTGGCCTATGGCAAAGCAGAATATAGCCAAGCTGGAACAGATACAGAGAGATAGTAGATAGAGTCAAGGAGACACCATGTAGCTGCCAAAAGAGACAGATTAATGTGGCAATACACAGATTAATAGAAATAGGTTAATTCAAGATGTAAGAGCTGGTTAAGAATACACCCGAGTCACTGGCCAATCTCTATTGTAATTAATAAGAGTTCCTGAGTGATTATTTGGGTCTGAGCAGTTGGGGAATGGAAAAACAGAATCCACCTACAAAATGATGCCAGAAGTGGGGCAATTACATCCACATAAAACCTGAGAGCTTGGGAAGGAATCTTAGACACAAAAGAACAGAGTTAAGCACAGCTTTTTGGTATCCACATTTTTTTCAGATAGGCTGTGTTTGTGGGCCACAAAAAGCATAGGTGCAGTTCCTTTAAGAAACGGCTTTCTGATTCATAATGAATGACAACACTAAAGCTGTGGCTATTTTTTTTTATATCCAGCTATGGAGCATGAAAATGGAGTTGTGGGCAGTGTTCTACAAGTTCCTCTGTGACAGCATAGGCCAACTGCTTCCCAGAATTGAGGTGGCGAACATAGCTCCCACCCTGTTGTACCATAGCTGGCAGTGAATTACTTCTGCCATGTTAAAAGGCTGAGAGAGGCAGAGCCAGCCTCCAGGGCTGCAGCAACAATACCACTTACCATTTTAAAAGCACTTCTTGTCAGAAAAGGGTTTCAGGTACATAATAGGACAGAGTTAGACAAAAAAGGCCTCTAAACACATCACAGTATGTTTAAAAATGTACATAGGCTTGGGAGAGAGGAGAAAGAGTATAAACAGGTATATAAAGAAGTAAATGGCTTTTTTTTAAAAGAAAGTCTTTAAAGAGACAGTAAAAGTATTATATGAGAGTACAGATAGTCATAGATTAAAAGAGTAGAGAAAATAAGTGGCATAAAGATGGAATACACACAGAGTGTCTGTATTATGTATATCATTGTGTTTTCTTTGAATTTTTTGACTGCAGAGAGACATTTGATTCTGGGGACTGCTAAGTTCCAGCAACGTATATATTTTAAAGGTACATTGATTTCAAAATTTGAGTCTAAGTATATGTTACTTTGGAATAGAGGCTCTGCTTTTGTTTCCACAGAAAATGAGAACCTGTGGATTTCTTCCATGCTAATGTGGTTTGATGGAACAAGAGCCCCCAAAAGGTCTCCATGAGCCTCTAAAAATACTTCACCCAATAAACAGCAGGAAGCAGTTTGGAGAAAACTACGCCCAAATTCCCAAAATGATAGTTTATAAAAGTTTATTTTCACTTAAAGGTGGTTGATTGTAAGTGATTAATAGGCACAGTCAATTAGCTAGATGATCTTCAATACTTCAAAGACCTAAGGAATATGGCATTTAAAATGTTTTAAGAACTTAGACTTTTCTTGACAGTGAGACTTGTCTGCTTCTGGCAGCACCAATTCAGAGAGGTTGATGGACATTGAAAAACCTCATTAAGGAATTTGCCTTCAGTGTGACAAGGTTAGTCATTTGAGCAAGAAACTGCTCTTGCCTGGACTACTTTACTGTATGCTGTATGAACTGGACATGAAGAGCCCACAGAAAATGACTGCTGAACTTTCCAAAAGAGTGGATGGTCTTTTAGAGTTTCTGCTTCACAGAGGAAACTGCTAGACATTCTGCAGGACACAGAAGAAAGCAACTGATGAACTTTGCCATTACAAGGTTACAAGGTGGAATAGATTTTCAAATTTTCTTCTTCATGGAAAAGTCTGCTGGATACTATGGGCCTGTAGGCTAAATATGGATGCCCCAATGTTATAGAAGAACTTTGGGTGACTATCCAGGCAGCAATATGTCTCTGCTAATTCTAGAGTTTTGGAAGTTGATTACAATGTACTTTCTGTTTACTTAGATATTGTTATATCCTTCTTGGCTCTTTGATGGAGTTGAAGGCTAAAAAGTTATAGTTAGGTTTCCATAGTTATGACAAATTATGTGAAACTTTAGACTCATAAAAATATTATAACTGTAGTTCTTGCTTGATATCTGCTTTGTTATATGTAATTTTACTCTGTTTAAGTTAAAACCTTCATCTTTATTTACAAAGAAGAGGGGAGATGATATGGGATTCACCTCTGTATGCTGTGAATATGTTTTATTACCATTGGTTAATAAAGAAGCTGCTTCAGCCTATGGCAGGGCAGGATATAATCAGGGTGGAAGAAATATAGAGAGATATTAGGAGGATTCAAGGTGACACCTTGTAGCTGCCAAAGGAGACAGATGCCTGGAACTTTACATGGTAAACCACAGCATTGTGGCAATACACAGATTAATAGAATGGGTTAATTCAAGATGTAAGAGCAAGCTAGAACTATGCCTGAGTCACTGATCAAGCAGTGTTATAATTAGTATAATTTCTGTGTGATTATTCAGTTCTGAGCAGCCAGGAAATGGAAAAGCAGTCTCCACCTACACTTTACTTGCTGCATATTTTCCCATTTTACATTGGTTTATGTTAGGTATTTTGTTATTACAAACAATGCCACGAAAAACATCTTATTGGTTTTCATCCATAAATAATCTAAATGATTGTGGGTGCTTAAAAAAACTAATATTAGTCGGGTGGTAGTGGTGCACGCCTTTAATCCTAGTACTTGGGAGGCAGAGGCAGGCAGATCTCTGTGAGCTCAAGACCAGCCTGGTCTACAAGAGCTAGTTCCAGGACAGGTTCCAAAACCAGAGAAACCCTGTCTCTAAAAACAAACAAACAAAAAAACCCTAATATTAAATGAAGTTTGACCAACATTCAAGTGAATATTAGACTTGCAAACACTTGCTCTTTTTTCAAGAGCCTCTAATGTGACCACAGCAACAAAACAATTCTGGCTAGGAAGTGGTGCTGGTTTAACACCCTTAGTCTGCAGACCTCTGTTTTGTTTAATAGTCTTTCTTTTCCCCATGGATATCTATTTCTTCTTATAAAATCTTATCCAAGACCTCACGCTACATTTGGCTTCTGTTTTGGGATTCATACTTTGGCTCAGAAATTTACAAGAGCAGTGACTCAGGGAGATTAATTTTGAAGCAGAGGATGAAACAGATTTCAGAGTGCTAAAAGCAGAAATACCAGGAGACTCCCGCTATATTATGGCTGCCGGTGGCAGAGCAAGAAAGATCTACAGCAGAGACGGCCTCTCTGTGGATCCCACTCACCTTACGTGGGACAGACTGTATTTCAGCCAGGCATCCATCAGTCTCCCAGCTGGCATGTTCCTTAAGGCTTGGAACGCAGGAGCCAATTCATTTTAGTTGTCCTTCGGGTACTCAGAATGTGACTGGCTGTATGAGTGATGCGGTGTAAGTTGGTCAAAGAAATTCTTATGCGCAAGAAAGACAAACTGAATGGGAGGCCACAAGCCAGAACAAAAAAAATCAAAGACCCCTGGAAATGGAAGAGAACAAAGAGAAAAAGAGAAGAGAAGAGAAGAGAAGAGAAGAGAAGAGAAGAGAAGAGAAGAGAAGAGAAGAGAAGAGAAGAGAAAAAGCCTTATCAGTGGATGAGCTGGGGAGACATTCATGACAGAGGCAAAGGAACAGCTGTTTGGTGGAAGCTGAGGACGCAGCCACATGGTTTGTCCACTGTGTTGTGCACTTATGTATGCAGTGCCTTCAATCACCAGCATTTTAAACCTGGCCTCACGTATTCATTGCTATTCCCAGATCACCAATCTTTTTTTTTTTTTTTATCATTTACTCCCCGATTGTGCTCCTTTTCCTTTTCAATATCACTAACAAAAGCCCCTTGCTACAGCAGTTGAATTTCTGAAGGTGCCTATGCTTGTGCCATGCTTCAGTGTTACCTGGCCTCCAGGTTGCTGTGAGCCTCCCAGCCTTTGCATGTGTTCTTTCCTCCTTCTGAAGTTGTCAGCCCCCAGATTTTCATAGGGTTGGATTCTTTTTTTCTCTTTGAAGTGCTTTGCTCATTCTACCCACTGTCATTCCATTCTGTTTCTTTTCTACAACAGGTAGCTATAGGACCCTTTGGAAATTCTCATTCATTCTCCTGCTCTCAACCTTTTGATTAGTTTTGTTCCACTATTTTGTGGGCTCCATGAGAGATCGCATTTTATCTGGTTGTCTGACCTTGTAGAATACATGTTGATCCTTGCACAAAGGTTCAACATAGTCCCGGGCTACATAGAGTGCAGATCATACCTAACTTATATGTCCTTGTTTCAAGTGGCTAAATAGTTTCTGAACAGTTTGGCTACTGGGTATTTATTATTAAAAGATAAAAGGAAGTCATTTTTATAGTTCCAAATAAAATTTAATTTAAAAATAATGATCTAGGGGGTAGTGGAATATGAAAGGTTAAATTGGAATGGACAAAGAGAATAGGTAGAGAAGTTAAAATGGAATTACTCTATAACAGGGCAACAATGACACTACAAGACACCAGTGGCTAACTAGCTAACTACAACAACAACAACAACAAAATAAAAACAGTGCCAACATTAGGATATTTCTTGCCTGGTTGTTGGCTAGTGAATTCTCATAGAGCCCTCAAAATTATAGCCTATAGCTATTGTTTTTAATTGCTCTACAGAACTTGACAACAAGATTCTGTTTCCAAAGTTATCATTTTCTTGAGTCATAGAACATGTCAAAATCAAGCTAATATAAACCTGGAAGATTCATGCATACTAGTTAGCTTTCATAATGCTGGAAAGTGTTGCACGAAATACTGAGGTAATTATTGTTTATTAGAAATCATTAATTATAGCCAGCTATGAATCCTGTGAATGGCCTAATAAGACATACTCACTGATACAATAGTGGCAAAAACCATCATAGTGAGATTAGCCACTTTCTGATTGTTCCACAAGGTATCTGGCAGCTTTACTTGCTAAGTGCATACAGCTAGACAATTCAGAGGCCCAGTGAGAGACCCTATTACTATTAGACTGTTAAGTGGACATAATATTAAAGAGTCATCCTTATACTCATGGGTCAGTGCATCTCTTAATGGTTATCTGAGAAACTTTATTGGTAGGAGTTGGTGATTAAGTGACCAGCGTGTGGAAAATAAGAGCGCAGCATCCCCAAACTGAAAGGAAACATATATACCACACCTTCCTCCCATGATGCAAGGATCAAGGGTCATTGTGTTAGGGGAGACAGAAAGACTGTAAGAGCCAGAAGTGTATATTTCAATAGGGAAACTTCAGCCTCTGGACAAATCAGGACAAGTGTACAAATTCACCCACAGCAGTTTTGACAATATGCCCAAAATTTGTGCAAGCCCCAACCCAATGAAATGCTAGTATGGTGAGGAGAGCTGGATACACTATCCCACACCAAACTGTGGAACTCCTGGTAATTTTTAGATATTAGATATAGAGAGAATAGTTTCTCTAAGACTGTATGTAGTCCCTGGTAAGTTGACCACTCTCCCTGGGAAAACAATACATCCAAAACAATTTGGATAACATGTTTTGGTCTTAAAAGATTAACGAATAGATAATTTAAGAAAAGAAACCAAGTTGGGTGGGTAGAGAAGGGTGGTAATCAAGGAACAGTTGGAGGAAGAAGATTAAAATGATCAAAAGAGATTATGTTAAACTCTCAAAAAACTAACAAAAGTATTGCAAAACAATCCAGTAAGTGAGTATAGAAGTCATGGAAAGGGGCTGGAGAGATGGCTCAGAGGTTAAGAGCATTGCCTGCTTTTCCAAAGGTCCTGAGTTCAATTCCCAGCAACCACATGGTGGCTCACAACCATCTGTAATGAGGTCTGGTGCCCTCTTCTGACCTGCAGTCATACACACAGACAGAATATTGTATACATAATAAATAAATAAATATTTAAAAAGAAAGAAGTCATGGAAAGGCAACTTCTGAATGATGGTAAGCTTTCAAAGGAAGCAACAGTCTTCTTGGAATTTTAATACATGGACATTGTTGAATGACTGCTAAATACCAAGAGCTGTTAACAAATAAAGAAAAATTCTATTCCTTTAAGACCTTTCTGCCAGGTAAAACTGATAAGCAATAAAGTGTGATACAGAGATGCTTAATTATGAATGAGAACAGAAGGGTAGAAGAAGATGAACTTGAACATGAGTTAAATACACCTTAAAATATCCAAACTAGCATTCGCAGACAATACCTGTGGGCTTCAAGTCAGTGAGTTTCCTGGGTTAGCGCAGAGCTTAAAAGCATCAATGTGAATCACTTTTGGACATATTACTGTAACTTCTTTGGGCACAGTGTTCTCCTTTATTCAAAAATAATATTATAAAGATAGTGTCCACTGGACAAAAGTTCACACATCACAGAACAAAAAGATAGAGTGAAATTTCTTCATGATATATTTAACATAGGTCTTCAAAGTGACACTTCCTCGAAGTTTAGGATTGGAAATTTTCAATTTCAGAAATTTAGGAAAGGGATTTAGAAAACTCGTGGGCCCTTTCTCATCTCTATGGTTCCCTATTTATCACCCTCATATTGTTCCTTCAAAGTCCTGCCAAAGTGGGAATGAATTCATGGTGTAATTAGTGAAACGGAATACTTCTGAGTACTCTGAAATATTCTAGAGCAGCTACAGAATTCCAAAAGTAATACAAAATGAAAACAAAGTGTATTCTGCTAGCATCCAAATGCTGTTTATAACACTGATTTTTATGTAAATGAATTAGTACTCTTCAAAGAAAAGGTTCATCCTAGGCCAGCGGCAGATGCATTTAAGCTAGAGAATATATTAGCCTTCTACAAAGAAGAAGAAGAACTTACAAGTCTTATGGCAGCAAGTGAAGAGCAGCGTATAGGGCCCCACAGCCACACTTAAGAACATTTACACATCCAAACAATTATATACAGCCTTAAACTACTAAAAAAATTTATGTATGCGTGCCTCCAAATAATTATAAATAAACAGATAAAGGAGGACAACTCTGAGCTATGAGGAAATTCTAAGTGACTTGTTTGTAAGTAGGGAGAAAATACTGCAGTTGGAAAAGCAGTGTCTTGAAGATACTATGCTCTAGATGGGGTCAGGTGCAAGTCAGAAACCAAAACCAAAACTATTAACATGCTTGTGTAGTATCCGAATCTCTTTCCAGAAATGGCTTATGGGCTTAAGAAAAACAACAATTAGAATCAATATAACAGCTATATTAATGTGGTAGTTCTAAATACTTACACAATGTATTAAAATATACTTGTGTAGGTTATAATTACATATAAAATAATACATAGCGACATGCTGGTTAGTATGAATATAATAGTGACTCATACCAGAAACTATATAATCATCAAAGAGGACTGTAATTGATGAGATGACACACACCAGCATTGCCGTTCAAGGATAGATGGACTTCAAGGGCCTCCAGTTGTACAACCTGGGAGAATGCAACATTTCTCACATGTCCCAAACTGGAGTCTTTGAACTGACTTTAATCACAAGGAAGCACTGGGAAGACCAAAATTGAAGAAAGCCCCAATATGTTTGTGTCTGGAGGCAGGACTGCCATTTTTCACACTTCTCTCGATATCATCCCAAATAAAGATTTTATTTTTAGTGTTTTAGCCTGAAGGAAGAAGAAGAGACCTGGTACTTAAATGCAGATTGACTGCACTGATCCTGAGCAACAGGGAGACATGATCAGCAGGATATTGCTGGAAAAGACAAGCCTCCACCCAATGCCTGGTTCAAAACAAAACCCTTGCTCATTCACCCAACATGTAGCGAGACTGCCCACCTCCTAAGGCAGTGAACATTCACAGAAGCCTAGGCAGACAAGTCTGTGCTCCCTCTGATCCATGCGAAAAAAAAAAAAAGTGTCAGTTGCTATTACTGCAACAGATAAAGACTGAGTGTGGGCCTGATAGAGAAATGGCAGTAAAAGCCTGTTTGCTTTTCTTATCTTCCTCCCTACCTCTAAGGAGATGTAATTTCCCTTTGATTCAGAGTACAGAATTTCATTTTCTTTTCCACAAACAGCATTGGAACATATCTAACACAATATCTAGTTAATAAGGACAGTAAACATTTTGGGGCCTGCTTGAAGTTTACAAAAGGGGTTTTCATGTCCAGGTCCTCCTTTGGGCCTCTTGGCACAAGGAGGTACAGCTGTGGGCCCATTATCCTCATCCAGGCGCTCACAGAAACACGTGTGTCATGTACTCCAAGTGATTAGTGGAATAAAGAATTTAAAAGTGAAAATAATCCTGTTTCTTTCTTGAAAAAGAAAACCCATTCTAGACTAGTCAAGGAATAGTGCCGAGGGAGGGAAGTTGGCATTTTTTCTTTGCATAATTTTTCTGACAAAACAACAAGATTTCTACATCATTTATATGACAAACTCTATCCTTATCGTCGGAAGTTTTGCAAATTTAGCATCAATCAAGTACATTTTCAGTCACTTTCACTGAAGTTTCATTTTATTTATCCTGTTGGCGAAGTGAAAGCAATTTGGGCTTGCTAACACTGTCTTTTCTGTAGCTGCCTAAAAAGTGGCAATGGTAAAAAGACAGAGGTATCTTTTTCTTTCCTCAGAGGTGCAACCGATGTGTCCATTTGTATGAGAAATCTGTCATTCTTATTTTAAGATGGTTTCCTTTTATTTATAGGCTTGAATCATTACTTGATAACACTTTTTTCCCCTGGAACTCTTAATTGGTACATAGGGCAATCAAAAGTTTACTACTTAAGACATTTTGGGAGTATAAGAAAACAGAGATGCCCAAAGCATCTCAACCAGATTGTGTGAGTTTTTAGATTGTTTATTGTATGAGAAGTGTTCTAGAACTCCTTCTAGTTCAACACAAAAGAGATTCACACTTGATGTGCCTCCAATTTTACAATCTCTTGATAGTTTTCAACTAAGGCTCTTACCATTGTAAGAGAAACACTGGAGGAGTTATTGGTGCATCCAGGGTGCTAATTTCTGTTTCTGTGAGAAGCAGCCTAACCATGGAAGTCTCTTCATCAACATTTCTATGTAGAGGAGAGGTTTATGCTGTTGTCAGAAAAGAGCCACATCAAATCTCTTCTCCCTTAGTTTAGCATTAGCCATCTTTGCTGCAGACCAAGGTTTACAGATAGATGAGAAAGGATGTTAAAAATACGTGTGATGGTTTGGAAATGTTTATTCAGAGCAAACAAGCGTCTGTCGGAACCATCTATCCCTAGGGAAGATTCCCGAAAGCCTAACGTGAATCAAATGAAGAACATTGGAAATTTACATAAACCCTCAAACTATTCACAGAATGATGAAAATTGTTCTGGAATGTTGTGATGAGTAAGTAATCAGCACATACACACTCACACACACACAGTCGGGGATCTGAAAATGAGTCCGTCCTGGTTACTTGCACTTTTATTATTATCTCACTTATTCTCCACAGAAATCCAGTTTGCCTGCCTTCCTTCCTTCCTTCCTTCCTTCCTTCCTTCCTTCCTTCCTTCCTTCCTTCCTTCTTTGCATCATTACCCTATTTTGAAAACTTAAACAGATAATAGTTATGAAACAATTCAAGTTTGATGAATTAAACTGCACACAAAAATTAACTCAGAGGAAGAGATGTTAGAAAAGGTAGAGATGAGTTGGTGATGTCAGCAGGGGGGTCTTAAACAAGCCTGGAAAGAAACCAAAGATATAACCACTCCCTCAGATTTCCACCCTTCATTGGTCTCTCTTACCTTCTGCAATGCAGATAACTGTTTTGATAAGCTTTCTTACCGAAATTCCCAAAAGCCTAAGACTTTTCAAGGCTGTTTTATACTCTCTGTGAGTGTGAATTTAAACATGAAAGAGTTTAAAATCAACTTTTAATAATGGTAACATACTTGAGCTTTTATGATTTATTTAATGAAAGACATTTCTAGACCCTCAAAAACAAGTCTAAAGCCAACAGGGAGACCCTACTTCACAGACCAGTCTCAAGTAGTAGGTGGGGGTTGTAGAATTCACTTGAGGATCCTTTCTCTCCCTTATAAGAATTATGTCCTATGTGTCAACTCAGAGCCACATGAAACCACAGGACATAGTCCTTATAAGGGGGAGAAAAGGCCCTCAGGTGAGACCTATAACCTCCACCTATTACTTCTACACTTGAGGCTGCTCTGTGAAATGGGAAGTAGGGGCCAGTCACTCATCAAAGTTCATGGGGTTTGGACATGAAGGAAGATGCGAATTGGAAACAAGTCCAGTATAGTTTGAGCCTGCTCATTTGTTCCTGGCCACCCAGACTTGAAATAACCACACAGAAAATGTATTAATTAAATAACGGCTTGGATTATTAAGTCTAGCCTCTTATCGGCTAGCTCTTGCATCTTAAATTAACCTATTTTGTTATTTTATATTTTACCATGAGGTTTGTGGCCTACCGGCAAGGTTTCACCTAATGCCTCATGCCTTTTTCCTCTGGTGGCTACATGGCGTCTCACTGACTCTGCCTACTTGCTCCCAGCATTCAGTTTAGTTTTTCTGCCTAGCTCTATTTTCTGCCAAAGCAACTTCTTTATTCATTCACCAATAAAAGCAACACATATACAGAAAGACTTCCCAACCAGTCCAGGTCTGTTTTATAAAATAATCTGTAAACTTCCCAGTAAATTCTATAAGCTCAGTTAACAGACATTAATGGTTAATGTTACTATACTTTCCTTATTGACTTTTGTACCAACTGTGAAGAAGGCAGGTCTGGAGACATAGTTAGGCCCTCATGAAGCTCCTGTGAAATGTTGAGAGAAATATATATATTCTTCAGGTTAGTTCAATAATTACATTAGGATTTTGCAGAAGTAACAAGAAAGTTTCCTTCTTTCCATGACACAAGGTGTGTGTTGGATTGCTATCTGGCAAGAACTTTGAGTGTGAAAAATGAAGTACACATGGTAGGTTACAGATTTGAGCAGTAAGTAATAGAATCACTGATTTTTATTTATTACTATAACATAGATAGCATAGAGCCACATATTTGTTGAGAATGGCGTGTGCACGGATACCACCCTAGTTCTCATATCCACCTTGACCGGTTAGGTCAGTTGTGCCTATTATGTTCTTTCCTTCTATTAGGTCTCAGGAAGTGCATGTATCCATAAATGAGCTCAAGCTGAACTATAAAAAGGATTTCTGGGAGTCACATAAAAGTTTGCGAAGCAAGCTCCTTTTAACCAAATGAGTCATTTCCCTTGACTCTGGAAGAATGGACATATGACTTGCCATTGACTTATACATATGTTTGCATATCAAAGTCCATGCTAGCCTCAAGGTTCTGAAAGTCCAAATTTATAAGTATCTATTATACATTTCAAAGCCCCCATCTAGAATGCTAGCCCTTTCACCTCCTTCTCTGTCCTAAACTCCCAGGCTTGCTCCTGTTCCCCTACACACACACACACACACACACACACACACACACACACACCCAGATACTCAACTTTCTTATAACTCCACATAATTTTTTACATCCCCTACTCTCTTGCCTCAAAGATAGCCCTGGCCATGCCCAATCTGCTTCTTTTTCTGTCAACTCTGGACTCTTTAAGATGCCTCTGAATGTTCACTGTTTCTTATCCACAAGAAAACCTCTTTCCTTAAGGGAGTGGCATTCAGCGATCACTACACCCTTGCATACACTTTCCACTCTCTGTTGCACAAGGAGTGGCCATGCAGGATTTAAGTGGTCTGTCAAGTCCTCTCATGGAAAGCTTTTTCTATTCTGGTAAAGAAGAACAGTCATGCGTGGCCGTTTTCTTCTGTTTCCTGCTTTGAATGCAGATGTGATAGCTGGAGCATGCAGCTGTTTTGCTTTTACAAAACAATAAGCAGAGACATCGAGCTGCTGAACATATACCAGAAACAACTGTTCTTGTGAAGGAAATTCAAATTCATTTTTTAAGACATTGTAACTGCATACTCTGTTACTTATAGTCAAGTACTTTTTCCTGGAAGTTAAAGAATATTGTACCCATAAATATACCTCCATTACACTCATTGCATATTATATAACCTAGTATCACAGTGACAACCTAAACTGGTTTAATATGTTCTACATAGCATAGAAAATGTCAATAAATGAAGTGAACCAGTATCAAATAAGTGAAAGAAATCGTTTTTAGATATTGGGTAAATTATTATTTTAGGAAGGTATATAGATAGATAGATAGATAGATAGATAGATAGATAGATAGATAGATATTGTAACTGTTTTAAGTATTCCTTCTTCCAGACTTTATGGCAGCATTCTGTACTTCTCATAAATTAGTTGGCACTAATTACACAGGAAGGAGAGAAAGACTTACCATCATGAAAGCTAGCTTCCTTTTGACTTTGAACCATATAAGAACCTCCATGAGACCTGTCTGGTCATCTAGCAGTTACAGCATCCTGGCCGCAGAGAGAGCTACTATCTAATGCAGTGGGTTTATGCAAGAAAATGCAATTTAAGTCTTAAAGAAAGACTCAAGCTAATATAGATACAAAGGCAGAATTATAGAGATCAAAGTTACTAAATGATTATTTCAAAAGTCCAGTTCTATAGTTTATACATAATTTTAGTCTCTTTGCTATCTTACTTTCATTTTTTTTATTTTCTTAAAAATTCTTTCTTCAATTGTCATACTTCTTTTAAGGCGTCACCAGTACTGAGGTTGTCTAGTTTTTCCCATGAATTATTTTGTCATTCTGAGAATACAAATTATTGTCATTTTCTTTTGTAAAAAAAGGGAAAAGTTAATAGAGACATAGTGCTGCTCTCCATAACCAATACTGTTTAGAAGATGGCTTGTTGTGCTCTCTTCTGTAGTTGCTATTTTTGTTTATTGTTTCTGTTTCTGTCTAAAGGACCAGCTGAGGACAATAAATGTTGTTTTGAAGTGTAAGGAAATGATTTTTATAGGCTCCCAAGCGTCTCCAGGTAAGGAAGGTGTCTACATGTCTTTGTGCAATTTGAGCCTGGAATGTCACTTGTGTTCTCGTCTCCAATACACAGATTGCCCTGGCCTTCATTGTGGCGCAGCCTCCTTTTGAAAGCTGGGCTTTGTCCTCATTTCCAGCTCTGCATTCTTGGTGAGTACTTTTCTGTTCTCTGGTCATCAGAGTGCCTAATGCAGATTCTCAAAAATTTCTTTTTAGAATAATTACTGTGTTTTCAAAAATCATACTGGGAGCCGGGCGGTGGTGGCGAACGCCTTTAATCCCAGCACTTGGGAGGCAGAGGCAGATGGATCTCTGTGAGTTCGAGGCCAGCCTGGTCTATAGGAGCTAGTTCCAGTACAGACTCCAAAACCACAGAGAAACCCTGTCTCTAAAAACAAAAAAACAAAAACAAAAAATCAGACTGGGCTTTAGCGAATTCCATACGGTAGGGGAAGCCGGTGGCAGTGAACACCAAGGCCACATTAGAGTCAGCTGAGAGGGGTTTCCTTCTTTGGATGAGTAAATGATTCTCAGAAAAAAAAAAAAAGGTGCATGATGGGGGACAGTAGGGAGGAAAGGGAAAATGTAATTATAATTTTAATAAGTTGAAAACAAATCTCCAAAAACACACAGAAAAACTGTTTTTTATAACTGAAATAACTTCAGAAGAAAAAACAAAACCATTAAGAAATTTCCAATTAAACACATCATTTGTCATTTTTATATAGTCTCAAGGTGAAGTCACAGGTCGCTGTGAGATTGAATTTGTAGAGTTGAGAACTCAAGAACAATGGCAATGGGTTTTTTGATCCTACTGCACGTATTGGCTTTGTGGGAGCCTAGGCAGTTTGGATGCTCACCTTACTAGACCTGGATGGAGGTGGGTGTTCCTTGGACTTCCCACAGGGCAGGGAACCCTGATTGCTCTTTGGGCTGACGAGGGAGGGGGACTTGATTGGGGGGGGGGGAGGGAAATGGGAGGCGGCGGTGGGGAAGAGACAGAAATCTTTAATAAATAACTAAATAATGAGAGAGAGAAAGAAAGAAAGAAAGAAAGAAAGAAAGAAAGAAAGAAAGAAAGAAAGAAAGAAAGAAAGAATTTGGTAGCCAGGTCACCAAACACCCACTGAGTATGAAGAAATACAGACTGGAACTTGAGTAAAGTGAAACTCTGATTATTTTTGCTAGTAAACCATATAACTCAGCATTAGATTGCAAAGCATTTTGTTCTCATTTTTGCACACAGTGTAGTGGGTAGCAGTGATTGTTAGAAAGTTGAAATGTGCTTGTGTGCGGGCACACATGTGTGCATGTATGGATACAAAGATACATATTTATATCTGTATTCATGGGGAGGAGAGAATCCCCATTGTCTCTCTGTCCTTGTTGTAAAGATGTATTTTAGTGTGCTGAGGACAAGAAGCACTGTTTAACAAAGGAAGGCATCTAGGTATTAGTGACTTTTAACTGACTGTGGCAGTTGAGCTAAAAGATTACCTAATAGGAAAGTAGATGAACCTCTTTTGTTTATACTTAAAAATATTCTAATTATCTAAAGGGCATATTTTAAAAAGCCTTGAATCTGATACGGAATGAAAAGTGTTTGACAACTCATTTTAACTCTCTTTCAGCTGAAGAATAAATTCAAGGCTTCAGTCACTTGTGCTTACAGAAGAACATATGGTGCATTCTGCTGGAGGAGGGAGCAGCCCTCCGTGTATCAGTCAAATTTTAGTGAGAGTTCCGACAGCCTCTTTACTAGCCCCACCCAAGTGACAGGGCTAGGTGAAGAGACGGTTCTGCTGGTATAAGGTAGCTTGGGATCCGCCTAACAGGAGGAAGAGCTTCTTGGGATGTGGCAGGTATTCAAACAACAGAGAAAACCCTGTGCACTTGAACAAGACACAGGCACAAACCAGACCTGCCACGTTTCAGTTGAGTCCTGGCTACTGAGGATGTAAGAAGAAAGCACCAATAAGGGCCACAGTCTCCCTAAGTCTTTTTCATCCAGAAAGCAAAGAGGTTAGCTCTGCATTATTCTTGGGACTGGTCCCAAGTATATGAGGGGAGCTTTAAGAATCCAGATATTATCTCTACTTTTTCTTCTTAGCAAAGATCTAAATTAACAGGACCAACAAGAGGCTCAGCTGACATTGGCTCAGGAAGAGTATCATGTTTGCTTTGTGAGTGATTGCAAACAGCCTGACAAAGGCCGAGAATCACCCTTAGAAACGCAATTCTAGTCAGGAAACAAAAGACCACAATCTGGTAGCAGAGAGCCAAAAGAGCTCTTTCAAGAAACACAGGCTGAATGGGTAAAGAGTTTCTCGGGAAGGGTTCTGCATGTGAGAGCAAGGGCCCGCTAGGCTTTCCAGCTCTGCAATCTTCTGTCTTTAGAGACACAGGCCCACCTGCCACGCTCAGTAAGAGATTTGGTTTCTAAAAGCTTTGGAGACTTCTCTTAAGGGTTAGAGGTCGCTCCTTCATTTGATAACATTAATCACTACTCCTTCTGTTGTTCACTCAGCCAGTAGGGTGACTTGACTGGGCATCCAGCTCTGTGCTGAATGTGGGAGACCTGCCTCACAGTGCTTGCTCATGCTCCAGGCAGAGAAGGCAGGCAGATGAAAAGACTATGAGCATCTTGAGCAATTTTGAGATTCAGGGATGCAGAGATGCGTTTGAAGGGCACTCCGAGGAGGACATCTGATAGACCCAAACAGCTTGATGTAAACACTGCCTTGGTTTATTGCAGAGTCCAAGCCCCCGTGTCAGCATTTTTCTAAGGGAGCTTGAGCTTGGCAGCAGTGAACACATCTGCCGCATTGCAGGAATAGCTAGAGGTTTCTAAAGCTGTTGCTTTGGGAAGATTACAGCCCTTCCTCCTTGCCTTCTGATTTCCATGTACATTTTCAGTGGTGGGGAGAAAAGTCTTCCCTATATGCTAGCCAACTACTGGGAAATGAGATGCCCTTTCTTCCCCGGCAAAGAGAGCACAATGCACTGTAAATTTTGCCTATACAAAACAACAGAGTGAAATTACAATGGTGTCGTACAGAATAAAATAGTCCACAGTCTCAATGAGATTTGCAGTGTTCCCTAGGCCTGACGACAGAATCCTGTGACATCCTGAAAGCACAATCTGTGACAAGAACAGATAGTCATGCAATTCCAATGCTTCCTTCTTTTAGTGGAATGAGATTTTATTAACATTTACAGCATATTTAGCTTTATATGTGTTTCACATTGGTTATCTCCAGAAAGATCTCATATTGGGGTTGCTTTTAAGGATGTGGCAGCTAGATCTTTCTCTCTTTCTCCTTCCTTCCCCCTACCCCCCCCCAGTATGTGTGTGTTTAAAATACATGATGAAATAGTGAAAGGGGTAAATGAATTTTTTAATGTATATGTTTTCCCAAGGGAGCAAAGGAGCATTGCAAACACACACAGTAGCACCAAAGCAGCATTTGTTTTGAACAAAATAATGCAAATTAGGTTCACCTCCATCCATATCCCTTTTCATTGAACTCTGTTTTCAAAAGAAATGAAATATGGGTTATCCTGATTTTCTTACTAAAATTTAAACCTCACTAAGCAAAGTCAAATTTTTGATGCTGTCTCAATGCTTCCTGAAAAAAGAAACAGTTTCTTTCTCTCTTTCTTTCTTTCTTCCTTCCTTCCTTCCTTCCTTCCTTCCTTCCTTCCTTCCTTNNNNCTTTCTTTCTTTCTTTCTTTCTTTCTTTCTTTCTTTCTTTCTTTCTTTCTTTCTTTCTTTCTTTCTTTCTTTCTTTCTTTCTTTTCCTGCAAGCATTTTAAATTTGATTGTGGAAGATCCTAGATATTCTGGGTGGTTCAAATTTCTGGATGCTTACCTTGCCCCCTTCCATGTGGTAGGAGCCAATTCACATTGACAGTCTTCACTCTGACCCTTCTGCTGTCAGCTTTCATCTGCATGCAGCTGTGGGCCCTGCCCACACCCTCACACTCTTTTTGTCCTGATGTTTCCTGCAGGTTTAGCTATCTTCCCTCACCTTCTCTTGTCTTCCTGTTCCTATTCTCTAAGAGTTTATTTTCCATTTGAAATCTATTTTGTCCCCTCTACAGGAGTATCGATCCTCTGTCATACAGACCACCTGCTTCCTGGGGTCCCCTCTTCACTGTCACACGGACTATTATTAGATGTGGTCACTTCTGATTATTCCAACACTGGCTGCTGTTTTCCCAGCTGATGCCACGTCCCCATCTCATATATCATCACGAGCATCTGGGGGCTCCCTGGCCTTTCCTTTGGCCTGAGAGGGACTCAGAGGCTTGCAATGAAAGACAAATAATAGCTACATTGCCTCGTGGAGAAACACAAAACTTCTGAGATGTGGGTTGAGAATGAATAAATCGACAAATAAACAAAATGTTTTCATGGTGCGGAAAAGAGAGAAAGAAGGCATATAATTTCAGGTTTGGCAAATGGCAATTCTCGTGAGCATGTTCATTGTGAGGACTTTGATGAATGGTCCTCCACGCCACCCTCCATCCAGACCTGCATGCTGTCAAGTTTGCCACTGCCATTTCAGACCAGCCCAATTGTCATTTAAAATGTAGAGTTACTACAGAAAGGTGAAATACACGATAGCTCTTATATACCTATTTTAGCGCAGGTCTTATCTGGAGAATGTTGGTTTGACTAAGGGAATTTTGTACAACTTCCCTTGCTCATCCGAAGAATCATGATATATAAAGTAGATCAATAGCAAAGATGCCTAAGGGGCCTTAGTTACTCACTGTGGAATCTTTGAGGCAGCCTCACACGTGCCTCTTTCTGTATACAGAGTGGGAGAGTTAGATACTGTGTCCTTCCTTATCTTTGTCTTTATTCTGAGCAATTGTAGTGTTTAATATGGCCAGAGCACTAGCAGAAAAGCAGGGACATTTGAGAAATGTGGCTTGTAAATTCCTCCTTGGATTCCTTGGACCAGATTTCCCCTCTTAACAACCACAGAGTGATGGTTTCTCTGCATCAGAAAGTGCCCCTCCAAGCTCCTGCTCAGCATGTGGTCCTATCCTATGAACAACAGCCACTGAGGCTTTATGGAGATTGCCTGGCAATGCCTTCCAACCTTAGCTCCAGGAACAGAGCACAAGGCTTCCTCGACGCCACCCTTTCCCTGTCTCTTCTGCCCTTCGGTGACCACTCAGGCACTACTGAGATTGCCAAGACATAAAGATTTACAAGAGAAGCGTGAAAGAATAGCAAGATAAACCAACAAGCAAATAAACCCGTCCTCCCTTCTCTAGGACAATACCAAGGTCAGTGTGAAGGTCACTGCACCCTGTTCTCAGGTTTTCTCTACATAAAAAGTGGCAATTGAGGTACTTTAGGTTTCCCATTGTCACTTCAACCTTTGTGGAAGGAGTGATGTGTGACTTATAGTTTTTAATTGATGTTTTTTGTTTGTTTGTTTTTATGGCCGTGATGCTCACATTGGAAGCAAAATAAAATACACTCTTTCTTCCCAATTCATGAAGGTAACAGAAAACTTAATAGTGCAATTTAATCCAATACTGTGCCTTTAAGAGTCTCACACACACTTATATTAGAAAAAAAAAAAAAAGCCCTGG
Source organism: Alexandromys fortis (assembly GCF_014885135.2). Classification (NCBI taxonomy): domain Eukaryota; kingdom Metazoa; phylum Chordata; class Mammalia; order Rodentia; family Cricetidae; genus Alexandromys; species Alexandromys fortis. Next base: position 20,474,186 of record NW_026067930.1, on the reverse strand, counting down.
AAACCACAGGCTTTGTTCTAGTTTATGGAAGATGTTGCTCTAAACTGGTACCTTCTTGATAATTCTGAGACATGGAAAATCATTTTAAAGCTCAAGTTAAATGGCTTGTATATAATATGGTGTCCCTTGAATAACTCTGCTTGAATTAATTTCAGCCAAGAACATTGTTATAAACACGACTGATGTTTTCAATACCAAAATTCCCTCAGAAATATAGGCTTTTTGATAAAACAAGAAATGTCATGTCATTTCTTCTTTTCTAGTCTTACATAAATCCCATTTTGTTATTCGGTGTGCTGTCCTGTCTGCTGTACCTGGGGAAGCCCAGGCACTAATTGCAGCTTGGGCCGCAGGACTGCGGGCAAGGGTCTCACAGGTGCTTCCCTTTGCTTTGTTATAAACTGGTCGCAGATATAGGCCATGTTCCTGCATTTCAATCATTCAATGGACATGAAAAGAAAAATGCATGGCACTGAGAAGGAGCAACATGAACACGGCAGAAGAAATAAAGTCCCTGAACGTTAAAAAATATGAGCATGGTTGAAATTTAGGGTGAATATTCAGCTTCAGTGTAAAAATTTCAATAGAGGGGGTAGGCTCACTTTAAGGTCAGGGATACTAGCTAGAGCAGTCTTGAAAGAAGAGAACAGAGTATCAGTCAGCCAGAAAGCAAATGAATTATATGAATTAGTAGAAAGCTAAACCCGGACTTTGAAGGTTTGACTGAAGAATTAAGTGTGCCGGATGATGAGAAGGAGATTAGGAGTTAAGGTTCACATTATCACACACGTATTAGATGCACAGTCTCTGAGCCGGGAAGAGCAGCAAATGTGAGTGAGCTCAGTTTGAGTAACACGAAGTTCAAAGCACCAACAGGATGGCCAGACTCAACAAGAATCTGAGCCATATAAAGATTTGAGTGGCATTCTATGGAACTTAGAAGCATTTGCTAATATGAATGGGGATGCAGTTTTATGAATTAAAGGGGGAAGTGGGGTCATGGCCACTGGCAGGACAAGATCAGAGGAACCACATTTTGTGGGATGAGCATGTTTTACCAAGGAGGGCTGTGTGCTCTCTGTTGAATGTTGCTGAGAAGATAAAGATGGGAATGTTCAATGGAATTTTTTGTTTGGGGGGAAATATGTTCAGTGCAATATAGAAGTGGCCATCATTTGCAGTATCAAGAAATAAGAAAATATGGATGCCTTTTTCATAATCTTAGCAGTTTGTAATCAAAAGCAAAATGTTTATTTTTTGAGTGTATGCAGCTACTTCAAACCTGCCACTTATGAAAGCTACAGTCATGTATAAGTCACACACAAACACACACACACACACAATATGTGATTTTAAGCTTCCGTTTGACTTATTACTAGGGCAGGAAGATTGACTGGAGGACACAAAATCTACTCGGAGACTACAACGACGGAAGAATGGACAGGTCAGCAGGAAGTACACTACGGTATGACTGGGAGTATGTGCCTTTGTCTCCGTATGTGTTTTGGTTTGCAGCCATTAATAGCTTGGATCTCATGCAGCCGTGGCAAAGGGGAGTGTGACTGAGCAGCAGGCCAAAATTAAATTACAGCAACCTGGCACTTTGCATTAAAACCTTCGCTCGGAGATGGTGCCTGGTAATCATGGCCAGATTTTCCTTAAAGACAATGGCCTGCCATGCAACTGGCCACACTCAGTTAATTCATGCTGTCAGCTGCCTTTATTGGCTGTTGGGAATCCAGTATTGATTCTTGAACCCAGCAGCAGCACAAAGAGCCAGTAGTGCATGGTCAAAATGCTGCAATAACGGGCTGTCAGCTAGAGAAAAGCAGCCATTCCATTGCACAAACAAGGTCAATTAGAGGACATTGCCGTGTAATATAAATAGTATTAGCAATTCTCTTCAGCTCTAGTGATGTCACGCTGGCAGAATGAGAGTAAGGGAAATAAGGTTTAATGCTGGATAAATATAAAGACATTTAGTCTAATTTAATTTCAGGCTCTCTATCATTTCAAAAGTGCTATGAGGAGCAAAATATTTAGTTTCATCCTGGGTGAGAATTTATGTGTACAAAAATGATTTTCCAATAAAATTTTGTATGAACTAAGCAATTAGTCATGTGTAGTCTAACTGGCATTAATTTTATCGAGAAGCAAACAGTTTCTCAGTCACAGATTCAGCGCAGTGTGTCTCCTTGTCATTTATTATCCCTTTTAGTAGGAGAATTTCAAAACATCTAGTGTCATGTAGAAGGAATGAACAATCTTTTAGCATTTTTAGCTTTCAAAATTGAGCAGACTGATTTTATTTTCTCTGTCCCTCTTTTTTCTCCCCCTTTCCCTCCCTCTCTCATTTCTGGAAATTGCTAGGACCTTTTGTTTAAATACTTGCATCCATTACTTTTATTTATGGGAGAATTTTCCCTACCTTCTTTGTTAGTTCCTAGTTAATTATAAATGTAGAACAGATCATGCTGTTAACACATACTCTATGCGGGAAACAAATTATGCACTCCAAATAGATAATGGATAGCTTGGAGAGGCGATTGATAAACCTACACTTCCTACAAAGACTGAATAGATTTAGAAAAATATCTAATTGTTAGGAATTGAAAGAATGTGTTTTACTTCTCCTTGGCAATAAATGTGTCTAAGGCTGGCTAGTAATCGCTCCTTACAGTTCGTGAAAGAATTTAAGGACTGAATCATAGTAAGTAAGACTGGTATCCTAGCCCACTAGGAGCATATGTGTGTAGTTCCTTAGGCTGGTGTAAACCTATTCTCTGAGAATGATGTCTAGTACAAATAACCTAATAAATTTCCAATATAGTTGTGTGTTTATTAAGAATAAATTCAAATGTCTCTAGATACTTTTACAAATTTTCTTTCGAAAGTGATCTTCTATGCTGAGAGTTGGGGTATTGACCAGTCTGACCACGGGGAAGATTAATTTGGACTCCCTCTTCACTATTGGTAGGGGTCTTACCTGCGAGCATTGTTATGGATTTTTGGGAATTTCCTTAGTACCAGGTGTCTCCTATAGTGGCTCTGTCTATCAAGATCTCTCTTTCATTGATCTCCAGCTCTGTCCCTCTCCCTACTTGACCATCCCATTCCATCTAAAATCCCTTCACCTTTGCCATCCCATGCCCCCGTATTATCCAGCAAGCGATGGAACCAGATGAGTAGATCCACAACCAAGCACCAGGCTTAGCTCCGGGAATCCAATCGAAGAGAGGGAGGAGGAAATATACTAACAAGGGAGTTCAAGATCATGACTGAGAAATCTACAGAGACAGCTGAACCAAGCTGGTAGAAATTCAGTAACTTCAGACCGACAGCTGTGGAGCCTTGATGAGATCGAAGTAGGCCTTCTCTATGTAGAAGACACAGTGTGGAGGAGGGTGGACTGAGGGGAAACGGGGTGGGGGACAGAAGGAGGAGTGTGGGGACAACTCTGTTTCAAATGTAAAATAAAATTAAAATGAAAAGTGGTACTCTTCTTTTGTCTGAGTGTCCTCCTTCTTTAAAATCGTTCTTAGGAAGCTTCCTACCATGCATATTCATCACATTCACCCTGTCTCCCCAGAGTAACCTCCCTTTTCCATCTAAATTTGTGTCTGTTTGCCCCACACACTTTTTTGTTTATCAACTAAAAAGTAATATTTAACCCACATTACCCGCTAACAAAGACTCCATGACACCACACATGTGAGTTTTCTACAGATGTCTGAGTGAAGGCAACATCCAGCCTTCAAGATCATAGGCAAAAACAATTTCGCTCTGAGAAAGAAACTGCCTGATCAAATCCCATTTCCCCCTGTTTTCAGAAAAGCTAGTGGCACTTGCATTCAGTCTCATACATAAGGTTGAGTAGGCAGCCAAGCCAAGCTAGCACTGTTCTAAAAGTCCTGACTCTTCTCTATTCCTTTTCTCATTATAATTCAGCTTTTAAAAGGGATGGATGTTGAATAATTTTGACAACCAGAGGTATAATGTTCCATGGGAGAATTCAAACAATATATAGTGAGGACCTTAAAGAAGGAAGGCGTTCAGTATTTTACCTCCCCAAAAGCAATGTGAGATTTGTATGCAAATATACACACGCCCATATGCTTAAGCTATAAATTCATTTGCCTTGTTTGTAACTTGCTGGATTTCTGTATATAGCAGCTTTAATTTTTTCTTTTAACAATCCACCATAAATGAATTTCTGAAGTACTTTTAAGTTTAGCATGGATCCTGTCTAATAAATAGATACATGGCTTTCCATTTGACAGTTATAGCTTCATAGAATGATTTAGCCTCATCCTCTACATTTTTCTGTTTTTTTTTCCCCAGTACAATTGAGGTGTCTAAATGGTTGTTGCCTTCATACTACTTGATATATTTCCAAAAGGACAACTTATCTTGAAATGAAACTACTGATTAGCTGTTTATATAAACCAACTTTTCATTTAGGAATTATTCTGTTTAAATGGAACCTTGGCAAACATCTCCATGGTATTTTAATCAGCTATATTTAATTGGAAGCAAAGAAATTGATTATGGCATATTATTACCAAAGTTTCAGATTTGATTGTGATAGTTGTACTTTTGGGTTTTGTTGCTCTGGTTCAGAATTGAGTTCAGTTTGAACTGAGCATCAACCTGAATTTAGTGATGATTCCTTTGTCATTTCTGGTCTCTGATATGTCTTCATCCAGACTTTTCTCCTCATATATTGACAGTTCCTAAGTAGACAGGTCAGGTGTCTTGTGGATACATTGACCAATATTGTAAGTTAAATTATGTTGTCAGTTCTAAATGATCCCACATGTTTTAATAATCCATACTCCTAATGCAGATGATGTCTTTGATTACTTACATTATGGGAATATGATTGCCTTGTGAATTTGACTTATATTAAGGATCCTTCTAAAGATTTATTGCTGATCTGTGTTTTTATTGATAGTCTTTGTCTACATTGTACATTTTAATGAATTTGCTACTTATTCATCAGAGATCATGACAATACAAATTTTAATATTTGTAGTTCATACTATATCTTTTACATATTTCTGTATGTAATTAGTTTTTTCTTTCCAGAAGTTACAAATAAGATTATGTTTAATGTTTAGTTATGCAAGATTTTAGAGTCTATATTTTAACCCCTGCTTTGTGTATTTATTTATTTATTTATTTATTTATTTGTGTTTTTCTCTTTATTTTTATTGATTTTTAATTTGTTTTTATTGAGGTATATATTTTTCACCACTCCCTTCCCATCCCACCCTCTCCCATGATCCCATACTCCCAGTTTACTCAGGAGATCTTGTCTTTTTCTACTTTACATGTAGATTAGATTCATGTATGTCTCTTGTAGGGTTCTCTTTGTTGTCTAGGTTCTCTGGAATTGTGAATTGTAGGCTTGTTTTTCTTTGCTTTATGTTTAAAGGCCACTTATGATTGAGTACATATTACATTTGTCTTTCTGGATCTGAGTTACCTCACTCAATATGTTGTTTTCTAGTTCTGTCCATTTGCCCACAAATTTCAAACTGCCATTTTTCTTTTTCTGCTGTACTCCATTGTATAAATATACCACATTTTCCTTATCCATATTTTAATGGAAAGGCATTTAGGTTATTTCCAGGCTCTGGCTATGATAAATAATGATGCTGTGAACATAGTTGAACATATGTCCTTGTGGTACAAGTGAGCATCCTTTGGGTACATACCCAAAAGTGGTATTTCTGGATCTTGAGGAAGGTTGTTCCCTAATTTTCTGAGAAATTGCCACACTGATATCCAAAATGACTGTACTAGTTTGCACTTCCACCAGCAATGGAGGAGTGTTCTCTTTACCCCACATCTTCCCCAGAGGAAGTTTTAACACTGTTTTTGATCCTGGCCATTCTTACAGGTGTAAGATGGAATCTCAGCTATAGCACTAAAAATATCCTGGTATTGGCATAAAAACAGACAGAAGGAGCAATGGAACTGAATTGAAAATTTGGATATCAATCCACATACCTATGAACACATGATTTTTGACAAAGAAACAAGAAAATATAAAATGGAAAAAAGAAAGCATGTTCAACAAATAGTGTTGGCATAAATGGTATTAACATGTAGAAAAATCAAAATAGAACCATATCTATTGCCATGCACAAAACTCAAGTCCAAAGTGATCAAATACCTCAACATAAAACCAACCACATTGAACCTCATAGAAGAGAAAGTGGGAAGTACACTTGAAGGCATTGTCAGAGGAGATCACTTCCTAAATATAACCCCATTAGCACAGACACTGAAAGAAACAATTAATAAATGGGACCTCCTGAAACTGAGAAGCTTATATAAAGCAAAGGACAAGACAAAACAAGACAAAATGGCAGCCTACAGAATGGGAAAAGATCTTCACCAACCCCACATCAGACAGAGAGCTGATCTTCAAAATATACAAAGAACCCAAGAAATTGGTCGCCAACAGAACAAATAATCCAAAAAATGGGTACATACATAAATAGAGAATTCTCAACAGATGAATCTAAAATGACTGAAAGACACTTACAGAAATGCTCAACATCCTTAGCTATTAGAGATATACAAACCCAAACGCTCATTTATTATTGACTACTTTGACCTTGTATTTACATGTCTTTTGCTAACAAACCTGTGATTTATTTGATCTAAGGAATGATGGGATAGAGCATAGCTGTGTTTTAAAGTCCTGTGCAGCTAGTTAGTGGTCACTAATTACAGTTGCCCTCAGATATTTTTCACTTGCTTGGTGGAACTGGCAACAACTTAGAAGTACTCATAATGCTTGCTCCTAAAACATAATATTGTCTCTGGGAAGAAGGACTGTGCCTACCTACTGCTTTTGAAAACTTTTCTTATCTCTAATTTATTGATCACACAATTCTGTCTGTGACTTCTCCCATCCCACAAAATTCTGTTCTTTGGATATTCTGGTGGGCACTGTTCATCTTCTTCCCCTGAATCCATCTCATACATCTGCATCTTTATGATTTTGAACCTCATGCTTTTTGAAGATGTCTGGGGTTTCCCCATTCATCTCCTTACCTTGGATGCATATATATGTATTCACCAGTGGAGGTGAAACTTGAGCCCTTTGGTGCAAAAGGCCTTGCTCTTTATTTAACTCTATTATTCCTTTGGCATTTCTATTGGGTCTTAAGAATTTGTGTGTGTGTGTGTGTGTGTGTGTGTGTGTGTGTGTGTGTGTTTGTCATGCTTGTTGGTGTTTTTCTTCCAGGTAACAGACATGAGACTCTCCTTTATTTCTTATGAATGAGAAATAATTCATTTCTATGTTTTTTACTGTGTGTTTCTAATATTTCTTCTAACTTCCAAACCAGCAGCTCCCACCCTGGATTTACAACATTGTTCTTTGTGCTGATACTATGACCACATAACTGGGCACAATATTTATTTACATGGATCTGTCTGAAAGTCAAGTTTGGTTGTAATGTTCTGGATTAGTTCTTCAGCAGCACCCTACTGAACATGGTTAGAGTTCTAAGCTTTCTCAAGATCCATGTCTCCCATACCCACTGTGTAAAGACTAGCATAGCCATTACTGTCTCTAAGAAAATATGTGATTACTCTTCCCAACATTTTTTCATGATTCAACCAGGGATATGGACTATACTAATTTACATTACTTAAATTTGACTTTGGGGCTATTCAAGGAAAAACGTAGAAAAGGAAAACTCACAGTGACAAAACAGAAATATCAGTAGAAAATAAAACTATTTGTTTTGTATATCCTGTTGGTGTTTTATTATAGCATATAAAACCTATAGGACATTGTCTTCATACCTGTTTGAAATGATTTTAGCAGCAACTGCTACAGTGTTTTTCAGAATAAATTTGGGAAGCTCCTTTATCTTGGAGTTCAACAAGCTATCAGATTAATGGTAATTAACATTTTGTATTGCAATGAGAAGACTGTTTATGCCATAAACTTATCTAAACCTCCAGTTCATGACACTTTTGGGAGACTTGATGAATTGTGAGTCTGCTACACTATGTCTGCCCTGGGTCTTGATAAGATTCAGGTCACACATTTTCATTATTTGTGGCAGAGATAATTTCCCCCGGCATACTTCCTTGTCAGTTTTCTTGGATACTGTTAAAGTGCCTTGCTGACCTGGGCAAAGCTTCTGTCACAGGGTTAGGTCCCAAGAGATGCAACATGCTTAATGCTTCCCCAAATTAATCTTGTTAATTTACAGACACAACTTCTGTCTTGAAATTCTGCTTCCTAATAAATAGGCACAGCATAGAAAGGAATCCGTTATCAGAAGCCCATACCTTTCTTGAAGTCAGTCTGAAGCATTTAACCTAGCAGTTTCTTCTCTGAATGGGTGGTTTTTCAGAGCTCAGACACTAGTTAGAATCTTGCCACTGTCACGTGGCAATACACAGATTAATAGAAATAGGTTAAATTAAGATGTAAGAATTAGCCAATAAGAAATTAGAGCTAATGGGCCAAACAGTAATTTAATGAATACAGTTTCTGTGTGGTTATTTCTGGTGTAAGCTAGCTGGGTGACAGGGACAAACAAAGGGCCCCCTCCTCATGTAACATTAATCTTTAAAAATTTCCTGAAATATTCTCACTCTTCCCACTCTTCAACCGGACTTTGGGAGCTCTGCCCAGTACTGTGCTGCCAGTTTCTGCTTCTGTTTCTAGCAGTAGCTGGATGAAGGTTCTATGTGGTCAAGACCATGATAGAGACACCCACTGAGACAGTTTACCTGAGCTAATAGAAGCTTACCAACTCTAGCTGTACAGGGAAGGAACCAGTACAGGACCAAACTAGAACCTCTGAATGTGGGTGACAGTTGCATGGCTGGGGCAGACTGCAGGGCCACTGACAGCAACATCAGGATTTATCCCTACTGCTTGTACTGACTTTTTGGGAACCCATTCTCTTTGGATGTATACCTTGCTCAGCTTAGATATAATAGGGAGGGCCTTGGTCCTTTCCCAAAGTAATGTACCTTACCCTCTCTGAGGATTGGATGGGGTGGGGTGGGAAGGTATGTAGAGGGAATTGGGAGGAAGAGAGGGATTGAGAACAGGATTGGTATGTATAATGATAAAAGATAGTTTGTTTTCTTCTTTTTTTTAAAAAAGATAATTTAAAAAAGCTTAACAANCAGTTTACCTGAGCTAATAGAAGCTTACCAACTCTAGCTGTACAGGGAAGGAACCAGTACAGGACCAAACTAGAACCTCTGAATGTGGGTGACAGTTGCATGGCTGGGGCAGACTTCAGGGCCACTGACAGCAACATCAGGATTTATCCCTACTGCTTGTATTGACTTTTGGGGAACCTATTCTCTTTGGATGTATGCCTTTCTCAGCTTAGATATAGTAGGGAGGGCCTTGGTCCTTTCCCAAAGTAATGTACCTTACCATCTTTGAGGATTAGATGGAGGTGGGGTGGGAGGGTATGTAGAGGGAATAGGAGGAGGAGAGGGATTGGGAACAGGATTGGTATGTATAATGATAAAAGATAGTTTGTTTTCTTCTTTAACAATTCTCTCTCTCTCTCTCTCTCTCTCTCTCTCTCTCTCTCTCTCTCTCTCTCTCTCTCTTTCTCTCTGTTCCCCAGTAGTCTCAGGAGATCCAGAGTCCTCAGCAATTAAAGGGCTTTCCACAAACTCTAGTCAACAAATGTTCCTTTCAAAACCAAAGCACCTCAGGTGACTTACAATCTTCATGTCTATGAATACTTCAGAAAGTGTAGGTGGAGCAAGACCTTGCTCTAGATGGTACTAATTTATGTGAGCTTCTTACCAGGATCTTCTCCTTCTTGGAGGTTTTCCTTATTTCTTTCTTTTGTATTTATTTTACAACCTTCAGCCTACATGTGGAGTTGGAGTATACTGACACTTCATATTTATTAGGATTCTTCTCCAAAGACATGGGAAGAATCAGGGAGGTGTTAGCTTTTTATTTTAATATTTTTCTGTTACTTAGAGAGGAGTATGAAGTCTGACTCTTGCTATTGAGGACAGTATCATAGATTTGGGATCTATACACTCTACTAATGAAAATTGTGCCATACTTTCAAGAATTTGAGCTGAGCTATAGAAAATGTGTAAAATTGACATGGTATGAAACAAGCTGGAAGTTTACCAGTGTATAGCTGAGGGAGGCAGAATGACATGGACCCCACAAAACAAGGACTAGTAAGAGTAGGGAGAGTCAGGAAAAGCAGCCATATTGAGCTGGTGTTTTGATGTGGGAGGATTCTTGAGGTTATCAGTTTAGGAAGGCTCCAGAGGCCATGGGGACAAGCAGAAAAAGACAACGGATAGACATGGGCTCTTATCCTGTAAGGGAGTCTCCTTTGTTCAGGAGTGGCAGATTGCATTAAACTACCATTCTCTCAATAGTCTAAGCACTCTTCTTACGAGACTGTCAAGGCTGCCTAGTTAATGAAAGTAGGAAAAAGTTTCAGCAACTCAAACTATGAAGAGCCCATATTTTAAGGTTTCCTTACTTCTTTTCACTCTGAAAACTAAAACCTCTTAAATGGGTGGATTCTGTCCAGTAATAAAAATGTGTGTGTGTGTGTGTGTGTGTGTGTGTGTGTGTGTGTGTATGTGTGTGTGAGTCTATGTGTGTATATTCATTTCATCTGTATTTTGGTTATTTGATCTCATGTTTCTTTTTACCTTTCCTTGATCATGATTCTTCCCAATGCTGTCAATGCTTTTACATTTTATAGTACTTCTAACTTTGAGAAATAAAGAAGTATCTTTTGTTAAGTTGTAAGAATCTTTTAATCCTTCTTTCTGAATAGGAATCAAATTTAGCAAATGACTGAAATGTTGAAATTTTCTAAACAAGCTTTAGAATTTGGAATTGGGTGAAAATGAAAACTAGGCTCATTCAGGTCACAAGGCAGAAAGTACTTTAGGTAGGCCACCTACCCACAGACATCTCCAACTCCCTCAGTGCTTGTATACCATGTTCTCAATTCCCCCACACCCTCTTATCTCCATGTCCTAGCTCCCTACTTAGGTGGGGACCTTCTACTCAACCAGAGTCCATCACAGCCAACAGAGACATAGATAGACCATCCATACGAGGAACTCCCACATTGTCTCTGTGCTCCCTCAACCCTATCCCAAATCTTTTCACCCTTCCTTGAAGGCTTTTTCACCACAACTTGGGTGGGCCTCTTCTTAATCACAAGCCACAGCTGTCTTAAGATCAGAACAGAAGCAGAAACCAAGGAACAAAACACCCATTCAAGAAAGACTAACACAGAAATACCCACATAGACCTAATCGTAGTTCTAAAAGGTCTAATTACCCCAAGCCAAGATGCCTAAATTTCAGCATAAGAAGACAATCAACAATAGCCAAGTCAATAAGCCTAGCTATAGTAAGCCTTGAATATTCCGATCACAGCTAAAGCACAAGAAAAAGACCTTAAACCAACTTTGTGAAGATGATAGAAGTCATTAAGAGGAAATAAATAAAATCCTTAAAGAAATCAAGGAAAAAAAACATAAAATAGAGAAAATAAATAAGTCCTTTAAAGAAAGTCAAGAAAAAAAAAGACATCATAACTGGTAAATGAAACCATTAAAACTATTCAAGACCAGAAAATGGAAATAGAAGCAATAAAGCAAACAAAAAAACAGAGGGAATTCTGGAATTGAAAAAAAAAATCTAGGTAAGCAAACAGGTACTACAGAAACAAGCATTGTCAGTAGAATACAAGAGACAGAAGAGAGGATCTAAGGTATGGGGATAATATAGTGGCATATTATTTTTGTTTTTTTATAAATAAAGTTTGTCTGAAAATCAGAGGGCAAAACAGCCATACTAGTCAGTCATATAGACCAAGGAGTGATGGCACACACCTTTAATTCTAAGACTCAGGATACAGAAGCAGACAGATCTCTGTAAATTTAAGGCCATCCTGGGCTATTCATGACTGAATCTGTCTAAAAGATAAACAGAGCTCACACTTGGGATCACATGCCTTTATTCCCAGCAGTAGGAAGGTGGAGACACAAGTGATATGGCTGGGCAAAGAGAGGAATATAAAGGGGAAGAGACAGGAACTTAATGGAGTGTGGAGTTTGTGATTGGTGGAGAGCATTGCAGGATCAGCCTTGTGGTCTGAAGATTTGGTAGAGGTGAAAAGTCTCTCTAGTGGTTGACTATTTTGCTTTTCTGATCTTCAGGTTGAACCTCAAAACGTGTCTCAGGACTTTCATTATTCATGTTACAAGATACAATAGAAGAAATAGAAATATTAGCTAAAACAATGTTAATCTGGTATAAGAGGTACTTCTGTTTATGTGTTGCTTTCACTGGTTAATCAATAAAGAAACTGTTTGGTCTGGTAGGGCAGAACGTAGGTAGGCGGAGAAGACAGAACTGAATGTTAGTAAGAAGGGCAGAATGAAATATGCCATGGATCTCCTGCCTGAGACAGACACTGTTTAGAGTCTTGCCGGTAAGCCACTGTCATGTGGCGATACACAGATTAATAGAAACGGGTTAAATTAAGATGTAAGAATTAGCCAATAAGAAATTAGAGCTAATGGGCCAAACAGTAATTTAATGAATACGGTTTCTGTGTGGTTATTTCTGGTGTAAGCTAGCTGGGTGACAGGGACAAACAAAGGGCCCCCTCCTCATGTAACATTAATCTTTAAAAATTTCCTGAAATATTCTCACTCTTCCCACTCTTCAACCGGACTTTGGGAGCTCGGCCCAGTACTGTGCTGCCAGTTTCTGCTTCTGTTTCTAGCAGTAGCTGGATGAAGGTTCTATGTGGTCAAGACCATGATAGAGACACCCACTGAGACAGTTTACCTGAGCTAATAGAAGCTTACCAACTCTAGCTGTACAGGGAAGGAACCAGTACAGGACCAAACTAGAACCTCTGAATGTGGGTGACAGTTGCATGGCTGGGGCAGACTTCAGGGCCACTGACAGCAACATCAGGATTTATCCCTACTGCTTGTATTGACTTTTGGGGAACCT
>NW_026067930.1:20441159-20456486 GCF_014885135.2 Alexandromys fortis | reverse complement strand
TGCTGCTATGAACATAGTTGAACAAATGCTTTTGTAATATGATTGGGCAACTCTTGGGTATATTCCCAAGAGTGGAATTGTGAAATCCTGAGATAGGCTTACTCCCAGTTTTCTGAGAAACCACCACACTGACTTCCAAAGTGGTTGCACAAGTTTGCATTCCCACCAACAGCTCCACAGCCTCTTTAGCATAGGCTATCATTGGTGTTTTTTATTTTAGCCATTCTGACAGGTGTAAAATAATATCTCAAAGTTGTTTTGATTTGCATTTCCCTGATCGCTAAGGAGACTGAGCATGACCTTAAGTGTCTTTTGGCCATTTGAACTTCTTTTGTTGAGAATTGTCTGTTCAGATCAGTGCCCCATTTTTTAATTGGGTTAATTAGCATTTTAAAGTCTAGTTTCTTGAGTTCTTTATATATTTTGGAGATCAGACCTTTGTCTGATGCGGGGTTGGTGAGATCTTCTCCCATTCAGTAGGTTGCCCTTTTGTCTTAATGACAGTGTCCTTTGCATTACAGAAGCTTCTCAGTTTCAGGAGGTCCCATTTATTCATTGTTGCCCTTATTGTCTGTGCTACTGGGGTTATACGTAGGAAGTGGTCTCCTGTGCCCATGTGTTGCAGACTACTTCCCACTTTCTCTTCTATCAGGTTCAGTGTGGTCCGATTTATATTGAGGTCTTTATTCCATTTGGACTTGGGTTTTGTGCATGGTGATAGATACGGATCTATTTTCATTCTTTTATAGGTTGACATCCAGTTATGCCAGCACCATTTGTTAAATATGCTTTCTTTTTTCCATTTTATATTTTTTTGCTTCCTTGTCAAAATCAGGTGTTTGTAGGTGTGCGGATTAATATCTGGTCTTCGATTCTTTTCCATTGGTCCTCCTGTCTTTTTTATGCCAGTCAGCCTGGTCTAGTTCTAAGACAGTCAAGACTATACAGAGAAGCCCTGTCTCAGAAAACCATAGAGCTGAACGGCCAATAGGTAGGCAGGAGAGAGAAATAGGCAGGGCTGGCATGTAGATACAATAAATAGGAGAAATCTGTGGAAAGAGGGACAGAGTGAGAAAAGTAGGAGAGAAGGACGTCAGATGCCAGGCACCCAGCCACACAGACAACCACAATGGGTTTTTGATCCTACTGCACATACCGGCTTTGTGGGAGCCTAGGCAGTTTGAATGCTCACCTTACTAGATCTGGATGGAGGTGGGTGGTCCTTGGACTTCCCACAGGGCAGGAAACCCTGATTGCTCTTTGGGCTGACGAGGGAGGGGGACTTGATTGGGGGAGGAGGAGGGAAATGGGAGGTGATGGCGGGTAGGAGGCAGAAATCTATAATAAATAAATAAATTAATAAAAAAGAAAGATGTATAGAATGAAGAAAGCCAAAAATTCCAGAGTTAAAATGTAGTTAAAGAGAAACAGTATAAGTTAAGATAGAAAACTTGGCTAGTAAAAAGGCCATGCTAAGGCCAGGCATTCATAAGTAAGAGTAAGTGCCCGCATATTTATTTGGGAGCTGGGTGGTCAGCCCCCAGAGATTTAAAAAAAATAAAACTACAATAAACCTTTTATTTCTTCTGTTTATTTATTTTCTCTCATTGTGGTCACTGGTACCTTGATATCCTTAAAGTAACCTTATATTATTTTGCCATAGCTAAATAGTTATTCATTTCAATGTTAGGGTATTATGCAGTTTTATCACTATGTTTTAATTTCATTTAAAGGCAATTTTACATATATGGTATAGACTGTGTGAGTGGGGAGGTGCAAGGCATACATGCAATAGACAATATATATGCTCCTGCTTTTTAGATAAAATTTTCTTTGGACAATCTCCCTTTTGAGTGTTTATACTAGACTTCTTCAACTTTCTGATCACATTCTCAACATCACTTTTCCATAAATGACATCTTGATCGACATTCACTCTGCTATAAAACAAAGAAATTGAAACATATGTTATTATATTTTAAGATAATGTAAGTACATTGTATGACTATACAAAACTCTGAGGAAAAAACAATTTATTTTAAGAAAAGTTTCTGAAAATAGTGACTTTAAATATCTTCCAGGTTGATTATCTTAATAAGAGATGACTAAGTTCGTGCAGCTGCTCTGACAATGCCTTGTAAACTGCACTTATACATGAATATACAAAGAAAACCTGCACCCACGGAGGTGTTATGTTTGAAAACCAGAGAAAAATTCAGCATCCTCTATATTTGACTTAATCTTTCTTTTGTAGTACAAAGGAGGCAAATTGCTCTTTAAGACAATGTTTTTAATTGTCTCTTGTATTCAGTCAATATTCAAAAAATGCAGAAAAGTTAGTACCTGTGCACTGTGTACTCTATACACAGGTGCTTGAGAAAGTATGCCAAACTCCAGCCATCTACAGTAATGTTCCTGCTTTGAAATATATTCCTATATTTTGTTTCTGTTATATTAACTGCAATTAATTCCCATTTGCTTTGGAAGAAGTGAGTCTAGCCTAACTTAATCCCAAATAGAGAACAAATTTCTTCTCAAATATTTATTAAACAAATATTTAATCTTTACTCAGTTTATTTTTAATTATTCCTTTGCCTAAGATTACTTGGTTGTTCTATATCATATCAACTTTTTTTCTGGCTCCTGTATTTGTAAGCATATTTATTTTATGTACATTATTGTGATTAACTACTATATCTTCATATCAACAATGCAAATTATTCAACTATTTTTTTCTGAAAAAGTTCTGGTTCCTCTTCATCTTTTTTAAATATGTGCATGATATTCAGTGTGTGAGTTTATGAAGAATTCTGGTAACAGTAATTGAAGTATAATTTATAGCTTCACAGTGCCGAGGCTTCTCATAAGAGCATACTCTAGATCTCTATTTAAACTCAGAAATATTATAATTTCATTGAGATATTGAGTAGTTATTAAGTTTGTTTATGAATAATTTACTTTTAGAATTTTATACCTGAAAAATGTTATACCTTCATGTGACTCAGGAAAGGCACCTGTTTTGACATTTGCCACCTTTTTCTACTTGGTCAGTTAATGCCTTGGAAGACAGGTCTTTCAGATTAGCTAGAAATGGTTAATGCCACCAGTTTTTCTTCTCAGCATTCCTAATGCACTGTCCAGGAATTCCATATTTATGAAAATACTAGTAATTGCTACATATATATATATGATTTTATTTCTCTTCTTAGTAGAATTATTAGATTTAATTGGTCTGATGATTTCTGAAAAAAATCCCTTTAAGGTAAAGAAAAATCAAATAACTTTTAATTACTAGAGGCTTTTGGAGAGCTATTGATTTTTATCATATATATATATATACACACACACACACACACACATTATGGCATAAAATGTAATATTTCTGTTTAATCAATAAACATGATTGATAATGTTTTTACAAAAAATTAGTCCTATGTTGTTAAACTGACTCTGTAAGATGAAAGTTCTCAGTTCTCAATATGGGGTGAGAACTACATTTATGAGTATAAGGATGCCAAACATGATTTGAACAAGGACAAACCAAAGAAGCATACTAAGATGCAAAGGGAAAAGACCATCAGACCTCAACATTAGGTAAGAACTTTTCAGACAACTGAGGAATGCTGAGAGGAAGAGAAACAGTCTTCCACAGGGAAGAGCACACCTTTGTCTGTTGCAGTGTTGCTGAAGATGTTCTCCCAGTCAGTAGGTTGCCTTTTTGTTTTAGTGACAGAAGCTTTGCTTTACAGAAGCTTCTCAGTTTCAGGAGGTCCCATTTATTCAATGTTGCCCTTAATGTCTGTGCTGCTGGGGTTATACATAGGAAGTGATCTCCTGTGCCCATTTGTTTTAGTGTACTTCCTACTTTCTCTTTTATTAGGTTCAGTGTTTTCTGTTTGATATTGAGGTCTTTTATCCATTTGGACTTGAGTTTTGTGCATGGTGATAGATATGGATTTATTTTCATTCTTCTTCAGGTTGACATCCAGTTATGCCAGCACCATTTGTTGAAGATGCTTTCTTTCTTCCATTGTATACTTTTAGCTCCTTTATCGAAAATCAGGTGTTCATATGATTGAGGGTTAAAATCCGGGTCTGCTCTTCGATTCCATTGGTCGACTTTTCTGTTTTTATGCCAATACCAAGCTGTTTTCAATACTGTAGCTCTGTAATAGAGTTTGAAGTCAGCGATGGTAATGCCCCCAGAAGTTCCTTTATGGTATAGAATTGTTTTGGCTATCCTGGGTTTTTTTGTTTTTCCATATAAAGTTGATTATTGTCCTCTCAAGATCTGTGAAGAATTTTGATGGGACCTTGATGGGGATTGCATTGAATCTATAAATTGCCTTTGGTAGAATTGCCATTTTTACTATGTTGATCCTCCCAATCCAAGAGTAAGGGAGATCCTTCCATTTGCTGGTATCCTCTTCAATTTCTTTCTTCAAAGACTTAAAGTTCATTTGTTATTTATTTGTGTGTATGTACGCATGTCTGTGGAGGTCAGAAAACAACTAGTGTGAGTTTCCTTTGCCCACTATGTGGGCCTTGGTGATTAAATCCAGCTTATCATTGGCAGCAAGAAGCTTTACCTGCTGAGCCAAGGTAATAGTTCTATTATCACTTTAGAATATTTTTTAGTCTATCATAGTCATTCACTCCCTGCTTTGTTCATTAAAAATTAAACAGCATGTGTGTGCTTCTGTGTGTATGTTTGTGTGTGCATGTGTGCATGTGTGTCTGTATGCACACGTGTGCCACAGATTGCATATGGTAGTTAGAGGACAATTTGCGGAGGAAGGCTGTTATCTCCCTTCATTATGTGTGTTCTAGGTTGTCAGTTCAATGGCTTCACCAGTTGAACCATCTCTTCAGCCATCCTTCGTGGTTTTATGCCAATGCAACTTTTAACTACAGTTCTCATGCAGCATGACTGCTATTCTGGATGTGTTTGATGTTTCTACAGCATAATACCTTGTGATATTTTCTGTATTTCTTAGAAGTAGAATTTTTTTAGACAGAATTTGATTAAGGATCACCTTTCTGGAAACAAAGATTATTCACAGGTCATTCTAAATATTTTATACATATTAAGTAACTTTGGCAAGTGCAGAATGCTTAGCTCTTTTTATAACTGACCAAAAATTTTATGATGTAATAGAATCATCAATTATATTTTTAGAGAAGATTTTACAATGCTTTTACAGTTCTATCTTTTCTTTCACATTTGTACTATTTTTCTTTATTTGTTATGGTTATTTGCACTTGCAGTTTTGCTATATTTACTATATTATTTTAAACTCAATTTTTCTTTTTAATTCAAGGCCTTTCAAAAATCAGTTGATTTCAGATGTTGAAGAACTTCTGTTTCTGCATCCCACATTCTGGTTGCAGTGCCACTTGGATGCAACTGTTTTCGTTTCTGATAGTGCCATTGCTTGTTGCAAGTAGATTTGTCAGGGGAAATTTGTAAATTAATATTTCTGAGTCACAGTCAGTTGTTGTGTTGTCCTTGCTATTATACCTTCCAAGAGGACAGAAGAAATATAGGTTTTCAAAAGAAAAGAAGTCACAACTTACACCATAAATTCTGTCTTTTGTTCTTTCTACTGTGCCATGAAGGGCTGAACTCACGTCCTCATGAATGCTAGGCAAGAAGTGTAATGTAAATCCACCACCCTTAATAAAAATATATTTTGACAGGATGAGAAACTTGACTTTGTCCTGCTTAGTATTTTACTATCTGAATTATTTCAACTATATTGTTCTTACTGGTCATGGAGGTACTCAACTTGAATCACAGCAGTAAGAAGGCAGAGACAGAAAAGTTTCTGTGAGTTTGATGCCAGCGTACATACATAGTTCCAGAGCTACACGGTGAAACTCTGTCTTGAAAAAGAAAACAAATCAATAACAAAACAAATACTGTTTTATATTTACATTATTTATTTAGTCAATACACCTGCCTTTCAAATTTTGATATCACATATTGGATAAACCATCTTTGTACAAATAATTTGAAGGTTTGTGTGTATATTTACATGTGCATGGGTACACATGTGTATGTGGGTGCATGTGAACATGTATGAGAGTGCATGTTGGCAGCTGACATAGATATCACATGTTTTTCTCAATGGCTCTCCATCTTATATATTGAGACAAGGCCTCTCTTGACCTGAAGCTTACCATTTAAGAGTCTCCATCTTTAGTGTTAATGTATTACAACGTGGTCTGGCTCACTCAAATGGCTCTTATTTGAGTGCAAAGGAAGTCTACGTATGTAAAAAAATGAATAATTACTCTAGATTCTATTCTCTGTTCATAGGGTATGGAGATAAACAAGGAACGATACTCAGGATCTCTTCTAAGAGTAAATGAGTCAAAAAGAAACACTTAACTGCATAGGGGAAGTACATAACAGAGATCAAGACAAAAATTCCTGTTGAAAAGTTTGGGAGAGTGAGTTTGTGCGCAGTTCCATAAGCTCCAGTAGATATCTTTCCCCTAATAGCTCTTGTACTCTCTTGGCCACAATCCAAATGCTGTTAGAAAGGTAATGTTCTCTCTGGAACATTTTAAAGAAGGCAAAGTATTGGTATGATGTAAAGTTTATGAACAGCTCCAGAGGAAATGGTTAGAATAGTTACTCTCTGAAGTTCTATTTATATATTCTTTCAATGGCTATATGAGGAAAGTATAATCATGAACAACTGAATAAGATCAATTAAAATAAAGTTTAAGGAAATCATCAAAGCCCTTGCTATGCGTGGAAAAGGTAAGGTAAATTTTAACCAATGGATTCTGCCTTGTATGTTTCTGGGCATATGTGTAGCCATATTCTGACATTGTGAACACTGACAAGAAAAGAGGACAAAGAAGGAAGATGGTGATGATGATGATAAAAGGAAGAAGAAATGGCAGAGAGAGAGAGAGAGAGAGAGAGAGAGAGAGAGAGAGAGAGAGAGAGAGAGAGTCACTGTTTCCAAAATGTAGGCTATGGAGGCTGCCACTTACACTGCCTAACTGAAAATGAAGCCATGACAGAATGATGGGATTGTGGGGTAATTTTCCTTTGTTCAAACCTCACTATGTAATATTCATATTTTTTGGAAAATAATTTGATAGAATCACTTGAGAAGTTTAGGTGAGTTTTTCTGGTATAAGTCTTAGGCATTATGGAAATGAGGAAAGGTCGAGAAGTTGAAGAATTCTAACTGAGGGTAGAGCAAAGTAAAGGTTTAGCAGTAACTCAATTAATTCAACATCTTGTTTGCAGTGTCAAAAAGCACATAGGCAATTTTCATGTAGAATTGTTACAGGGCAAAAGTATAGATTAACATTTACTGTAGTAGACAGTTGTTAAGCTAACTACTTATTATGATTCATCTCAGATGTGGCACATGCAAACCTTCTATGGCAGTAGAACATATTCTATTGCAAGCACTGGGCTGAAGTGGAAAGGGAACGCTTCTGCTCAATTCCAGCCAAGTGCTTGCAATAGTGCACAAATGACTTTACCACACAATGTTTTAGTGTTTTCAATCATTAAGAAGGGTTCTAGAATTGCTATGTTTAGGGGTTTAATAGCATGAATAAGTTCATGTGTTTTAAGCACTTATAAATATTTTCATAAACTCTGAGCAATATATGTGTCAGGAGGGATGTGTAGGAATATACATTATATAGTTAGGTTTATTTAACTCTTCTTATATATACTCCACACTAAACAACAGCTAACACTGAATAAAAGTGATTTTTCATTTAAAATATTATTTTTATTTATTTAGTACAATTTAGGAAATTTAGAGAAAGAAAAAACCCACCAATTTAGACTCAAAACTGAACAATAGCTGTGTAACAGTTAACTTTTGATTTATTAATGAATTTAAAAACTTGTTAGGTTCCTTTTGATACATGCATAACAGCTAATAGTCATGGCTAAAGTTCTGTAGTACTTACCTTTTGCCAAGAAGTGTTAACATATTATCTCACTGAATCCCAGAATTGCTTTATGGAGTAGAAATTATTTTAATCTTATCACAGAGGAGAAAGTGGCTTTTATTTTACAATATAAAACATAAGATAAAACAAAATCCTTCACATCAAAGTTGGACAAGTCAAACCAAAAGAAGGAAAAGAGACCCAAAAAACAGGCACTAGAATCAGAGACTCACCCAATAACATACTCAGAAGTTTATTAAAATACTAAACCGAAAGCTATAATATGTAAGCAGATTACCTGGTGTAGAACCATGTTTGTCTTGGGCTTGCTGCTTTAATCTCTGTGAGTTCATATGAGCTTTGCTCAGCTGAATTAGGAGAGCTTGTTCTTCTGGTGTCCTGTATCCTCTCTGAAACTTACACTCATTCTGTCTCCTCTTTTGTGGGGTTCTCTGATGTCTGAGGTGAGGAGTTTGATAGAGTCATCCCATTTAGACCTGTGTGTTCCAAGGTCTCTCTCTCTGCATAATTTCTGGCTGCAGGTGTCTCCATTTGTTTCCATGTGTTGCAAGAGAAAGCTTCTCTGATGATGGATGAATGAGGCACTTATCTATGAGTATAGCAGAATAACATTAGGAGTCATTTTATTGTTAATATTTTTGAGCCATTAATATTTGATTTTTCCCTAAGTTTCTGTGCTATCTGGTCTACGGTTCTTGATCACCCAATTAGTATTTGGTATGGTTTGCATCTCAAGGGGTAGGCCTTATGTCAATCAGACATTGGTTGGCTACTCCCCCAAGTTTTGTGCCACCATTATCCTATCATATTTTGAAGAGAAGAGAGATTGTAGATCAAAGGTTTTGTGGCTAGGCTGGTGTTTATGTTCCTCTTTTGATAGCCTGCAGAGTACCTTCCATATCAAAGACACTAGGAGAATGTAGTTTTAATTACTTAAATATTATTTCAACAGAAGGCTTAGAGACATGCATTTATAAAATATAGTATAATATTTGAAATATCTATGTAGTATGGAATAAAACAAAAGAGAGGTAAAATGTGCATAAACTATATGTTTTGTTTTAAGAACACTTAATATTTCTGCTTTTTGAAAATATTAATGGTATTCACCAGCTTGCACAATAGATATCTTGAATTTACTTGTTCCATCTAAATGAAATTGTATACAGTTTGATGAGGATTTCTCTCAGTTCCCTACTCTGGACCCCAAGACTCACCTGTAGTGATATTTCATTTGTATTTTAATAAATAAAGCTTACAGGAAGATCAGAGAGTAAAACAGTCCCATTCTTTAGCCGTACAAACCAGGCAGTGGTGGCATCTTTAATCCCAGTAGCCACACTGGGATTTTATGAACATATTCTTGGTTATTATTTTTGTTGTTGTTGTTGGCTTTCTGAGACAAGGTTTCTTGGTGTGGCTTTGATACCTGTCCTGCAACCAGCTCTTGTTGACCAGGCTGACCTTGAACTCACAGAGAACTGCCTGCCTCTTCCTCCTGAGGGCTGGAATTAAAGGTGTGTGCCATTATTGCCTAGGAGTATGAACCTATTCTTAATTTAACATCCTGAACTAGGATTTTACTTTTGTTTTTCAGGGATAGAGATGAGAGAGAAATAGCATGTGAAAAAAGCTTTCTGCTAACTGATGTTTTAAAGGACTCAAAGTTCAACTTTTTACCAAAAGTTTTGCAGCTGTGTGTTTTTTCCCAAGGGATCCAATGTTTTCAGGCTTAGAAGTGATCACCTGCAGTTAATAAATCTCTACAGTGCCGTTGTTATGGTACATTATACTGGCTGCAACTGTCTTACAGAGCCTCCAGATGGATCAAACATTGTTTGTCCCTGTAAATATTTCTCCAGATCTGATTATGAACTTATTATGTAGGGCAAGCAGTCAGTGAAGTTAAGATTCAACTGTGGTAGTATCTAGCAGGATCTATGCAGTGAAGGCTCTCAGTGCCCTTTCATGAAGCCTTTTATCTTGGTTCTTCTATTCTATTGCCAGTGACCTAACTAGGTCTAACAGCTTTTCTTTCCAAGTGACATTTCAGTGGACAAATCAAAACAAAATAGTGCTTCCTGGATTTTTCTGTCACAGTACAATGAACACTGGAAATAAATCAGGGAGGGACCATGCACCTACAGGAATGTTAAGTGACTCCCATGGACAGCCCCTGGTGCCTGTATGTGTATCATTGCACCTGGCTTATGTATTTAGCTTTATTCTATGTAGTAATAGGAGCAGCGGGGCTGTGTCCCCAGCACCCCGGCCGCCTGCTAGCTTATGCCTCAAAATAACAACACACAAACTGTATTCATACAAACACTGCTTGGCCCATTTTTATCTAGCCTCTTCTGGCTAACTCTCATATCTAGCTTTAACCCATATCTAATAATCTAAGTAGCACTGGTCTTACTGGGAAAGATTCAGCATGTCTGACCTGGTGGCTTGCTTCATCGCTTGCGTCTGCCCAGGAGAGGGGAGAATGGCCTCTGTCTGAGGCGTCTGCCCCAGAGAGGAGAGCTATCCAGTCTGAGCTCACTTCCTCTTCTACCACCATTCTGTTCTGCCTACTCCACCCACCTAAGGGATGGCCTATCAAAATGGGCCAAGGCAGTTTATTTATTACCAATGACCTTCCTCCATCATTTCCCCTTTTTCTGTTTAAACAAAAAGGAAAGGCTTTAACTTTAACATAGCAAAATTACATATAACAAAACAGTTATCAAGTAAAAATTACAATAATCTTTATCATAACTAAGGAAAACTATAACTATAACTAACTATTTTTAACTCCATCAAAGACTCCAGAAAGATACGATATTACCTAAGCAAGCAAGAAATAAGCAACTTTCAAACTTTAGAAATGATAGAGACATCTCACTGTCTGGACAGTCACCCAAAGTTCCTCTGTACCGTTGGGGCATCCATCTTCGGCCTACAGGTCCTTAGTATCCAGCAGACATTTCCATGATGCAGGAAAATTCAAAGGCAGTTCAGTCACTATCTGCTGTGTCCTGCAGAAAGTCTTGCAGACTCTTTCATGAACCAGGAACCCCGAAAGATCATCTCACCTTTAGGCAAGTTCAGTAGTGGTCTCTCTGCGGGTTTTCTGTGTCCAGTTTATGCAATAGTCCAGGAAAGAGCAGTTTCTTGCCCAAATGGCTATCAAACTCCATAAGGATCCTCTTCGATGCCCATCTTCTTCTTGAAGTAGCTCAGACTGGATAGCTCTCCTCTCTGAGGCAGGCGCGATCAAGCTCCGGCCCAGGATGGACGTAGGCTAGAATCTTCCTGGTAAGCACACCTCGGTGCTACACACTTTATTAAAAATGGGTTAGTCTAGGTATGAGAGTTAGCCGAGAAGAGGCTAGATATAATAGGCCAAGCAGTGTTTAAAAGAATACAATTTGTGTGTTTTTATTTCTGGTAAAGCTAGCCTGTGGCATGAGCTGGGTGGCAGAATGCAACCCGCAGCAGCCCACAACAATTCTAGAAAACACTAAAATTCATTTGGAGGGGAGGAGAGTCGTAAGTTATGAATTTATAGCCATTCTTTGAAGTTGTAAGTGATTAGATTAGCCAAAAAGAACAGAAGAGTGCTGCCTACACCTAGTGTTGGCTCAGTGACATAATAGACAGTCGGACTCAGGGGATCTCTTCCAGGACTTCTAGAATTAAGATTCTTTCCTGATGTTCTCAGATTTGAGTTTGTGGCCATATCAATCTGTAGCTTTGGATCTAATATATAATGAAGTCAATATTGAAGAGACAAGAATACTAGATGAGGTAAAAAAAATACTTCTCAGGAATGTTTTTCAAGTCTTTATTAATGTTTTAGTAGAGGCAGCGAGGAAACTCAAGGTGAGGACTTCTTTCCTGTTCAGATGCTAAGTCAATAACTCTTCATCAGTTAGCTTTCCTGGAGTAAGTCTATGATTGATTATAATACAGAGATTGTAACAATGATCTGTCTTGTTATACACAGACTAGTTTAAGAGAAGAGAATGCATCAGCATCAAATAGTTTATAGAAAGAGGCCAGGCCACATGGGGGAAGTTCATAGCAAAGATAACAGGAATGATTTTATTTGCACATATATTTCACATGTCCTCTCATTACTCATTTTAAAATTTCGGAGTGTTCAAAAAACTCTGGCTGTGAATTTATGCTCCTGCATGTTTTTTAACCCAGCAGATCTACCCATAAGCAAATGCCTTTCTTTTGTGTTAATCAATGTTGGAGACACTTTATGTCATTTGAAATGAGCAAACAAACAATTCTTACTAATTCATTAACATGAACTTTGCATCTCTGAAACTCTGAAGTTTTAGGTTTAGCTTAAGAACTTGAGTTTTTAAATATATTTTAGTTAAAATATAATTATATTGCTTCCAATCTTCTTTCTTCACTCCAGCTCCTCCCTTCCCCCTAACCCAACCCTTCCATTTAGCCCACTTCCTCTCAAATTGATAGTCTGTTTTTATTAGTTTTGTCACAAAACATACATGGTTACATACACATTATTAAACACACGCATATACACATACCTATCTGGCTAAGTTCACTTCTAGTATTTATGTGCATATGATTTCAGGACTGATCACTTTGCATTGGATATTCAATTAAGTAGCTTGAAAACACAACTTCTATACTTAAGGCTCAGGGAACATGAGAGGAGAGCAGGTGGAAATACTCTGAGAGTCAATGGATTGGGAAGTCTTCTGTGAGAATGTGTCTTCTAGGAATGGCTGCCTAAACAAGACCCAAACAATGACAATATCTAGACATGCTAGCAACACTATTTATTCACATTTACTAGCCTACCTCACAAACAACTGTATATTTTTAAACACAAAGCATGTTTAAATTATCATTTAAATTACTTCAATCTTTGCTTTCATATTTTCAAGTAAAATTTATTTTCCTGGAAGCAATTTCATACTTATTATATTTTACATTCCTTTTACACAATTACTCATGTGCCAGGTGGCATATCTACTGCTATTTTAGACACACAGATTGAGAAGCTGTGCACACAACTATAGCATGGAACTTCTGAATTCAAAGTTTGCAGAACCCAAAGACACAGAATTGTAATTGTGGTATAATAGGCTTTGGCATGGAAAATCCATTCGGTACTTCACAGAGAGGCAGCACTCACTCTATCTACTGATATATTTCCTTTGTGGAAGAATACATACATACAAATAATCTGCAAGGTGGTGACTTGTGATGCTCAAAAACCTGAATTTCAATGAATCTATTGAAATTGCTCTGGGCAAGCAGAGATATCTTACATTCTGTATTATGCCATTCGTTAATGAAGGAAACCAGATAGAAGACCAATAACCCCGGGACTGTGTTGTCCTTCTTTATTTCCCAAAGTTGTGATTTTCCTACAACACAGCGTATCTATCATAGACTATGAACCCTGAGTTTAATATTTTCATAGACTTAGTCTAAGCACTACATTTCAAAAGGCTTAGATTTGAGTGGTAGAGCAAAAAAATTAAGATCCATGCCAAGTTCACACACTGCAAAGTTCTATAGCATAGGCTGTAAAGAGATAGAACATGACCAAGATATCAAATTCATTATCAGTTTTCTCTATATTGACTTCTTAAGAGATACTTACCTGTAATTTATTAAAGATTAGAATAAAATTTCTTTCTAGGGATTATTTAAACTTGTATATAATCCCAGAAGTCCTCATTCACTTAACAATCAACTCAGTAATTAAAGCCCAGGCTTCTGTCTTTACTTCATTGTTCATCAAATCATAAGCCTAAAGCAAAGTTCACCTATTGTGAGGTTTTTACTCTAGCTAATCGTCTAATGAGTGCTTCTCAACCTGTGGGTCACAGCCTTTTTGGAGGTCTAATGACCCCTTCACAGGGGTCACATAAGGCTATTAGAAAACAGATATTGACATTATACTTTGCCATAACAGCAGCTAAATTACAGTTATGAAGTAGTAATGAAATAATTTTATGGTTGTAAGTTCACCACGACATAAGGAACTCTGTTAAAGGGTTGCTTTTTTAGGAAGGATGAGAAACACTGTTCTAGAAGGTCTCAGAGGGTGTGTCTTCAGTTCTTTCTATGTATTTTATGTTCAGGAACTTTCTTTATATACGATAGTTTATAATATTAGTAGACATTCCAGAATTAAGAGCATAATATCTCAGTCCAAACGTCAGTAGCAGAGAGGCATCAGTAAGAGAAAAAAAATTCACTCTTGTTCTTCAACTGTCATTAATCTCACCTGAGTGATAATGGTCCCAAAACTATGTTTTATTTTGAGTATTCCATTTGACCATGCAATGCTTTTTCTTATTTGAGTATTTACTTTAGTGTAGTTAACGTCTTCTTTCATTTCTTTTTTTATTGATTTTATTGAGCTATACATTTTTCTCTGCTCCCCTTCCTTCCTCTCTCCTCCTCTTAAACCCTCTCCCTTGGTCCTCATGCTCCCAATTTACTCAAGATATCTTGTCTTTTTCTATCCCATGTGGATTTGATCCATGTATGTCTCTCTTAAGGTCCTTGTTGTTGTCTAAGTTTTCTGTGATAGTGAATTACAGGCTGGTTTTCTTTGCTTTATGTCTAAAAGCCACTTATGAGTAAGTAAATATGATATTTGTCTTTCTGGGTCTGGGTTACCTCACTCAATGTGATGTTTTCTAGATCCTTCCATCTGCCTACAAATTTCAAGATGTCATTTTTTTCTGCTGTGTAATACTCCATTGTGTAAATGTATCACATTTTCCTTATCCATTCTTTGTTTGAGGGGCATTTAGGTTGTTTCCAAGTTCTGGCTATGGCAAACAATGCTGCTATGAACAAAGTTGAGCACATGTCCTTCTGGTATGCTTGAGCATTCTTTGGGTATATACCCAAAAGTGCTATTGCTGGGTCTTGAAGAAGGTTGTTTCCTAATTTTCTGAGAAATTGCCATACTGATATCCAAAGGCACTCTACCAGTTTACACTCCTGCCAGCAATGCAGGGGTGTTCACACAACCTCTCCAGCATAAGTTGTCATCAGTGTTTTGATCTTGGTCCATCGTACAAGTGTAAGATGAGACATTGGGAGCTCAGTCCGGTGCTCCAGTGTGGGTCTCTGTCTCTATCTCCATCCATCTCCAGATGAAGGTTCTATGGTGATATGCAAGATATTCATCAGTATGGCTATAGGATAGGGTCATTTCAGGTTCTCTGTCCTCAGCTGCCCCAGGAACTAACTGGGGACATCGCCCTGGGCACCTGGGAGCCCCTCTAGCACCAAGTCTCTTGCCAACCCTAAGATGGCTCCCTTAATTAAGATATGTGCTTCCCTGCTCCCCTATCCAACCTTCCTTTAT
>NW_026067930.1:20411490-20440074 GCF_014885135.2 Alexandromys fortis | reverse complement strand
ATGTTGATATCCATTTATGGCAGCACCATTTGTTGAATATGCTTTTTTATTTTATATGTTTTGCTTCTTTGTGAAAAATCAGGTGTTCGTAGATGTGTGAATTAATACTTTTGTCTTTTATTCGTTTCCATTGGTCCTTCAGTCTGTTTCTGTTCCAATACCAGGCTGTTTTCAGTACTGTAGCTCTGTAATAGAGTCTGAAGTCAGGGATTGTGATGACTCCAGAAGTTCTTTTATTGTACAAGACTGTTTTGTTTTGGCTATCCTGTTTTTATTTATTTTATATTATTAATTATTATTATTATTTTGCTTTTCCATATGAAGTTGAGTTTTCTTTCTAGGTCTGTGAAGATTTTGCTGGGATTTTGGTGGGCATTGCATTGAATCTGTAGATTGCTTTTAGTAAGATTGCCATTTTTACTATGTTAATTCTACCTACCCAAGATCATGGGAGATCTTTCCATTTTCTGGTGTCTTCTTTAATTTCTTTCTTCAAAGATATAAAGTTCTTGTCATACAGGGCTTCTATTTGTTTGGTTAGATTTACTCCAAGACACAAATAACAAGTAGGATTTGTTATGATCTTCAACAACATTGGGCTGTTATTAGAAACAAATATCTATTGTTTTTAAACAACAAAATTGGCTAGTGAAAGAATGAAATCTCACAATAATTAATGTGTGGGACAGGACACAACATGAATGTTATTGGGCACCAGCAGGGGCAGAGGTCATTGTCTGAGGTTTTAGGAAGTGCTGGGGTTTTTTGTTTTTTTGATGCCAGTGTTTGGAATGAAGCTGAAATGACTGACAGGCTTTGCAGGAAGGAAGTATGGAATTGTACATTCTCTATGATATTACCAATTAGACTAGCTATCAGTTAACAAGAATTGTCTATGAGCGAATAGGCGTGATCTATCTAATTTAAAAATTCAAGAGGTAGAAATATACCTAAGCAAGTATGGTAATGAAGGAGCGGATCTGTGGAGACAGGAGTGGCATTGACAGGGCATTTGTCAACGCCACAAGACTAGACTGTGTCTGATGCTAAGATGAGAGCCATTATGACCTCCTTCTTCAGAAGGGAATGGTACAAAATAATCTCCCTCTCTTTAAAATTATTATAGCTAGGCAGCCATACTGCGGGGAAGAAACATTTTATAAAACCTCACTCTACATTTCATTGTTTCCTAACCCGTGAAGACCCAGACGTTTTGTTTTGGTAAGACATCAGTTTCATTATCAGAATAAAAGTCCAATTATTTTCTTGCTTTATGAGAAGATGGGTAACCAGTTCACAATATTTTTCAGTGTAGTCACCATTTGATATTTCTTCTGTTATTCGTCTCTAAGTGGCATATTTTGAAAACTGTAGTTTTATTTATCATTATAATAGCCATCTGAACACTTTATTACTTGACCTCAATTTTTCCTATTGTGACAGCTGTGACTTATATGCCACATTTCAATTTAATGGGAAAAAAGTCTTTCAGATTGGTTTGGGTTTTGGTGGATTGATTGTTATACATTTCAGGAAAATATCACTTGGGGACATGCAAGGGCCCACAGATGTGAGCCCATTCCACCTTGATTGGAGGTCAGAGAGTTTGAGCTTAGTTTTGCTCTTCCAAAGTTGTTGACAACAGGTGTGGCTACAAGCAAGTGATTCTGACCTAGGGTGTGGTTCATTAGTATTTTGGGTATAGAGGTATATTATCTGTTCCACCTGGACCAAAGGCTGTAGAATTCAATTCTATTTCTTATATCATGCTAATGAAGTCAGTTAGCTCCCCTCTCCCCATTGTGGAGTGAAGTGTATAAGAATGTGGAAAATAAACTCCTATGTTTCAATATTCATGGATCGTCCCTCTGTTTTGTGTCTCTGTCTTTTATTTCTCTTGTATCTCTTTACTTTGGCTTAATAATTCTAATCCTCACACTCCTGCCCTGGAACGTACAAACTTCGTTGAGGCTGGTCTTATACAGATGGAGAGGCAACATGTGGCTTAGGACACACAACAAATATCACATGGACATGTGACCAACAGTCCAGGAGAAAAACGTGGAGGACCTGGCAAAATGAATATTACACTGTAGATATAGAGGTGAGAACTGAGCTCTCAGAAATAGA
Source organism: Alexandromys fortis (assembly GCF_014885135.2). Taxonomy (NCBI): domain Eukaryota; kingdom Metazoa; phylum Chordata; class Mammalia; order Rodentia; family Cricetidae; genus Alexandromys; species Alexandromys fortis. Next base: position 20,437,944 of record NW_026067930.1, on the reverse strand, counting down.
CAATAATAGATAATAAAGGAAGAAAGGTGGGGGATGAAATACCAGGAGTAAAATTGTATATAACTGTAGATATAGGACTAGGAATTAATATCCAACTGTCTACACTTACACACTTGGTCTTATATATTTTGTGATGGCACAGAAATACACTTGTTTCTATTTTAATAGTTAGAGGAGCTGAGGTGGAGCAGAAACAAATGCAAAAATTTTTTAGCGTTTGTAAATACTCTGCTTCCTCTTCTACACTGGTGGCATAGCCTCCACTACCTCTGAACTTCTCTGGATTCAGAGGCCAAAGGGTGGTTTCATCTATGCCCCAGCTGCTGCCAATGTTGAGCAAACATGTATGCTGTTGTCACCAAGCCTGCGCGCACATGCTGTACTAATGGACTCTGGACCTCACTAGGCCCTGGAGTCAGGAAAGGCAGGAGACACAAAAGTTTGGAGGGCTTGGGTGCCTGGAGCCAGTTGGCAGGGAATGGCTAGAGCCAGCATGGCCTAATACAGAAATTCTCCTAATTTTGTTATTAATAAGAAAGCAGAGGTAGTAAAAAACAGTGTGGCTATACCTGCCTAAGCTTGGGGGTGCAGCGGTCTCAGAGCTGCTACAGCGGCAGGTATCTGGGAACCTGAGCTCCCTCAAAAATTTGCCAGTTGATCCTGATCTATGGCAGGACTGCTCATTATGGCTGTGCCCTGCCCAGGCACAACAGACAATGAGGGATCGGCCTCCTGGTCGCAAGTTCCTGGTGGAACCACAAAGCAGCAGAGAGCACAGTTGTACCCCACACTGCTTCCAGTTTCAGCTGCGAGCCCAGACTGGTTTCTGGCCTGAGAGTCAAACTGTGGAGTAGTAGCCTCAGGGAGCTGCTGTCCAGGCCCAGTCAAATGCTGCTGATACTTGCAGCTTGAATTAGAAAGATAGTTTACAAACTTTGAATAAAATATCCAATGTCTATGATCATATATGTATGTGTGTGTGTGTGTGTGTGTGTGTGTGTGTGTGTGTGTGGTTTACAGAGGATCTTGAGCCCCTAAGTAAGATTATTAAGGGGAATAATGATTCTAATTCCCCCTGGCAGTTCATTGGAGTTACTAAACAAAATGCTGGCTCTAAAACAGTATGCAATCAACGTGCCCACAGGGCTTTGAAAAGAAAAAATGAGGGACTTATACCCTCAGCGTATGTTGGAAAGGACTCGATCTTGTTTTAATATGGGGTTAAGGGCATATGTATGCTTTGTTCACAGGTAGAAAATAAAGTTTGATGAAATGATTGCCTGTAATATAGAGGATTGCCAGTCCTGATGACATCGAAGCTACTGACACCTCCATAGAAGAGTTGGAGTGAGCTTTCTGAAACCCTGTTCTTGACTTTCTCAAAGCCATCATGCAGCAGTCTGAGAAAGGATTTTAGTGATTCCTAGCTTCTTGGTGGACATACTGCACAGACTCCCAGAGCTCAGTGTGTCTTATTTACTTTGGACCTGGCCCAAGAACACTAACTGTTTGTTTGACAGTTTATCCATACTATATCTTTGGACACAGAACTCATTTTTGCAAGTATGGTGTTTAATCTGCTGTTGAAATAAAGGATTTGAAAACTGAGAAGAAAATTTTTCCCTCTGAGGTAAAGAAACTTGTTAAAGCAATAGAACACTATTATGGAGGCAAAGAGAGAATGAAAACCCTTTTCAAAAATGAGGAGAAATAGCCTAAAAGTTTTTACTGCTGCTCAGAGACTGGGAGAGTTCACACTTATCTTTGAAACTTAGAAGCAACAATACAATTAGGCCATAGGAGGGAAAAGAACTTCATATCTTACCCATTACAGAAACCTCTTCTTATCTTTTGATTAAGATGGATTTAAGAGAATTGCGATTTGAGAAATTATGTATTTATTGTTAATTTCCATACTAGAGTTATGGTATTGACCCATTAATATTTGTAATTGCATTAGATCACGATGAAGATGCTACTGACTAGAAAAAGGTTAGAGCTTGTCTGAGAAAAATTTGACATGATAAGTCCTTAGGTTTGATATGTTTAATAAGACAAATTTGGATTTTGCTTTTAGCTGAAAACTGTTAAAGATATCCTAGTCCAATTTAAAAAGGCAATCCCACCTCTGGTCATCCTCAATTCCTTTATTATGAGATATTGTAGCCATAGGAGTATTTATGTCACAAAGCATTATCTGCTTGCATAGGATTAACTCTCTTCACAGAAAATTGGCTCAGAGGTACACAGAGCCCAGAGATGCACTCTCTCTTAACCCTTTATTCACAGAGGCTGGTTCTCAGAGACAGGTAAGATCCTCCCCCCTGGCAATCTAAGACAATACATACAGGACAGAATATATGTACCAATGACAGGTAAGTCTGGAACACATAAAAGAGGCCCCCAAGCCAGGCACAGTCATCTTTTCTGTAGCAGAAGCACAGTCTTTATTAAATAAAAAGGAGGTATTGAGGGGACCCACAGATGTGAGCCTGTTTTACCTTGGCTAGAGTTCAGAGAGTTTGAGCTTGCTTTTGTTCTTTTAAAGTTGTTGATAACAGATGTGGCTAAAAACAAGAGTTTCTGACATAGGGTGTGGATAATTAGTATTTTAGGTATAGAGGTCGATGTGCTCCACCTGAACCAAAAGTCGGAGAATTCAATTCTATACCTTATATCATAATAATGAAATCTGTTGCCTCCCCCTCCCCTTTTTGTAGTGAACTGTTTAAGCATGTGAAAAAGAAGTGGGTGATTCAGTATTCACTGAATTTCCCTCCCAATGCTGTTTTGTGTTTCTGTCTCTTTCTTATTTCATATCTCTGTTCCTTTGGCTTAATAATTCTAGTCCTGGAACGTACAAAATTTATCAAGGCTGGTCTTCATCAAGAACATGGTGTTGCAGTCTGGATTCTAAACTCAGAACTATTGCATTTTGTAAAAAAAAATTTAAAAAATGAAGATACAATTATGAATCTTTTACTAATAAACTTATGAAGACCCATTCTGTATAAAATGAAGAGATACTATGCTGAGAGTAATACTGGTAGGTACATTGTGATGGGGGAAACAAAAGGTGATTTGTAGGTTTGTGGTTGGTTCCTGTTTCAAAGTGAACTTAGGAGTAAAAAATTTCTTAAACCTCTGTCTTAACATCAAGGTTTATATTGAGCATACTGCGACACATATAGAAAATTAAAATTATGTAAAATGTTTGCATATCAAGACTTGATGAACATGGAAAAGGTCCATTCTTTCCTACCTGATGATACTGGAGAATTTATGTCTTCTAAATTTTGTTGAGCTAAGAAGGAAATTAATACTGAAGATCTCTTAAGACTTAATATGTCACCATTTATATTGTTTCCATTTTGTGAATTTGAATATTTCTTATGGCTTCTTCATAATGACGATGAAGTGAATTGTTTAGGCTATGCAGCTAATGTCAACTGCAGAGTTCAAGCCAAAACCAAACTGTAGTGGTTTCCCACTGTCTGTGGTGGGGAGAATTGGTCACTACTGTTCTCTCTTCAAATACTCACACCGAACTTTCTTGATACCGAACTTCTTGCTGGACATTTTCAGTTGTTTATCCAGAGTCCAACATACTTTAACCTACATAGTTCTGGTGATAATTGCTGCATTTCCAAATCAATAAAAAAACTGGCACAATATTAAGTAATATCAGAGTTTGTTATTTGTGAAGTGCCAATTTTCTGTAATTAGGGAAATTTCTAATTATCACTGGAACTATTCATTAATATTTGAAGTAAAATAGAAATGATAGAAATAATTTTCTAGTGGCTAAAATTTTGAAAGGCCACCTGCTGTCACCACTTTGATGAAGCCATTTCTTTGTATCTTGTCAATCCATGGGATAGTTGTGAAGAAAGTGGAAGATACATTATTTTCTCAAATGCCATGATGTGATGCTTCCAATGCAAAGCTTATAAATTGTTTAACTCATAAGCTAGGGAAGGGCCACATTTAATCACTTAATATTAGTACCTTTTAATAAGGTCAAAGTGGCATGTGTCATTAAGTAAAGGGCACAATTTTCTACATTCATTCCATATTATGAAAAAAGGCATTTATTTGCAAGCTTTATCAGCAGCCTTGCTAATTATCATTATTAAATCACATAATGTTAGAAATATGATAAGCTTATGAACAGCCACATAGAAAATCAGCTATCATTTTCAAAGTTTACAGAATATTCATCACTGATGGCCTTTCAAGCTTGATTTTGAAACATGGTCTTTGACCCATCATAAAAAGGAGTATGAATGTAGGAGATATTTCCAAAAGGGTTTAAAAATATGTGTTTATTAAAATACAGTATGTATTAGAACTGATTTTTTTTATATTTAGCCAATGAGGTGTTCTGAAACAGTGAATTACTAATTTATTTAACAAATATTTTCTAAGATATCTTAAGAAAATAGGATAGTCATGTAAAACTACTGAGTCACAGATTGCAGGGTTTTATTAGGAGAAAACTAGTTGGCTAAGAATCTTGGTGGCCCAGCGCGGTGTTGAAATAAGGATCGGAGCAAGACCAATGAGTGAACGAAGCAGTGTCAGGAAGCAGAGGGTGAAGAAGGTGAACATAATAGTCGGGGAACGAGAGAGTGATAAGTTAAAAAATTGGAAAAGATAACCTTGACTGAAAGGAGTTGTGGACAGAGTTCATCACCAGCCAGTATCAGATCAGCTGAGTTACAGCTACATGTGCAATGCATTACACAACAACTCTAAAGTTTAAGAAAGAAAAATTGGTCAACACACATAACCATGATATTAAATCTATATTTTTATTGATAGTGAAAGAAATATATTGTAGCATGGTGGAGTTTACGATTTAACGTAATTTTATGGACATCAGAAGCTACTTGGCAATTTAAATCTTGCAAACCCACATTGCATTTTATAGCAGGAAGGGTTTTTAGTTGCCATACCATTGCATTCCTAATCCTTAGGTTAATTAATAACTCTCTAGAGAATGACCACGTCAGATCTACAAAGGCATAGAAACATGTGTTTCCTCCATGTTCATTCATCCTGGAACCACCATCTGCAGAAATAGCCTCAATTTCTTTCTTATCTTTTAGACTTTCTAGAATCATTATTTGAGCTTTGATCCATTGGGATCAAGTTCTAACTTCAGGATATCTTTTCCAAAGACTGACACTTAGAGATTAATGCAATTTCAACCTATACGCTGGTCAGGAAGAGTCCATGGAAAGCTGCTTAGGTGATTGCAGTTCAAATTGTACTTTTCAAGATATATGAGACTGTCTAGCTCAAAAGAGATCTAATTTGGCTACTGGATCAGTCAGCAATCTTAGCTATAAAAGGAATTCATTGTGTCTGATATATGGCTAGAAAGTGAACCATTATTAAAAAGATATTGGGTAACTTACAGATTCTCTTCCAAGGCCAGAGAACAGCTCGAAGTTTTATACCCACAATGCAGTCGATAATAAGATTTCAAAATGTTATGGATACTGATAGAGACACCACTAGAGCCGGGCACTGGAACTCAGTATGTTTCCTAGAATGCCAAGCTATGCCTGGAATCACAGTCAGTACTGTCCTGATACTGCACAGCTGTCTAATCCTTGCTGTTTGAAGATGAGAATGGTTGGATCAGTATCTATGTGCCAGGAGGTCACACTGTTTCAGACAAGAGGAAGGCTCTGTATATGCAGGCAGAGTCTTCCGTATCCAGGCAATCACCATGAGTCATAAATAACCCTTGGGATGCCTTTCTTACTTCTTACCTTCTCATAACAAAATCATGTCAAAGACAAAAATTGATCTCTTAATGAGTTATTTCATAAGATTTCTGGGAATATATAGGAGATTAAATGTTTTTTAATCCTTTTTAAATTCTACTTTTTGTCTTACTAGGTTACACATACACTGCATACAAGAATAGGAACACAGGGGACATTGTTCTTTAAAGTAAGTGTTTTGTAAGGTGTGCAAGTCCTAGCAATGTACTATGTGCCTTTGTACCTAAAGCTAGTCATACAGCACTATAAAAAATTTATAAGCAATGATCTTAAGTATTCTTATCATTAAAAAGAATGATGATAAATGGAGAGGAAACGCTGAGAGGTTAAAGGTGAACATATGTACATATTGTAGCAATGAGATGAATGCAGATGGAGTGTCTCTTATTCAAAATGTTCCAGACCAAGTGTTTCATATTTGAGAATTTTTCAGGATTTGAGATATTTGCATATACCTCATGATATGTCTCGGGGTGAAGTTAGAAGCTAAGTGCAAAAAAATGATCAAGGTTTTATAAATATCTTACATACATAGTGTGAAGATAATTTTATATAATATTTTAAATAATATCACATGGCTTGTTGAATGAGATCGGATGTGTAGTTTTCCATTTGTAGTATCCTCTTGCCTCTCAAGAAATTTCAGATACTGGGAACATTTTATATTTTGGGTCTTCAGATTGATAATACCCAACCTACATTTACCTCCTAATTCATCAGTCTATAAATGTTAAGTACATATATATAATTTTCTATGTCAATTACCCCTCCATAAATGGATTCAGAAAATGTAATCGTGGTAACATAACAGTAAAGTATGAAAAACCTTCTATTTCTATCATCTGTGATATGGAGGGCTCATCGCTGTTTCCTGTGCTTGGGCATCATTGGAACTAGTAACAGATGACATAGTGCTTAGATGGTCCGACACCCTGAAGTGTGCACTATTACTCCTAGAGAAACTGTGATGCTGTTAATATAGGATACTCTTACATTAATAATGGACCTCCATATAATCATAGTATCAACTTCATCACATGTCCACCTGGAAGCTAGACTTCCTCCCTACTAATTGATTTAGGAAATGATCCCATGGAATCTGTCCTATAACCCTCAGAAGAATGCACTATCTTTGTCCCATTTTACATAAGAGGACATTGGAGCAGAGAGATTAAGTTTCCCACTCAGTGCAATTTTTCACACATGTCCTAGGCCAGGTTGGGACCCAGGTATTCTAATGCTCTTAGCCTAGTTGAGCATTAGGAAATTAGACACTGAGGTTCTCTAGTGGGTCTTTGTGGAGGATAAAAGCAGAATTCTTAAGGGAAGGGTGCATTTGCTTTTATTTATTCACTGAAATGAGGGGTCATTTTATTGCCACAGATACAGAAAATATGTCATCCGTTTTCTTCTTTGGTCCGATCTCAGCTGCAGGGAGCCATGTTACCCAGTGTGAAAAATATTCCAAGCATCTCAGCTGATAAATTCTAATGGAGACCTGATGGTTTTTGTATGTGTAGGACTTTGTTCAGATTCGTTTAGTGCACCAAGCATGAACTGTTTAAATCTTTTACATACAGCCATTCTAGTATCTATTAATTAGCACCGTCTTTTAATTGCCCTGGTGCTTCAGAATTAACTCAATATAGTTACAGGGATAGAATCCCCTAGGGGGAAAATTCTTATGAGAAGCTAGTGGTATTAAAAACAACAGAAGCAGCAGACAATAAAATTCCCAATAACATCTATAATCCCTCTCCCAATCTTTATAAATCATTTAAAGCTAAAACCTCATTCTCATGTTGTTGATTATAATATGCATGTTGCTTAGCTTCCATGGCCTTACTCAGTTGTAATGTTGTAGGTTTCTTCCTGTGTCTTCAGCTCCTCCATTTTAAAAACAATGCATTTTTTTTTCTTTTCCCAATAGCTCTTAGGGGAGATAGCCAGCACACTGCTTTTATTTTCAGATTTACTCCTCAGTTTAAACCGGAAAAGATCACTACCGATCGTTGCCAACAGTTCATTGAATGGGTCTATTTGCTTTTATTTATGCACTGAAATGAGAGGCTATTTTATTGCCACAAATATAGAAAACATGTCAACTGTTTTCTTCTTTGGTCCAGTTCTTGCTGCAGGATGCTTCATCCAAGTATTTGAGGTTTAGGGCATTTTAGCTTTAGTGTGTAAGAAATGTCAGCTATTAAAAGGTTGGGTAAATTCAGAGAAAAGAAAGGAAGGGAAGAAATTATTCAAAGGCAGGCTCTGAAGACAAACTTGATTGAACACTTGATAGGATATTGAAATCAGTATCTTAGCAGAAATAGGTTCACGACCTTCTTCCTAATTTTCAAAATCTCTTTGCTGGTGGAGAATGATGCAACCTAAACCTGGATGAGTGCTAAGCCAGAGCTTTGATATTTTCACCTCTTTCAAAAGACCCCTCTCCTTAACAATGCCCAGGCTTTCTTCTCCGCTAAGCCCAGCTCTTAGCTTTCCTTACTCCAGCCAACCCCAGACCCCTGACTGTCCCTTGGTCTCTCAGGAAATGTCCAGAATTTGCTACTATTTATCATCAAAAGCTATTTTGGTTACTGCCTCGAAGTTCCTATGATTATTCATTATATATAACTATATGTAAATGTAACAATGCTTTGATAACATGGCCTTCAAAAATAATCCTACACAACCTGGCCACCGGCCACAGCCTATATTGCAAGTCACAATAGCTCCCTATTCTCTGGAGTTTCAGTCAGACTTTTATAAAAAGTTCACACAGCCTAGATTTGTGAGTCACTGCATATAATAAATAGCATTCCCACGGGGACCATCAGTCTTGGAATCAGTGCCAGGTGTATCAGCTATGATGCCTCTGCCTGCTGATGACAAATGTACTGTGGTCCTCGCCATTCTGAGGCCTCCCTTTCTTCATCTTTAAAATGAGAGGCTGAAATAAAATTGATGGTTTTCAAACATTTATTTTAAATCAGAGTCACCTCTTTTATTTCAAAAGAAAAACAAGTTGCATTGTTTTATTGCCTCTAATAACATTTTGTTTCTTGCAGCAGGGCGTAGCTCACTGAACTGGCAAAAAGAAAACAGTAAAGATCCAAAAGCAGCCAGAAATGTTGGGTCATGTGTTCTAACTTATCTTCCAAAGAAAAAGAAAATGCATGCAGGAAAGCAGCAAAAGTATACTACACTATTCTATACTGTACTATACTATATTCTACTATACTGTATGCCCCCCGGGGGGGGGCAGGGTTTCTCTGTAGCTTTGGAATCTCTCCTGGAACTCACTCTATAGTTCTGGCCTCAAACTCACAGAGATTTGCCTGCCTCTGCCTCCCACATGCTGAAATTAAAGGTTTGAGCCACCACCATCTAGCTGTATACTATACTCTAAACCTTGGAATCTTAGACAATACAATGTTTAGGAAACACTTTCATTTTCTAAAGATTTTTTCTCTATTATTGAAATACATTTTAGTATGTAAATAGACTACTCAGCTGACATAGAAATGAATGGAAATCGAGTCCATGTCCAAGAACCAAGTGAAAATTAGCCTCCAGAGAGAGGCAACGTCACCCACTAGCAGCACTTAGTCCAGGGGTGAACAGGATGCTATTGAAGGGCCTATGGCTCTCCAACACTGTAATAGACAACTCAACACAATGTCTATTGAATTGCTACACTTCATGCTTTTATTGTAAATTATGTGTGTAACAAAACATACTGTTTGACATCCTCCTTTTGGCTGTCTCTCTTTTCCTTTATCCATCCTTCCTTCCTTCCTTCCTTCCTTCCTTCCTTCCTTCCTTCCTTCCTTCCTTCCTTCCTTCCTTCCTTCCTTCTCATATGTGCTATACAAGCATGCTACCAGTGACATATATACTCATCTCTCCTTTATAAAATTTTAATTCGTTGTTAGCTAATCTGCAAGATATTGGGTTTATCTTGCTGTTTCTTGTTTTAACTTTGTTGATTCTTACCTTACTTGTATCTTTTCATTCACATCTTAGGTCTGGTTCTTAAGGATGACTTTATTTTCAATACATTTTTTCTGTCTCTAACTCTTATAGTTACAATTGTTTTCTTATATTTTTTAAAAAATTCAAGCTATTAAGAAACTTGTTATATGGCAACTTCTATGTATCTAAAGAACACCTTTCTTAATCCCCAGTTTTTCACAGTGCTTCAGAGATGGGATAAAATTTCCCTAAAAATTAGGAAAAATAACTGCTGTGTATGTCCCCAAGGTGCTAATAATAATGAAAGAGCATATGGTTTGAGGAATGATGCTTTTTTAATGAACAATACATAAGGAAGATAATATGAATTTCCCAAGTGAAACCCCTGACAACCTGTGAAGGCCATGAAGGCATCAGGACATCTCTATGGTGACTTTGCTACTACGGCCCCTATACTGACATCACAGAAAACCCTCTGTGCATTCATTGATACGTGTTAATAAAATAATATTTGTGATTAAGCTTTTCCCCTCTCTTTTTAAGTATCATGCTGTGTTCTGGAGGAACAAAAATAAAAGAAGTTGATATCTACAATGTAACTATTAAGCAAGGATTTGCTCCACTGTTATTTGGGTGTAACGGGTACTGGGCATCACAATGCACTTGTAATTGGGTCTGTACTTGTTCACTTCAAGGGTTCCGTGCTATTTCTACTTGAACCCATTTTTTGATGTCGTTCAGCTCAGCTGTGCTAGCTCACTCTTGTTATGCAGTTGAAAAACTGTGGCCATTAAAAATAGGATACGGTGCGATTTTGTTGTGCAGCACGGCATGGAAAATCAGTTGCTGTTCATAACAGCTCGGCGGTTGGTTGATTTAAAACAGGGGGGTGACTTGGGATTGACAAGCAGACAGTTTGTGAAAAGGGATATTGTATCTTTAAGGCTTTCTGACTGATTGTGTTTAACTGTGCCACCCAGCAGGTAGGAATTAGGCTGTAGCCTCACCGAGAGCCTGAAAGCTCCAGAGCTGGTTCTCAGTTCTCCAGATTTTTTTTTTTTTTAAAGAACACAAATATTTTGGAATTTAAATACATGATAATTTTTTTAACTTGGATGAGTGTGTGAGAGTGAGCAAATTATAAATCACCCCCAGAGCTTCCTTTGTTAACCATCTCTGGGGCTATCTTGGACCCATTGGTTATGGGGAGGAGGAGATGGCTCATTGAAGCAGTAAGAAGCCTGACAAGCACATGCTCCTGCGGGAAATGGTCAAGGTTTGTGCCTCGGCTTTTGGGAAGCAGTGACTTCTGGGCAGTTGACTTTGTTAATGAGACTAGAGTTGATACTAAGATTCATAGAGACAATGCCCAAGACCTTTTACTTAGGGGCATGATAAACTTTTCCTTACCTAAGACATTATGGGAAAAAAAAGTGAGTACTTCAGAATTAAATCGAAGAAGACATAAGTTTATAGAATATACTCCATGCACTACTCAGATTCCTTGATCCTTTCCTATGACTTCTCAAGATGCTTACTTAGTGCGTTCAAAAGTGGTGAACACTGTAAATTTTTTATTGTTCCATAAGATTAAGTTAGGAACTCCATGTATTTGTGTCACGGAGGAGCAGTAGACAGAGTTCACCTCGATGGTGTAAGAACTGGATGTGTGGGTTTACTGCAGTGACCATCTTTGTAATCAAATGACAACAGTGAGGGCACACTCATTGTGTGCATGACCATGTGCTGAGATTTTTCTAGACAAAATAGTGCTGAAAATGTAATCATCATCTAATTTTTCTTCTGTTTGTCATTTTTGTTGGTGTATTATCTCAGATAGGCTTGGACATGACTGATCCTCCAAATTCTATGTTCGTTTCTCTTATCAAGTGAGCTCATTTTTAAACTGTTATTGCTTTCTTTTTCTACTTGTCCAAACCCTTCTAACAATCATGGTGTATATGGATTATAGGATTTTTTTATTTGAAATGAAGGAATTAACACATATACAAACATCTTAATATGTTATTTGTCATTTTGTCCTCCCTATAACACCATGAAGGATAATGAATATCTTTTTAGGTACTCATAACCTGATTTGTTAATAGACTTATTATTAAGAACTGAGTTTCTTGGTTCTCAGCTCTTCTCATGGGTCATATACTCAACTCCAGAGTCAGCTGTCTCCTGATTTAAGTGTAACTGGAATATTTTCATATGATTTTTATCATATCAAAGTACAGAAAAGGCCAAGCAAAAGCTTACCCACAAATGGAGTAGCTCTTAACAGTTGTTGCTAAGAGCTTAAATCTAATGTTTGTGTTTGAAAACACCCAGGAACACTTTTTATCTCTTTTTTGATTTTTGGAACTTGCTTGATGATTAAATTACTCAATGGGGCAAATTATACTTGTGTATTTATCCCTCAAAATGTTTTCTCTGAAGGTAAGTAAGAAGAAAGAGGAGATCTAAGTAAAATATAAATGTGTATCAAGATACATTTGTTGCCAAACATGTTAGAGATTTGTCTAATTATTACTTTGAATCAAAGAAATATTTCCTTTTGGTATTTCAAAAATGCAAATGTGTGCATACTTTTACATATGTCTACATCTGAATATGGAGGTCAGTATTGCCACAAGTGCCCAGGATTAATTAATTTTGTAGTATTGATATATATTCCTTGGAATTTGGATGTACAGAAGATCAAAGCTTAAAGTGTATTTTTTTCCCAAAGTGACAATGAGCCTAATTCCCTGTCAGTTAATGCCAGGTGTTTCTCTCCCTAGTATTAAGTTCTTCAAAACAGTGCCTGCATAGGACCCCATTCACAGAGGCTTAACGCTGGGGAGAAAATGATTACATTAAATCGAATGGTATGAATAATTCATGACATCACATTTTGTAATCCTGGTGTTAAGCATAAAACCAGTGGTTTATTTTTCAGCAAAATGGTTTTGTATCATTTAAGATCGTGCACAATGCAAAACAATAACTGCATACATAATGCAAGAAGGATGGTGGTGAACAGGGGCCGTAAGAGTGCTTGCAGCATCATTTGGGGTGTGATCATAATAAACACATTTTGAGCCAATGCCCATGGGTACCCAACCTTTGCTGGTATCTTCTGAGTCCAACAGAATGGCTGTTTTTTTAATTTGTTTTGAATATTACACATGACCTTTACCAATATTCTGAAAGTCAGTCCTTGTATTTTGCTAAACCTACAAACCCCTTTGTCCCTTTTCTTTCAGTTTATGTGGAGAGCAATCTGCTGACAGTAAGCAATTTTTATAAATAATGCTTAAATTTTTTTATATGGAATTAGAACTACTGGAAAAATCCATAGACTCTAAACTGTAGCCTTCTATAAAGAACTTAAATCTTCTGGGAGAAAATGTCAGTTATTTAGCAATTCAGCCAAGTTCTTTTTAGAAAGGCCATTTATATTTCTAAGACCAAATAAATGGCTCTGGGTCTTAGATGAACTTTCTCCCTAAATTTTCTTTCCCTTGGAATTACTGAAGAAGACTGAGGATGCTCTCAGCCCTCATGAGGCAGCTTTCAGGTCATGTGCTTTGCAGCAACACTCTAATGTGAGTCTGTTTATGCAGCTGCATTTCAGGCTGCAATAATTGTATACCTGAACCATCTGCAGCAGCCTCTTCCAGCACCTTCCTGTGGACAGCTCCAAGGCACTCCAGGGAAGCCAGAGTGGACTCTTGCTGATTCACCCACATATTTGTCTTGATTGAAGGGTTGGCCTGTGCTACTGGATTTCAAAGGCTTGCACACACACACACACACACACACACACACACACACACACACCCCTCCATTGAAAGTCTCAGGAGTTTTTGTTAAGCATTTGTACTACTTGTGACTAATTAAATATAGCATCCGTGTTTTTTGTTTGTTTGTTTGTTTTTTCGAGACAGGGTTTCTCTGTGGCTTTGGAGCCTGTCCTGGAACTAGCTCTGTAGACCAGGCTGGTCTCGAACTCACAGAGATCCGCCTGCCTCTGCCTCCCGAGTGCTGGGATTAAAGGCGTGCGCCACCACCGCCCAGCCACCGTGTTTTACAATATGAACATATTTGCTGATATTTTTGATATGATGCTATTATTTATTTAAAATAACATGTTCATAGTTAACACTTTGTGAGTATCCTTAAAATTATAATCTAAATAGAGATAAATTTTCATAGATACAGAAAACAGGCCTTTAAAATACAACTTTACAATAATAATTTGGAATCATATTAAAATGCCTTTCTATTCAGTGTTATTTATTTACTGAGGTACCAAGAATATGTTCTTGTTTTATGTTTTTTAGGAAGACTTGAAGAATGAGTGTGATACAAAGTTTTTTGTAGAAACATTCACAAAGTTTACATAGAGAAGTAAATTGTACTTGCTTGTAATGAGAATGTTTAAGAAAGATAACCCAACTCAGTTATTGGATTTGAATATAATAATGTTGAAAGTGGGGCAGAGGGTAGTTTTAGATCTGTCCACTTCATCAAAGAGATATATAATTACCTCAATTAACCAAGAGCACAAGTCACAATTTGTAAAGGAAATATATTTTCTGTGGCATGTCAATTCTATGTCAATGACACAGAGCCATATCATTTAATGCTGTGGCACCATTGGGGAATGACAGTGGCTAACTCCTCTTTCTTCCTCACTAGAAACTATGATGTTTCTAGTTTGTGAGTGACTGCTTCTAGTGTTGACTACAAGATTCTTTATTTGGCCAGTGGAGTTCTCTCTCTGCTGACCTCTGTAATAGTACAGCAGAGTTGCTTTAGAAGCATCTGGTTGAAGGAAGAGTTTTAGCTACTTAGAGACTCCTCTTTCCCCATCCTTTAATGAATCACATAAGATTAACTTCAAATTAAATGTTGTAAGACAGCAAGTAAACCGCACTCATTAGGAATTTCATGTGTGGCTTCAAACACTCTTTGAAGTCTGCTAGATCAGTGACACGGACTGGCCTGGGCACCTTGTCTCCGCATGCTTACATGCTTCACCTTGAAAGACACAGTTTGCTGAGCTAGCTTTTTCCCTGCCTCCACAGAACATATGTCAACCCAGCAACAGCGAATTAGCTGTAGAGAAAAGAAAGATAGTTCAGAGGAAGCCTGTTCAATAATTAATCTACCAAGTAAGTGTCTGAATATTTGATAAATATTTAGTCAAGTATGTGTACCATGAAACATTGGTTGCATACTAAAGAGTTTGCAAAGGTAAAAACTGCCAGTCACATGCAACAATGATAAGGCTATTTCAAATCAGATGTCGGATATGAGTAAAAATTTCCCCATCACATAAATCCTTAGCCACTCACAGGGTCCTGTTCTGTATCTGTATTCTGTATGTGTGGTTGGTGTCTCACATCACTCTTTAATTAATAGCTGTTGCCTGCCCCATTGTGTAAGGTAAAATATTCTGATGCATTCATGAAATGGGTACTGAAACACTGATCCTACGTGCTCCTGAAATTCAAGGTATAGCAGTAGGAACAGTGTGATGAGTGATCCCCTGTGATATCCTGAATAGGTGCAGTGTTGTCTGCGGAGTCTAGAGATCAAGCATTAGAACTCAGTTTAATCAACAATTGTCAGTTCTGTGAGGTATTTTGTGCACTGGAAAGAAAGAAAGAAAGAAAGAAAGAAAGAAAGAAAGAAAGAAAGAAAGAAAGAAAGAAAGAAAGAAAGAAAGAAAGGAGAAAGGAAACCTAACTTGTAAATACTTTCACTGCAGAAAATACAAAATTGAATTATTGAGTAGCAAAATTAAACATATAAATAAGTGTCTGATTTTAAGAAAGATTGTATTTCATAGCTAGAATTAAAAGTTTTCTTTCTCCCCCTGTAGCTAAGCACTCCTAGGGTGTGTTTAACAAGTATACTTTCTGAAATCACTTTCTCCTTCTTCATTATTTGTTTGTTTGTTTGTGTGTTTGTTAAAAATCCCTCTGGGGAGCTCTTGGCCTGCTTGTGGCATCTCACATGAGACATCTCAGTTTTCGATCATTGGCTTTCTTAGAGGTAGGTGTAGATCCTTGCAGAGATGGGGTTGACTGTTCTCCTTGGCACCTCCTGCTGGCCAGAGTAGCACTAATGACTGTGCCAGAGAGGCCTCATCTTCTCTCTTCCAGCCCCTGTGAACTGTTGTCATGGCAACCAACCACTGTAACTAAAGAATATAGCTCAGGGTCTGCAGCTTATGGAAGAAATAGCAGAACCCAGTGAGGCATAGAATGTCTCTAGGATCCACCAACACAAATGACTGATTTTTAGGGAACATTTCTACCTGACTTTGCTCCCAAAAACCATGTCTGTTTCCTAATGATTTTTCCTTTGTCCATCACACTGACTTTGCTCCTCTGCCTCCTACTAAGGTTTCATATCCATGACAAATTAAGTGAAAATAGACTAAATCAAGGCAAACAGAGACACAGTAAGAAATGTGTTTTACAATATTAAAAGCAGTTTATGGCTCGGGGCTTGCTAATTTATTATTTTATTTATTTATTTATTTATTTATTTATTTATTTATTTATTTATTTTGATTTTCGAGACAGGGTTTCTCTGTAGCTTTTGGTTCCTGTCCTGGAACTAGCTCTTGTAGATTAGGCTGGCCTCGAACTCCCAGAGATCTGCCTGCCTCTGCCTCCCGAGTGCTGGGATTAAAGGTGTGCGCCACCACCGCCCGGCAGGGCTTGCTATTTTTTAAATGACAAGATTTCCCAACTTGATGAGCAGATAAAATTTGATCCTGATAAATCTTCCAGATGGCTTCTTTCTAAAAATTGGCAAGCTAATTCTAAAACTCATAGAATTTCAAGAGGCCAAATATAGTCAATCTTGAAAAGGAAGAATGAATTTGGAGAAGTCACATGTCCTTCATCTCAAAACTGTCCCTTGATGGCCTCATAGCTAGGAGTCAGTGCTTTCTAAACTTAACTACAAAGAAGTGGTACTCAAGATAGGATGATACCAGCATAAGGATATTTATAACATTATATAAATATGTATCTTATTATATAAGTTATATATACACAACGATGAAAAGAAATTAAGAACATAAAGAGAACCCGTATGCCTCTATTTAGCTTATTTTCAGCAAATAGGTCAAGGTTATCCAGTGGGCAAATTAGTCTTTTTTAAAAAGGACTAGACATACAAAAATGAAGGTGGACTTTACATCACACCATATATGAAAATCAACCTCAAATAGATTCAAGAATTCTATATAAAATGTAGGGGTGAGTAAAATATTTAGAATAATATAGGGATAAATTTTCATGACTGAAGAATTGGTAATGTGTTATGAGAATTAGCCTTTAAAGTATGCTCAACTTAAGGTAAGAAAGATATATTGAACCACATATGAATTACAAGTGTTTGTGGTGCAAAGGATATGTTAAATAAAGTGAAAAGATAATTCAAAAAGTGGGATAAAATATTTGTAATTCATTTTCCTGAACAAAGATTGGCTCTGTGACCATAAAAAGGATTGAAATAATTAAGGATGAAAGATAGCTTTAAAAAACTTTCTTGTTTTATTTATTCTTTCTGGTTTTCACATCATGCATCCACGTCCCACCTGACTCCTGTTCCCTCTCATCTGCTCTCTGCGGCCTGAAATCTTCCCCTATCCTACCCCCCAAAAAATAAAATTTAAGATAAAAAGAAAAAAAATGAAGAAAGGGAAATCTCATCATAGAAGCTGCCCTGTGACACAGTGAGTCATGTAGTCAATCCCTTTATCCACATCTTTACATGCAAGGATATCACAGTCATCACAAGGAATCATCAGTTCGTTTTGAGGTCCCTGGTCTCTGCCACACTATCAACATTGGGTCCTCACTGGGACTCTTCTTGGATATCCCATGGCTGCTCTGTGTCATGGAGATCCTGGAACTCTGGGTTTGCACAACCTTTCCCCTGCCCATGCTATAGCAGATCACAGATGGTGTGGGCCAACACTTAACCCTGGTTCAGGACCTGGTTAGTTGCAGGGTTGCTCAATCCACCAGCTCTCCCCTGTCTTCACCACTAGGATGATTTAGGATGAAAGACATCTTAATTAGTAATGGAAACAAGTTGTAAATAAAACTTCATCAAATAGTATATAAAGTGGCCACCATGCACATAAAAGGGTGATAACGGATTCAGGGAAATGAAAACCTAAGCTATCATGAGATATCACTTCCTATCCTGCAGGATGGCTAGAATACAAAACTGAAATAAATGTCAGCAAGGATGCGAAAAGATCAGAGCCCTTCATGATTGCCGATATGGATGTGTACTGCTGTCATAACTTTGCAAATTCTGTTTTAATTCCTTCAGTAATTAGCATTGAACCAGTATATGACCCATATACTCCACTGCGGATAACCCCCAAGAAAAATAGAAATATTTGTACTTCAAAAGAGATGATTAATAAAGTGAAAAGACAGCTGAAGGATAGGAAAAGATATTTACAATCCACTTGTTACATATAGGCTTGTATTAATATATAAAGAAAATCACCAAACAATAGCAATCTTTGTCATAATGGACAATGGATGGTATCTCACTGTATAAAATTTCTGCTGCTAATTTTTCAGTTGTAAGCAGATGGAAACAAACAAAATCAGTGTCGTCTACTGATACAAACAAATGCGGTGTATAATTCAACTATTAAAATAAATGAATTGATCTTGGAAACTCAATGCTAAGGGAAAGAACAAAGAAAGGCATGTTATATGAATGCAGTTAGCTAAAATCTTCCGACTCTGCAAATCTATAAATATAAAGGATCGACTCGTGGGTTCGGGCCTGTGGTGATTAGACACAGACAGGTGATAGCTGGAGGGTGCAAGCTGAAGTTGGGATTATGGAAATGTTCTGAAATTGGCTGTGGTAATGTTTGCACAAGTCTGTGACTATGCTAAAAATCATTGAAATGTACACTTGAAATGTGTGAATTATATGATATTTAAGTTATATCTCAATAAAGCTGTTAAAAGATGAAATGACTTTTACAATATTAGAAGCAGTTTACATGGGAAAAGAGCCAACTCCCATCCAAACTGCGTCCTCCTATTCGCATGACCTTTTGACAGCCTGCCCCTTCCTTGGCTCAGCAGCTGCCTCCCTCACCATCCAACCCAGGGCCTGAGATCCTTTCACTCTCTGTGGAGGCATGGTGTAATCACTCACAGCTGACCTCTTTTTGAAAACATCCTTAGTTTCGCTGGGTTCAAAACTCTGTGCTTTCCAAGAAAACATTCAGCTTGTTGATTTAAACTGATCTAAACAGACACAAAAAGATGAGCAATCCTTATGGTTTGCTTGCCCTCCAAACGAAGTGCATTTTGAACATAGATTTTAGAGGTTGTAAGACTTAGAATCAGAATGTTGCCTAGCTAAATATACAATACAATACACACACCCATTCTGCCCTGCCTCAACCAACAAGAGAAGCTAAAAGCACAATTCCTAAGTCTCCTTTGCTGCTAGGTCTAACCACCTAACAGCTTACTTGAGGTATAAGCAGAAGTACACTGGCAATTTGGGGTGGGATCGCTTTCTTGTCAAAGCTGACCCATAAACTACTTTCTCTGTGTTTTTTTTAATTAAAATTTCATATGTATGGCAATATATGTGTGCAAATGCACATGTGTGTGTATGGTGCATGTGTGTATGTGTTTATCATTCATGTCTTCTTGTACAGAAGCTAGAGGTTGACACTAAATGCCCTTCTCTGAAGGTCCTCATCTTACTTTAGGGACAGATTGTCTCAATGAACCTGCAGCTCACTGATTTTGCTACAATGGCTCATTAGCCAGCCTGGAGTCTCTTTTGACTCCTCCTTCACAAGATTAAGCCTTTTGTATGTGTTGGAGAACAAACTCAGGTTCTTGTGCTGCAAAGAGGTCACTTAACCCACCATCACAACTGCCCTCCCCTCTAGTTCCTGTAGTTTTTTTTTTTTTTCTTGCCTTGGATATTTATGTCAGTGATGGCACAGGGGACAGCCATATTGTTATATGTCTGTAGAATTTTGGAGATATTGACTCTAACTTTCCTGAGTCACAGAATCCGTGATAATACCTTACCTCTTGAATTTAGAATTCTCAGTAGGAAGAAAATGAATTTTTCTTCATATGTTCATCTGATTCTTAAGTGACCAGTGATGATAATCCCTCCTGGAGCATTGTTAAGTCCACATCGTTCATATATTTCAGAAGAGCTATGGGAATTCCAGGCTTTTTGTGAGAGATTTATTAGAATTAGAATAGAGTAGTAGAAAAAGGTTTGAAAAGGATGGAGTCTTACTTCACTGTAGACCTCACAGATCAAATGCTATATACAATTCATGCTTATAAGACAGAATATATACTGTGAACAATTCTTGCTTACACCATACAGTACATGCTATATGTACTTCACTGTTGACTGAGGTTTCTGTCCTGCCCAGTCCTACAGCCCTTTAGTCCAAAATAAATACACAGAGGTCTACATTAATTATAAACTGATTGGCCTAGTAGCTCAGGCTTCTTAGTAACTAACTCTTACATCTTAAATTGGCCTATTATTCTTGTCTGTGTTAGCCACATGGCTTGGTTTCTTTTCCAGAGAGGCAGTCACATCTTGCTTCCTCTGTGTCTGGGCCATGACGGCAGATTGAAACTTCCCTCTTTCCAGAATTCTTGTTGCCCCACCAATACTTCCTGCCTGGCTACTGTCCAATCAGCATTGATTTAAAAATACAAGTGACAGGGTAGAGACCATTGTTCCACAGCACTTCGCAGATGCATAATCCTAAAATTATAGCTTCCTTCTAATAACTCGTTTGTCTATATGCTCTGTATGGAGATGGGGATCCAATGTAACAAAAAAGAATTCAACTCCTGAGTCTTCATTAGTCTGTGTTATTATTCTCTCTACTATATCTCTGATTCCCAGGACAGTTGCAAATACTGATCATTAACTTCAAACTAGAACAGACAATTACAGGTGAAAAATGAAGAGACTGAAAATGGAAGATGACAAAAGCATGCATTTGCTCTTGCCTGGAAGAAATGTGGATTAAAAACAGTCTGAGATTGAGGAAGTCAGGTGATAACATTGGTAGAAGAGCGTTGGAATGGTGCAACAATGAAAAACTGCATACTGGCCACACATCACCACTAGAACAATGACAAAGTCCTCACCCACTGGTTCTAGGCCTATTGGCTTCAAATGTACTACAATCTCCACATCTCAGCCTTCTAGCTCCTGGGATCATAGATATGAGCCATCATGCCCAGCTAATGAGTAAACTGAGTTCTAAAATTGTCTCTCTAAAGTAATGCATTTTAATTTTTGATTAGGGCATAGGTTTATCATTTCCTTTTCTTGTTTCCTCTATCCAAACTTTGCACTGCTCTCTCTCAGATTTGTAACCTCTTTTTCTTTAATTGTTGTGAGATTACATATATTCCTAAGTATGTGTATTTTCAGGGCTAAC
Organism: Alexandromys fortis; assembly: GCF_014885135.2. NCBI lineage: Eukaryota > Metazoa > Chordata > Mammalia > Rodentia > Cricetidae > Alexandromys > Alexandromys fortis. Next base: position 20,416,665 of record NW_026067930.1, on the reverse strand, counting down.
CTGTTGGTACTGGATAACTGGTTGGTGTGTTCTTCTCTGGGGAAAACTATTTCTCCTGCTCTTGGTGTTCCTTTGTTTCCTGCAGTTCATTGTTTGGGACTGAGGCCCCTTTCCATGTTAGCATGTCTGTAAGTGTTTTCCTAGTTCAGGATCATGTGTAGGCAGCCATGTTTATGAGACGTCACAGGGAGCTTCTGATGTTGCTAGGTCTCTTATTTTGATGGAAGCTCTGTGTGCTTGGCCATTTCTACTTGGCATTCTTCCAGGGTTTACTTCCAAGCAAAGGAGGAAAGGTGCAGGTGTCCATTACTCACACAAGCTCCTCGTCCTTTCAATCTTTAATATTATTTCTAGATCTTGAGGTCCTGGTTTCCTACTCAGTTTATTTCCAGTTTAAACCCACTGGGATGCAGTCTTCTCTAGTCTGATCATTGTACGTATACCTCCTTTTCAAACCACAAATTGAGTCTGAATCACCACCTATTTCCTCTCTTGCATTTGTATAAAAACCCTCCACCATCCCAGGTCTCCAGTATTCTTGGGACTCTCTTATGCCCTCTCCCTGTCATTTCTCCTCTGAACGTGCCCTTCTCCTAGCTTTTACCACAGTGGGGACTTTAATATGTACATTTCCACTGCCATCTCTTTTCCTACTTTTGAACCCTCTCCATAGCTTTTTGTTCTAAAAACATACATACACACATAGGCCACGCACACCTATATAAAGCTGTCTTCCCAAGCACCCTTGATTCAATGCCTAAAGAGTACCTTATAGCCTAGAAACCCTACTGTATGTGATTTCTCTTCTTTTACTTCTCTTAGCATCCCACTATACTTTCTCTTTTCATTTTTAACCTTCCCATTTCTTTTATTTTATTCTTTCTTTCTTTTTTTTTTTTACTCACAGATGAAAATTATAAGACAATTCTCATTTGGTATCTTTTCTCTTTCCATATCTTCATTAGAAAATTTAATCATTCTCATGTTGCTAAATTTAGTATCATATACTTTGCAGCCATATTCATTTACATTCATTCTCTTCTTTACTAATTTGTAACATAAAACAATAACTTATATCAAGACCAGAGGAATGAAAATTAGTAATCTTTCTCAGGATAGTTTCAGATTTCTTGTCTGGCTGCCTATTGTACATCTCAGTACATCTGAACATTAGAAATCAAGTTCATTCTTGAGCATCTCATACCTCATTTCTATTGACAGTACCATCATCATTCACTTTGTGTCTTCCCCTGGACCATTTGGACCCACACTTCACCCTTTGTCTGGGCACAACTTATTTCTCTTTTACCACACTCATTTTCCTCTCTCTGTGAAGATACTGGAATAATCCCTCTGACTTGTAGTTGAAATGTTCTTTAAGTGGCTCCTTGGCCACTGTCTATCATCTTTCCTCACTTTATATATCTGATGCATGACTTCTACATAATTCTTCCCCACAGCACAGGCTGCATGTCTTATTTAAAAATATACTTACTGACTTTCCCTTAACAGCAGAGTGACATTAACACTCCAAATATCAGTCAGGACCCCTATGCCCACTCCATTTAAGCTATCCATTCCAGATTATCAGATTAAACCTTTTTCGAGATATTCTGCATACTGCTTTGTGAGGTAAACCTTCCTTCCAAGTGACTTTTGAGTTTCAGTTCTTCCCAAATGTGACTAACTACTCCTCTAACTCATTTTGGCAGAAAATCATTTTGTTTGTTTGTTTTGTGTTTTTCCCCTATGCACCCTTCTACGTAATGCTGATTACACCTGTCCCTGCGGCTGTCCTGTGGGGTCAGTTGCTCATTCCAAGGCATGCCATATGGGTCTAGGAGTCCTCAGACCACCAGCCAAGCTTCTCCATGAGGCTTGGTTTCTCCGTTGTTGAAGAGAATCACAAGTTCTTAATGTCTCTTTGTACTTTTCCTTTCAGTACAAAAACAAAACAAAAATGAAAAGTACCTCTAATAATTTAGACTTTCTCTAGTTGACTAGATACTTTGCTCAGTGGCAAAGTGTTATAAATAAATACAAATCTTAAAACATTTCAGTTTGATGGATAATGATGGTATAGCTTCTGAGTTTTTGTCTCTAGGAGTTGCTTTTATTGGCTCTGTCCTCTGGGAATTTTAACATCCAACCATGAATGATAAGTCATCATTTCCTGTGTCACCAAAAATAAAATCTGAACATGTTATGCTGTCTGCTGGTGGTAGTGGGGCAGAATATAACTAATTCATGGCCTTGCCACAGAGGGACCACCTCTACTCTCCTTCTAGGAAATAAATAGCATCCCAGGTGGTGATACCTTTCTTGCCTGGATGACTTTCTTTCTGTTTTATTTGTCTGATCACCCTTGTGACCCTCATCCAGTCTCCCAGGATTGACTCCCTTAAGGATGATTTTAGGTATTCCCTAAATGCATATACCAGGTAGTGCTTGCTTGCAGAAGTAACTCTGCTATTGTCTCCTTTAGGCTGATTAGGCAAACGCATGAGATGCTGGCTTCAGTGTTATTGTTATTATGTAATTCTGTGAATCACCCAGAAGCAGGAGTGTGCTTTCTCCACGTGTGTATTTTCTTAGTTTATCAATATGTTTTTTTTTCTTTAGTTCAAAATGTACAAAACAGGCTTTATAGATGTTTGAAAAAGCATAGTGGGTTCAGAGGAATAATGATCTCAAGGATAAAAGTAGATGCAAGATTAAAAATAAGGTATTTATTATTAGACATTACTTTTTATGAGTAAGTAAAATTATGCAGCCATAACTGAGTTATTCTGCATAACCAATGTCTAGTTTGGAGCCGGGGACTAATTTTAATATAAATTAAGAAATAATTAATTCTAGGCTGTATACATACATATGATAAGTGTTTACTGATAAATGGAGTTTTTAAGGTGTCTGATTCAATTTACTCCTAATCTGCTTTAAATTTTCTATTTAGTAGTAAATCTACTTTTCTCTAATGCCAACAGTACAATAAGAGCCAGAAACCAGTGGCTTTGATGGTTCTTTCAGTTATTTTGGGCTTTAACTTCCACATGCAAATTTCTATCTTTATTGTTGCTTATACAATTTGATTTATTCCTAATTGATGAGGAGCTGCTATGGACAGTGGTCGTTTGGGCTTGTAATATGAAGAAAACGGTCACCTAACAAGTGCTGTTGTTTTTTAATGTGGGCATACATTTAAATTTCTCCAGCCTTTCCCTCTCCTCCCCCCTCCGCACAAAGCAAAATGCATTTAGCTTTGAGCTGAAGGGAGCTCTGGCTGAAGCCACCTCTCCAGGCTCACCCAGGCATTAGCATATACAGGCATTGTCTCCGTGGCTTCCTTCTGCAGCTTTATATAATAAAACAAACTGCATCAAATAGGCTAGGCTGTAATATTAGACAAAATCTAATTTCAGTTTGGTTATCATATAGTGTTCATTTCCCTAAGGGAGGGGAGAAATTAAATTTGTAACCTTAAGATTCCAGCTGCAGCAGTGGAGAGCGAGAGCGGCTTTCCTCGGCCTCCGATTATTCACTTTATGAATTAGCCTTAGTTTACTTGTTTCTATCGGGTGTCGACATATTTCTGAATACTATTAGCATAGCAATCAGGGCTGTTCTCAGGTTATTGAATGGTGTGTTGACTTCCGAAATAAATAGATATGCAGTGTGAAGGGCGAGCTGTCACTTTAGGAGAGCTCTTCCGTTCTAAATTAAAAGGCACTTCTAATTGAAAACTATAATAGCAGGAGGGTTAGAGAGACAATGAAACTGCTCAGTCCCTTTCAATTTTCACCGATTCTGTTAGTGAATGTAAGAGAAAAAAAAAAGTAAAATGAAAATATTAAATTACAAATTGCAATTTAAGCAGCAATATTAAATTATACCTAAATAGCCATATTGCTTTGAAGCAATTTTAGATGCTTGATTTAAAGACTCTTTGCACTCAAGCTTCCTCTATTAGACTCTGATCTCTCGGTTTTATCACTTAACACATAATTGCATGTTTACATCAGCAAGTGTGTCTTTATCTATGAAAGAAGGGGTACTTCTCAAAAGACTTTTCATTGTACACTCTGGGATCAGTCACTCAGTGTTGTGTTCATTTTTGTGTGTGTGCCTTTTATCATACCTGAGGAAATGCATAAGGAGAGGGAATCTCAACTCGGGAGAACCTCATAAAATCTATGAAAATTATTTGTGAGTTGTCCATATGAAGTATTTCCAGAAATTAACAGCAGTAAATCAATTGTGAATTTTAGTAATCGGAGGAATTATTCGCTGTTTCAGCCACACAAAGAGCTACCAGCTATTCAGTCTATATATTTTGGTCCTTTAAGGGTTAACAATTGAGGCCTGTCTATAGCTCATTTCTATAGTAACAGCAAGACGGAGACTTTTTATGGGCACCTAATAATTAGAAAGTGCTAGAAGGTATAACAATATAATGAATCAAAACTGATAGACTTGTGGGTTTCCATAGAAACATGTATAATTATGATAATCGGTCCCTGGCGAACCTTCCGAATCGTATACATTCAGTTAAATGCAATAAACATTAGGCACTATTTAGTGAGCTGTGCTGCAGATTGACAGAGTGAGATACAGCGAGGCTATGAATAAAATCGCCGTACAGTTTATCTCCAACTAATTTCCCGATTGCGTTAATAGAGGTAGTGTGTAAATGTGAGGAATGGGAAGTGTGTTTTGGTTAGTGGTAAAGCTAACAAAGATAATATTTCACAAAGTGACTGGCCGTTAATTTCAGTGCACATCAAAATGGGCTCTGGAATATTATTCAATGGGAGACTCCAGAGCCTCAGAGCAAATGGCAGACCAGGCCTCCCTTTGCTGATTTATTTTTAAAGTAAATTATAAATCTTTTCATGGTTGTCCATTTTATTTTTTACCCTTTTCTTTTCCCTCGTCCTACCTCCTCCTGTTCTGGAGGATTTTTCAAGTCTGATTGTGGAGAGAGGACTTGTCAGCGAATATTTCCGTTATTTCTGGCCCTAAAATGGCGAGTTTTACTGCACAGCTAGCTTTTAATTTTCCCCCAGCTTCTAGATTTAAAGTGAACTGAACTTTCCAGCTTGCAAAGGTGCGGAAAACTGCCAGAATTCCTTGCAATGTGGGACACAAAGTAACATGTGCTTTGTGTGTGTGTGT